>NC_142932.1:20207001-20539501 GCF_046866305.1 Octopus bimaculoides | reverse complement strand
TATATATATATGTATTTATATGTATATATATTTATATGTATATATATATATATATTTTTTATTTATTTATGTGTTTCAGCCAAGTGGTTGCGGTCATATATATATATATATGTTTATTTATGTATATATCATCATCATGATATATACATAAATAAACATATATATATTTTACGTCCCCGAAAGCTAGCGGTTCGACATAATAGACCGATAGGATAAGTACTAGGCTTGCAAAGAATGGGTCCAGGGGTCGATTTGCTCGACTAAAGGCGGTGCTCCAGCATGGCCACAGTCAAATGACTGAAACAAGTAAAAGAGTAATATATATATATATATATATATATATATATATATATATATATATATATATATATATATACACACACGCACACACAATATATGTGGCTGTATATTCATATATATGTGTGTGTGAATATTCATATATATGTGTGTGTGTATATACATATATATATATATAATGTTTATACACATAGACATGCGCGCACACATGCATATGTATATTTCCCTTTTAAAAATATCTTTTTCATGGCTCGGAATGTCTGAGTTGTGTATGAGGAGATATTTTGCCTCACAGGCAGGCATATAGCTGGCTCTCGCATGACACCAGCAACAACCATTCTTCTTTCACTCCCTACTATTTTCTTTCCTGCAGTAGCTAAATCAATAAGCGAGGATTCTTTTAAAAACCATTTCTATATTTTAATTGATTAATTTTTACCTTTAAAAAGCTTACTACTAGAGACAGACACTAAGTAATAGCCGTGCAATGTCTTGTCTGCACAGCAATTAAAATCTTAATGTACTATACTTTAATTGATGTGGTTGCAGCGAAATTTTTCCCTTCCTTTTTTTTCTTTTTCTTTTCTATTAAATCCATTTTAACATACATCGTACCTCCTTTCTTAAAAGTAATTTAAATACGTCTGTTAAATACATTTGTAAGGAGTTTTATCTTACATTTTTATTACGCAATGATTTTTATTCTTTTTTATCTCTTAAAATTCTCTTGTACATTTACCATCTCTCTATCTCTTTCTCTCCCTCTCTCGGTTTCTTCCATCTCCTCCTCTCTCTCTCGATTCGTCTGCTTCTCCTCCTCTCTGATCGTCTGTCTCTCCCTCTCTACTACGCTCTTCCGTTTCTGTCTCTCTTCCTCTTTTGTCCTCCTCCCCTTCAGTTACTATTCCATTCATCACACACACTTTCACCATCCATTAACTTTGTTTCATTTCATGAGCTTTCCTGCTAATCCAACCTCTCTTCACTTCTCTGCACTTCTCTTCTCTCGTCTTTTCATTATGTTTCCTTCTTTCACTTTGTATTCTCCCCGTGATCTTTGTGCTCTGTATCCTCTTCCTTTCTTTTTATTTCCTCCGCTATTCTCTCTCTTCTCACCCCCCCCCTCACTCGACTCTCCACCCGACAAATATCGCTTTAAAATTTTCCCTACCTCCTGTGTATTTAACAATTTTAACTGGTTTCCCATAAGTACATTGGCTACGATGTTGCTTTTAGAGTAGGTAGGTTACACTACCTCACACATTTTCTGCCAAAATATTGGCACAGCACCTTGCTCTGTTCGTCTTCATTATTAACAAACAGGCACGTGATACATCTGGGGAAATATCTTTCGTTTAAAAAAATTAATAAAGCTGTATAAAGGAATTGTTGAGGTTTTGAGATATAGAAGGAATAAAAACCCTGTTCAATATTAGAATGTGTTTGTATTGGAGACTTGTGTAATTTGTTTACCGATTAAAGATATAAATATATACATTACATTAAAGATTCACATATATACATCACTTAGTGTCTTACTTTACACGCACATGTATATATAAGTGTGGATGTGTGGGTCGATTTATGCAACCCCAGCATGACCGTAGTCATGACTGAAACAAAAGAATATATATATAATAAGTGAGTATATGCATATATACGTACATGTATGTACATACCTACATCTACATGTATATACAGATGCATATCTGGGTACAGGACGTCACAAAAAAACGTGGACAAAATGAAAAACAACAAACAGAGCACAGAAAACAAACAGGCCACATAGAGAATATTTCCTTCATCAGCTGCCCCTATTCTAAACTAAGCGTTTCGAAGAGTAGGGCATATATATATATATATATATATATATATATATATATATAGATATAGATATATAAACATAATTAAGGGATCAGCAAACATTTGCTTCACCACATACCGAAGTTCAGAAATAGCAGCTAAAAAAGCTGAGACTCCAACAGATAGCATTACTTGTAACTCACAAAGGCAAAACAAGAAGAAAAAACAATGAAAACTAACCATTCGAAGTTAATCATAGTTTTCATTGTTTTGCCTTTGTGAGTTACAAGTAATGCTATCTGTTGGAGTCTCAGCTTTTTTAGCTGCTATTTCTGAACTTCAGTATGTGGTGAAGCAAATGTTTTCTGATCCCTTAATTATGTTTATAAATGTATAAGAACTTTTAAATAAGTTCTCCACCGATAATGGTGTTTACATACCGAAGGGCTTGGTAAAAATTATTAATTGTTGATTTATTAATAAATTAATAAATTGATAAACCTTTACCCTTTTAATTGTAATAGATATAGATATAGATAGATAGATATTTTGTTTTTGGGATTTGGTTTGCAAGATTTTTTATGTGATTTCGTGTGTTGAAGTATATTCTGTTGTGTCTGGGAGTCATTTTCTTATTGTGCCTTAAAATTTAACACTCACCGTTAAAATTTCCACTTATTTCTTATTTTTATTTTCCTAAAATTTTCGTTGCGTCTTGCAACCTTTTCAATAGTCTTGACAAAAATTTTAGTAAAATAAAAAAAAAAAAAAAAAAAGGAATAAGTGAAAATTTTACCGGTGAGTGTGTTAAATTTTAAGGCACAAAAAAAAATGACTCTCCCCAGACACAACAGACTATAGATAGATAGATGTGCGTGTGTATATATGTGTGTGGCTACAGTTGTGGAGTTGCTGCAGGCTGTTGCTGGTGATGTGGGTGCCATCAGTGCTGTTAATTCTGGGCATGTGACTGGTTGTTACACTTGTGCTGGCACAGTCATCATCTCTGGTTGTAGAGGTGTTGGTGCTACAGTTGAAGTTGTCAGTGTCTCTGTCACTGCTACCTCTGATGTTGCCATTGTTGTCACTGATGTTGGATGAGCTGCTGTTATTACTCTGGTTGTTGGGGCTAGATACAACCGTAGCCTCATATATGACTCCCTTAGCCTTGCCTTGCATTGCACACACACACACTGGGAAGTCATTGTACTCTGCATAAGCAACTGGCCTCTGCTTGGGTTTCATGGGTGTTCACCAATATTCTTTTCATTTTGGGCGCACAACTAAAGGAAACCCTTAGGTTGTGCCTATTGAACAAACGTCCATACCTATGTGTCTGCCATATCTGTATCTATAAATATATAGCTCTGTATGTGTGTATATCACTCAAAAGATATGTTACAAACAATACATTCTATGTTTCAGATAACCAGGTAGAAGGAGAGATGCTGCTGGAATTTACTGATGCCGACCTCAAAGATATCTTTGAAGTATTCAAGGATAGATTTTTAATTCGGAAATTGCTTCGAGAACTTTATGGTCCAAACAACTCTTCATGTCGTTTAGCAAAGCCCATTGCACCTCCAACAGTGAGTAGCCCTGTTGTATCAAATCCCCACTCAGTTCTAGCATCTACATCCTTATCTTCATCACAAATAACTTTTCCATCATCACAAACATTTGTGACATCAACACCCAATGCTATAATACCTTTGCCCTCTCCCAAAATCACACCAGAGCCCATTCTGACCCAAGTCACACATGTTCTTCCCACTAAAACAGTAAACCTGGAATCTTACAACAAAACATCTCCACTAGTTATTATTTCAAACCAACAGAAAAAACCCAGTCCAAATACCACTATATCACAACTGACTGATATCCAGAACCCACCACTCCATACTAACAATTTTATTCCAACAGAGCAGCAAGATTCAGAAGTGGGAGTTGTAACTTCATTGCATTCAAACTCACTTTCTGTCAGTAATTTTGTCAATTCTGATACAGCTATTTATTCTTCTCCTAAAACTTCAGACACATCCACTACACTCATACAACAGGGAGAAGTTCAGACGCATGTGATAGAAGATGATGATGATGTTGTTGATTATCCTCAGAATGATGTGTATATTGTTGATGGCTGGGGTGCGTGCCGAATCAAAGAATTCACTGCTGAAGAGCTACTTCGAAGGAAAGTACGAAGGGGTCGTCCGACTGAAGCTCAGAGACTTGGACGCTCACTTTTGAGGGAGGCTGCTACAACAGCAAAAATATGGCACAGAGCACCTCCTTTGAAGATGATTTCTGCAGAAAAAAAAGAAATTTTCTTTCGCTATATCTGTCGTGCTGCACCACAGTTGAGTCGGCACAAGCAGTTTGTTTGGATTCGACTCGGTGAAGCATTACAGAACCGACGTAAATATCTCAGTGACAAGGAATGTGGTCGTCGACAAATGAAAAGGAAGCATGACCCAAATCTATTTATGTCAACACCTCATTCATTATCTAGTCCCTTATTCAACAATACTCGCCCAACATCAATTTCAGCAACATCCACATCACTCCTTCCAGCAACATCTTTGCTAAAAAATGAATTCAATCCTATTGTTATTGATTCTAATATTGAAACCAACTTAGAGACATTACCTATATCAACTGAACAAACCATTAATTCTATAAGCTCTGTCAATCTTACCACTCTTATTAAAGAAGAAGCAGAATCGGAAGGTATCAAATACTAGACACCAACATAATCTCCATTGATAATTCTGATTGCCTTCTTTGTTTATGTTGAAAGATTTTAAGACCACAAGCTGGTATTGAGAAGTGCAGTATCTGGAAAGTCACAAATTTGCTGCAGGTAACACAGCTACACAAGTAGCCCTTTATACATTATTGGCTATGGTCTGATTGACCTGGGTATTCCAATGAAAAAAAAAACAATGCTACTCCTTCTGCTTTGTGCGTAAACCATCATTGTTAAATGTTCACCTCTCCATGCTTGCATAGGTGAGATGGAATGTTGGGGCAAATTTTCTATGGTTAGATGCCCTTCCTGTTCCTAAGCAAGATAACATTTCCCCTTGGCCAGACATGTTTTTCATGGAAGACTGGAAATGAACATCACTTGTATGATGTTTGTTTATGATCATTACATGGCACCAAGACAAGGGTACACACACGATGGGCTTCTTTCAAATGCAGTCAAGGCTTTTGTCAGCCTTATTCTACAGTAGAAAACACTTGTCCAAATTGCTTGCAGTGGGACTGAACCTGTGACTACATGGTGGTGAAGCAAGCTTCTTAACTACGCAGCCATGCCTGCACCTATATAAGAAAATTTATTAACACCACTGCAGTGAAGTAGCTGCAATTTTAAGGTGCTAGGGTGTTGAACAGGTGGTCATAAGTTCAACTCTTGCTACAACCATTGTGTTCTATGCAGTGATTATCTCATTCTGATTAGTAGAAGGGAACAGTAAGCCGTTTGTAAAGTGACTCACTTCTATGTCTGAATCCACAACTGTTGACCTTACAGACTCTGCCAGATTGCAGCAATAGATGTTATATATTGTTTACAGCACAAATTGAACATTGGTCCCTTAATACTGTGATTTCTGTCAGTGGGAGCATTTAAAAAAAAAAAAAAAAAAAAAAAAAAGAACTTGTGAATTTTAAAGAATGAAATTAGTTTTTCAAAATAAGATGGAAAAAATTTTTAAATATTAATATATAAATTTTATCTCTTTACCAAAACTTGTTTGTTTTTATTTTGTCTATGATCAAAGATTTGCTTAGTTGATAATTTTCATTAACTCAATTGTTTGGTATGCAAATTACTGCTGTCTAAAACTTTTTGTAACCCTTTCCCTACATCTAAAATTATCTAACTATTGAAGTTAGTTCACATTATGTTTTACAAAGTCCAACGAGATCAAAACTTGTGTTATTGTTCCCCACTTATGAATATCAAAGTTTCCTAAGTTAACCCTATTGTTACTATATTTCTGTTTAGATACACTGCTTTTGGTTCAATTAATTTTGAAAATAATGAATTTAGTAAAATAACTGTCATTATTAAGCTAGTGTTTGGGACATAAACATATTTTGATGGAAGGTTTTAATTTAGATCACTATTTGTATCATGGAAACGGAGACAGTTTTAGACAGGCAGATATCAAAAAGGTTAATCCTTTTTGTTAACATATTTCTAAGGAAATATACTGCCTTTATTTCAATTAATTTTGAAAATAAAGAACTTGGCCAAAGACTTTATTATTTATCTGGTGTTTGAAATATAAATTAACATGAAATTTTGCTCAATGTCTTAATTTATATCACTTAAAAACAAGAAGTTAGTTCCATAAAACCAGAGCTTTGGCTAGGTTGGGATCAAAATGGTTGATACAATTTTTAAAAAAATTTCTTAAAATCTTGGTTTCTTTGTAGGTCACATGATTTCTTTCTCCAAACAAGGAGTAAATTTATATCCAGAGATTTTTCTTTTTGCTTAGTATATTAGTACTTCTTTATCCATATGCATCACATGTCCACAAGTGCTGTCTTCTTTGTAGCACATCTTGATTCCTCATGCCTAGTTTTTCACTCATTGCATTTGCACTATTTCATCCATATATACTTACATTGTACATCCAATGGAGCTTAATTCCTTTCCAGTCTTATGTCCTCTGTATTCAATGCACTTTTCATTCCCATGCAATATCTAATTTTAACACCTGTCCTTCACTCCAAAGGAAAAAACTGCTACCAGCAGAGGTAGATTACCAAACTTTTTACATCTTGTTCTTAGATTGGCTTCTATGCTTTCAGAGCAACCATCTCTGCTGTTAATAACATATCCTAGGCAACAAAAGCTATTTACTTCGAGTGAACCATCCAAACATTTAAGAGTCTATACTACTGTATGTACGTCATATATGAAGCTTACTTCTTTATTTAAAGTACATGTCAAGGACTACCATACTGTCTTTGGCTGGATTTTTTTCTTCAGAACAGTCCATAACATTGGAATTAAGTACACTCCTGCATTGCATCAATTGCTTTATAGAGTGCACTTGCATTTTATCATGATGCCAACATCTAAGAGGTTAAATTTAATGAAATGCTACTTTGCAAAAGTTCTGTTTTGCTTTGGAAAGCTTAGAGATGCTGGACTGATCTTGTAGTGATGCTTAATTGGTTTGCAAATTGTTTTTGGCCAGAGTTGGATGTTGAGAAAAAAACTTGACATCAGTAGAACAGATTCAATTTCCAATGGATGATTGAGGTTTCACACATTTAGCATAAGTGAGGTCATTATGCTTAAAATAATAATCTTTTCTACTACTGGCTCAAGACCTGAAATTTTGAGGGGGTGGGGGAGTAAGTAAATTACATCAACCCCAGTGCTCAACTGGTACCTATTTTATCGACCCCAAAAGGATGAAAGGCAGAGTCAACATCAGCAGAATTTGAACTCAGAATAAAAAATTGATGAAATGCTGCAAAGCATTTTGTCCGGTGCACTAAATTCTGCCAGCTCACATTATTAATAATAATCCTTTCTACTATAGATACAAGGCCTATAGTGCTTGACTGGTACTTATTTCAATGACCCTGAAAGGATGAAAAGCAAAGCTGACCTCACCAGAAACTGAACTCTGAACATAAAGCCATAGACATCATCTTCGTCGTTTAACGTCTGCTTTCCATGCTAGCATGGGTTGGACGATTTGACTGAGGACTGGTGAAACCAGATGGCTACACCAGGCTCTAATCTGATTTGGCAGAGTTTCTACAGCTGGGTGCCCTTCCTAATGCCAACAACTCCGAGAGTGTAGCGGGTGCTTTTATGTGCCACCTGCACAAAGGCCAGTCAGGTGGTACTGGCAATGGCCACGCTCGAAATGGTGTATTTTATGTGCCACCTGCACAGGAGCCAGTCCAGCAGCACTGGCAACGAACTCACTCGAATGTCTTTTCACGTTGGTAACGGTCATGCTCAAATGGTGTTATTTACGTGCCACCGGCACGAAAGCCAGACAGCTGGTGCTCTGGCAACGATCACGCTCGGACGGTGCTCTTAGTGATTTACTGGTACTGGTGCCATCACGATTTCGCTTTAAAACATGAGACATAAAAAAACGTATGATAAAGAAACAACACAGGTGACAAAATCATGTTTTTCTTTCCTTTTCTTTAATTAAAATTCAGGCAGACTCAAAATTTAAATAGAAATTAATTTATTCAGAAAGAAATGTCCATGCTAGTTTTTAAACGAGGGAGAAAATAAAACAAATAAAAATATTAGTAAACATTGTTATATTTCTCTCAACCAAATTTGTGTATGTATGGGTGTCCTTATATATATATATCCACATTATATATATATTATGCATACACACACAAAAGATTTATTTATATACACATGCACAAGTTTACAAAAATATTCACTTTAAGGTTTGTTTGTTTGTTTTTTGTTGTTAATTTGCTTTGGTTTGCAACTTAATTTAGATGTGGAGACTGATGAGGGTGGATAGACAGCATGGATAGATGGGCTGAGAGAAAAAAAAAAGAAAAATGAAGGATAAGATGATGGTAAGTCAGCAAAGACCACATAACATTGGTCACCTCCATTCCAATAAGAATTTTCTGTCTAGCCGTCTGGAATAAGAACTCATCATCATCAATATGAAGAATAAAATAAAACCTACAATAAATAAATAAAGGAAAACAGGAGATATGGGTGGGTTATGAGTACCTTATAGATGTGAAAAGCAGCGAAATCCTTGAACATTCATCTTAACCTCCACCAACCCCCATCCCAGCATTTTTTAATTCTGAAATTCAATAGATTTACATATTATGCTTTGTATTGAAGCTGGCTGTGCTTTGGATATTATGATACAGATGGGCATTCAACATGGCTTTCCTCCATCACATATGTATTAATATATATATATATATATATATATATATTTATATATCATTAATCTGAAGTTGAACAGTAAACAGATGTTTGCATTTAGAAACCAAAGCTAAACTTGCAGATGTAAAGAGTGAAGACATGAGAGAAACCACACCGAAACACAGGCTTCAGTGCAACGATCACTACCTTAGGTGTTTCTTCAATGGCACCACCCCACCATTATGCCCAACAGGTAAGATATAAACCGTTTGTGCTAGGGTTCAAAACGGCCTTATAATTTTACACATTCCAATAGCAAGGGAACTCATGTAAGCGGTGGATTCCATGAAGGACATGGAGCCCACATTTTTTCGTCCATCTCAGATATGTACTTTATACTTGAATGCTTTGCATTGAGATGTAAACATACACATTGACAGTGCATATATATATTTATATATATATATATATATAAACTGAAGACAAATGTGACAAGAATAGGAGAGCTCAGTGAAAAATCAGCATAGGAATGGAGAAGTGAGATAGTTCAGATGTAGAAAAGATAAAAGACAAGGTGGGAAATGACTAATTGTTAAATAAGCCCAGCCATGTAGTAATGAAGCAATTTAGAAATGAACCATAGTGTCAAACAGAATACACTTGGGTAACACCAAAGAAACAGTTTAAATTTTTTCACACTACCATTTCACTTTGGTTTACATTTAAAATGCATATATATATATATATATATATATATATATATATATATATATATATATATATATATGCGTGTACACACACACTGTCCAACAATATCTAATGGACTTTTAATGAATTTTTTTTTTGTTTTTAATAGATTTTTGATAACTCATAAAAATATCATATATTTAATTATTCTAAATGAGAGGAAAATGAAAACACAAATTTATAGTGATTTCTGTGTGTGTGTTTCTGGTTGGCAATATAATTGGACTCTAAATGTATTTTAAGGATGAACACAACCACAATACAACTGTTAATGGAGGTGGCAAGAAAACAGGACGTCAAAATGGTAGGAGAAGAAAAGACAATCACATCAGTGGTTGCAGCTGAATGCTACAAGATCACTGGAAAGGAAAGACAGATATGTAAAGCATGTTCATTAAATTAGCCTCACCGGTGGTCAGTTGAAAGAAACATTTGAAATTATACACCCCCGCCACACAAAATTGAAGAAAATTCAGGCAAAATACATGAAAATAAGTCGATTTAACCAACATTTTCATAATCCTGAGGAAGATGTTCGTTCAGAATTTTAATGAGAAATATAAAAACTAAAAACAGGCAGCAACAAGCTGACTAAAACCACATCACAGGAGATGAACAGTAATTTAACCAAGAGCCATGTTAGTCCCAACATCTCCGGTGTAAAATTCACCATGGTATAATGGAAATTTCCATAGTTCTTTAAAAATATACACATATATATATATACATATATATATAACCATAAATCCAGAGGAAGTTCAAACACAGAAAAATCATTGTACTGATGAATTCGTTATTGAAAGCTCAAAGCAATTATAATTCGATTTTAAACTGATTCCTCTCAAACTATTCAAACAGCTCATGTGGACTAGCTGAGTAACGATGATAGAGTAATTAACGAAAGAAATTAGTTTGACAGGAAGCTAACGTGATGCTAAGATGACAAAAACCGAAGTACGAATGATGCAAAAGTATAACCAACAACATTGAACTAGTGTGTAATCTCACCGGACCTTAACCATGATGCAAATTTCAGAGGATTATAAAACGGTTAAGATGAAACTAAGTTACATGCCATAGCAACACAACCAACAACCACAATTTCATAACCTAATTCTGTAATAAATAAAAATAAATTCAGTTTTGGATGGAGGGAGAACTATTAGGAGGCTCACTTCAAAATATTGCTACAATGCTGTGTGGAGGACATAATGAGTCTCAATATTATTTAACAAGCTGTATCTTATGAGGTACTCAGCAAGATGAAGCAGAAAGATGAGAGCCAGGGAAAGGAGAAAGGAATGAACAAAACAAAACCTACAATTTAAAAGGGAAAAAAAAAACCAGCCTATTTAATAATTGGAAATTATAAATCATTGAACCATGGTAACTTAAACGTTGCATGCTGTTGATACCACCACCATTGTCAACTTCTAAAAATTGAAAGCAGGCCTTGTGTTGAGTGAGCCCTGCTATGAAGATAAGCGAGATCAATTCTCCTAGCTGGAAATAGGTGGATGATAATCAGGCTCAGTAACAACTCACAGTGACGGATCTCTTGTCACGATTCTTAGCACGAGCTTTGGTACGTTTTTTCTCCACCGATATATTGTAGTAGTTCTGAAATATATAAACAATATTTGTCAGAGTGTGGGGAAAAACATTTAAGTTTGATGGATCAGTTTATTATAATCTACTTTCAAGTGCAACATCAAAATTCTATTTATAAATAGAACATAGTGGAGAATTAGATCTTTATTTGGTTACATTAAACTTCCTGCCATCAAGTCAAATAACCTTCATTAGAAGAATATGTCAATTAGGGTCAGAAGAGGTTCCTTTCAAAGAAGATTAGGATGGGTGGATAGAGGTTGAGTACAATGGTATTCTCCCATTAGCTTCTCAAGGCCACCAGGTTGTTTGAAAGTTAATACTGCAAGAAAATGGAGTATTTCTTAATTAATGCATATTTACAGGAACATGGCTTTTGAATCTTGGCCTGCTGGATGAAAGCTTGTCTAGTGATAATGATGAAACAGCTACCACCATCACCTCAATGACAAACTGCATCCTTCCTGTCTTCTCTTTCATTACATAAATAATTATTCTTTCTTTTCTGAACCAACAAGATGAGTACCACTGCTATTTTTCCTACTGTAACCTTTTCACCAATCTTTCATTTTAAGAACTGCAACCATTGTTCAGTTTTCCTACAGATATTGACCAACAGAAACTCAAGCAGAATAAACACAATAGTGTGAATTTGCTATGCCATACATACAAATATTTCGAAGGAGATTAGCCACCCAGAGCTTAAATATCTAGTCCAGATTTTAGCAGCAGACACTGAATTGCAGTTATTCAGGTTGGATATCAACTGCAACAAACTTGTATTAAGAAACAATAGCCACAAGGCAGTAATTAGTTAAATGTACAAATCTTGCAGCCAGGTGCACAACATTTAATAAACTTACCCGTTCTCCCTTCGTCATTTTCTTTGGTCTAAGATTGAAGCCATCTAGTTCAAGTAAAGGAGCACCAAGGTCAAAGACATCCCTCAACAAATAGTTGGCCTGAAAGAAGAGACAAAATTATGAAATAATAAAAATTTTTTTTTAAAAACCCAAAAAACAAAAGATCTTTATAATTGGCAGAAACAGTTGACACTGTTAACTTAGAACAGAGTCGTCTTTATACAAAGAAAATCGACAAATGAATAAAGGAACAAATCAAATATATTATAAACATCAAGGCAGAAGTAAATTTTAAAATTTTCAAGTGTAATGGTGTTAATTATAAATAAAATCATTAACCCTTTCGTTGCTAGCGTTCGAAGACTTTACTTTAGTAAAGGACTCAATACATTGGAAATGTGTAATGTTTATTCTTTTAACAATGTAAAATGTTTCATTGCATATCCCATCTCAACTTAACTAATTTAAGCTCTACACACGTTAGACGAGATTGAACAATTTATAATTTGATAGAAATTTTACTTCGTAAGGGGAGATAACTCCTTAGTAGTAAAAACAAGTCAAGTTAAACCCAATTAAATAAAGGAAAATAGAACGAGTACCACACTGGATGGGGTCGATATAATTGACTAAGGTTTTAAACCACCAACATAAATATGGTAAGACGACTGAAATCAGTGAAGGAATAAAAAGCATTCACACCATACATACACCTAAATACACACGGGAGGTAGTAAAGTAGGAATTACGTTGTGTAAATGAGGTGAAGGGCTTAAAATTGTTGAATTTACCTGAAAATGTTGAGGAGTACCCGACCCAAGAACTTGACAGAAGCTATCGTACTGTTTCTTCCTCGCCCAGCTGTCTAGGTAAAGGCACTCTGGTCCAAATTTGATCATGTCAGCAGGACTCTCCAAATCCTACAATAATAGATACACAAACATACATATTAAAACATTACAATAATATATACATAAGAGATATTTGATGACATCACTGAAATAATGGGTACATCAGTTGATAGCTAAAACAAAAGTGCATAAATGAACAGGGCTAAAACATGGAGGAGATCGATTGGCACAACTAAAGCACAGGACACATTAGTTGACATGATTAAAATACATTCTTATCTACTTTAAAATAGGGCAGTGTATAATAAAGAAATTCCATCACATGCACAGAGCTCCTACCTCTGCTGGTGACAAAGGGCCTCTCGCTCAGAGTAAAAGGTAGACTGCATGATGCCTGTGTATGAACAGCCATGCACAATTTGAATGTCTCTAACTTATCAATACCAAAAGGAAGATTAAAAAGAAATCAATGTAAGCAAGACAACAGTTTATCAATGGCCCTGCTCGATCTGTAGAAAAGGCGTAGGTAGAAACTCTATAAGATGTACCCAGTGCAAGCTATGGACACATAAGAGTTGCAGCAATATCAAAGGAAGACTAACTGGGAAGATAGTTTTTGTATGTAGCAGATGGAACAATAAACACTGGAAATGTGCAGAGAACAACTGTCACATTCCAGGGAGAAAAACTAGAAGTAGTTAGCAGCTTCCTTTACCTAGGTGACCAAGTCAGTAGCAGGGGTGGATGCTCTGAAAGTGTAGCTGCTAGAATAAGAATAGCCTGGGCAAAGTTCAGAGAGCTCCTACCTCTGCTGGTGACAAAGGGCCTCTCGCTCAGAGTAAAAGGTAGACTGCATGATGCCTGTGTATGAACAGCCATGCTACATGGCAGTGAAACATGGGCCGTGACTGCTGAGGATATGCGAAGCCAGTATGCTCCGCTGGATGTGTATGTGGTGCGAATGGATGAGGACAGCTGTGTGAAAAAGTATCACACCCTAGCAGTCGAAGGAATCTGTGAAAGAGGTAGACCCAGGAAGACCTGGGATGAAGTGGTGATGCACGACCTTCGAACATTGGGCCTCACCAAGGCAATGACTAATGACTGAGACCTTTGGATATGCTGTGCTTGAGAAGACCCGGCAAGCCAAGTGAGACCATAACCTGTGGCCATGCCAGCGGTGTAACCAGCCTACTTATGTGTACCTTTCTTTCATTGGACATTAAACTTTGCTTGCGAAGACCTGTTGAGGCAAGCGAAATCACAATCAAAATCAAATTTGCTTACGTAGTCGATGACAGCACCGCCTGACTGGCACCCGTGCCAGTGGAACGTTAAAGCACAATCCGAGCGTGATCGTTGCCAGGGCCACTGACTAGCCCCTGTGCCGGTGGCACTTAAAAAGCGCCATTCGAACGTGATCGTTACCAGCATTGCCTTACTGGCACGTATAAAACAACATTCGAGCGAGGTCGTTGCCAGTGCCACTGGACTGGCTCCTGTGCAGGTAGCACAAAAAACACCATTTGAGCGTGGTTGTCTACAATACCACTTGACTGGCCCTTGTGCTGGTGGCACATAAAAAGCACCCACTACACTCTCAGAGTGGTTGGCATTAGGAAGGTCATCCAGCTGTAGAAACTCTGCCAAATCAGATTGGAGCCTGGTGCAGCCATCTGGCTCACCAGTCTTCAGTCAAACCGTCCAACCCATGCCAGCATGGAAAGCAGACGTTAAACGATGATGATGATGATGACAGAGTGTGTAGAGAGGCTAAAGCAGAGGTAACATGATGCAAGCTGTGAAAAACTAGAACAACTAGGTATAAGAGGAATCAGGTGTTGTGCAATGCTATCACCAGTCCCACTCATATGCTGTGTAGACTGCACTGCTATGGAGATGTAATGCATATAGATGATGGCAGCTGGGTAAAGAAGTGCCAAGAGATTCAAATGGAAGGGAGATGTGGGAGAACAACTAAGAAAGACATGGCAGAAGTGGTGAAAGCTAATTTTAGGATGTCATATTTCACAAAAGAGATGACAATAGAATGCAAAAAGTTACATTGTAATGAACAGTAATAACAATACGAACCTCTATAAACTTCAATATCCCTCTGAAGGTAGATCTTTGCTGCCGCCGATCCTTTTTGGCACGATGTTTACTGCCATCAGTAGCCAGCTGTTTTAACATCTCACACAAACTTACAATATCATCACCTTCAAATTCCTAATGAGACACAAAAAAAAAAAAAAAAAAGTGAATTAGTAATAATTATACAAAAAAAAAAAAAAAAAAAAGCATTTCAATAATCTTTAAAATAGGTCTGAAGCTACTAATTTTAGAGAAGTGACAAAGGAGTTTAGTCGAGTGGCTGGTACTTATTTCATTGGGAACAGAAGAATGAATGACCAAGCTGACAGCAATGTTTGAACTCAGCATTAAGCAAGATATTTAGACCAGCACTCAACTGTCTTTAATGACTTCTTGCATTTTCACATTTTATAGAGGAGGGGTATATTGTTTGTACTTATTTTATCAGCTTTAGGATAAAAAGCAAAAATGATCAAAACAAGACTTTAACGTTAAAACAGAAAGAAACTGATATACTGACAGCTACTCTTCCAAGGTTGTTAAAATATGCATCAATCAAGTATAAGGTTGATCTAGTAAAGTACATCCACCCCTAAAAGCATGTGGCTTTATCCTTATGTTAGAAATCATTTTCATTAATATTTAAAATATTGGCTTGAGAATGTATGTTGTTCATGGTTTTCTTAACATCATTAGAGACTTATTAAGCAAAATAATTTTTACTTTAATTGACTGTCAAATGATGGCCTGTAGATCTCTTAGATTATAACAAAGGATGGGAGTATAGATGAAAAACCAAACACTTGTACAGGACTAGTACTTAGATCTTCAATCACAGAGCAATGATATGCAAAGTTGACAAAAGGATTAAAACTTAATACAGCGAAGCAAAACTAGATGTTGTACAGAATTTAGTGTAATATCCTATCAATACAACCAATAATATTTCATTTTTACATTTACATAATTTGTTGAGAACAAAGGATGGAACTCAATCTCCTGAATTAAGCAGATTATAGGAACTTATTTAACTGACCAAAGCAAGATTTAAAGTCTGAACACAGGTTAGATATGGAAAGGCAGTTAGTTCAATGTAGCAGTTTGGGAAATATAGTGAGAGAGGGAAAGAGAGAGATAAAGGGTAAGTATATTTACCTGATCAATACCTCGCTGTAATTCATACATCAGTGCAATAGTTTCTCCTGCCACAATTCTTAGTTCCACATCTGGACTCTCTAACATACTTATTATATTACCCAAATGGCTGCAAGAAACAAGAAAAAAAAAAAAAATGATAATAATAATAGTGTGTGTACACTCCCTAATTCTGTTTGCCATGTACAAGATGATCTAATTTTAAAATTCCAGAAATATAATTTTACAGTCAACAACATAAAAATATACATATTAAAATTAAAAAAAAACAAAAAACAACCTAAACATAACTTTTTCAGATGGGACTCTTACAACTGTTGTGATATCATCATCAGTATCTAGACAGTTAGACAAGGGCCGACAAGTTGAAGGATTGTGGGTCATGTACCAATGTCTTCTTTGTGATGGGTTCCATGGATGGATGCTTTTCCTAATGCCAACCACGAATGTGATGGCTAAAAGGTTCATCATCACATGCTACATCAAAGATTTGGAGGGAACCAGATCATACAGCAAACTGTTTTCTTGCCTCATGAAAAATCAATAAGCACAAGTTTGGCCGTATGGTTAAGTTTGCTTCATAACTGCGTGGTTTTGGGTTTGATTTCACAGCATGGCACCTGAGGAAATGTTTTCTATTAAAGCCTTAGACTGACCATTGCCCTGTGATTGAAATTTGGTAGATTTGCTGTTTTTCAATATTAGCATGGCTTAAATGAATATATTATTGAGACAGTGTTTTACAGCTGGATGTCTCTCCTGTCAGTGACCTTTACCTGTTTTTCAGGTAAAGGTCATATTTAACACATCTTCAAAAGTACAAAACAAGGAAACATTTTGTTGACAGAGAAGTGACAACAACACTGCTATAGTAGAAAATTTAGGGTGTTGCACAGTGGAACTGAACCTGAAAGCATATAGTTGCAAAGCCAACTTCTTAACCAAACCACACAGCCATGCTACACACACACATACACACACATGTAATTTGAAAATTGCATTTTGCCATTCAACAATCATTCTTATCAACTGCAACAAAAATATGTGTTTCTAATGCTAGTTAAGATACAGAGATTAGATGAGAGTTGTTTGAAAACAGAGTGATTCAGCAGATCTACCAGAAAAAGTATGTTGCTACAAGTCACAAAAGAGACACAAGGAGCCAAACCACCACCAGTGCAGTAAACAGGTAAGTGATGTTAAACTTGTTTCTTATTTTTTACTCCTCTTGTCCTACATGTTCGTAAAAAATCTTTTGTGGTATTTTAGACCTCATTGTTTTAACGTCCACTTTTCCATGCTTGAATAGGTCAGAATTTGATGAGGCAGATTTTCTACAAATACGTGCCCTTCCTGTCACCAAACTTCACTCATATTTTCCCATGGCCAGACATGTTTTTCACAGAAGACTAGAAACAAATGACACTCATTTATAACCATTAAGCTATATCAAAACAAAGACACACACACATAACAGACTTCTTGAAGCTTCTGTCTACCAAATTCATTCACAACAATATGGTTGGCTCTAGGCTACATTAGAAGACATCTGCCCAAGGTGCCACACAATGGGACTGAATCTGAAACAACATGGATAGGAAGCAATTTTTTCACCCACACAGCTATGCCTGTCCTGATGTGCAGGATATATGTTATTATGACAAACAGCACATCAAATACTAAAGGAAGAATCCACAATTTTAACTTCTAATTTGGTGTTCATACAATCAGCTTACTCAATCTAATTCTGACTGATCAAATGAAATAAATTGGTATTTCAAGTAGACCAACCTATCTTTAAGTGTGGGGCATGGTGTCCAAAAATCATGGGACTCCAACAGTGAGGAAATGTGTGAGTGAACATGCATATGTGATTTTGTAAATAGTTATCAGACAAACCTGTCAACCATTTCTGCTATGTAGCTGTTGGGTGCAATTGATAGTAGTAAAGTCCAAGCTGACAAAGCACTAGAATAGAGACTAGAGAAAGGATCATTTTGGTTGGTGTTGGCCTTCTGGTTCTTCAGGTAAGATTCTTTGAATACTTGTTCCAGTGAACCCATTATTTTACGCATCATCTGAAAGAAATGGATAATTTTATTAAAATATTAAATCAAATACAGACTCTTGGTAAAACTGCAGTCATCATCATCATCAATTATGAACTAGCGCACTCCAGCTAATATGAATCTAAAGACAGTTAAAATAGACAAGGAATATAATATTGGTTTCAAATTTTGGCAAAAGGCCAGCAATTTTGGGGGGAGGGGCTAAGTTGATCACACTGACCCCAGTGTTCAACTGGTACTTAATTTATCAACCTTGAAAAGATGAAAGGCAAAGTCAACCTTGGTGGATTTTGAACTCAAAATGTAAAGACAGACGAAATAGTGATAAGCATTTTGCCTGGCGTGAAAGTGCTTCTGCCAGCTCACTGCCTTTACAAGGAGTATAATATTAAAACTGGAAAATTGCTTCTTTGTAGATGAAGGATTAAATTTGTTTGTTACAAATATAGCAAGGGCTGATATTCTACAATAGATAAATATTAGTATCGCCACTTTTATATCTGCCCTTTTTCCATGCTAGCATTGATGAGACAGTACTCTACAGCTGGATACTCTTCCTGATGCCAACCATTGTTTTTAAGTACATAACTTATTCTCCTGGTCTTCACAATAATTATAACAATAAAGGTGCAGGCATGCCTCTGTGATTAGGCAGCTTGCTTCTCAACTACACAGTTTCGGGTGCATTCCTACTGCATGGCAGTTTGGATAAGTGTCATCTACTATAGACTAAGACTAACTAAAGACTTGTGAGTGAATGTGTAGATGCAAGCTGTAAGAAACTCGTTGCATTTGTCTTTGTTTCGACATCACGTTAGTTGTAAAGGAGCATCACTGTCATATAAACAGTGCTGTTAGTTTCCAAGCTTCAGTGAAAATCTCTGGCTTTACAGAAATATCACCTTGAAAGGAAACATGTAATGGTTGGCAACAGGAAGGGCATCCAGTCATAGTATACTCACCCCAGTAAATAATTCCGTCTGACTCATGCAAACATAATGATGATGATAACTTATAAAATATCAAAATTCTGAGGGGTAAAACATTTACGTCTTGTAGGCCTAATGACAAAATAAGTAGGTAACCACCAAAATTTTGTGATCTGATAATGATTGTGCTACTGCTTATAAAGATATGTTGGTTTATGTATTTAGTTGCTTCACGGAGTTCTATTTTACTGTAGACGACCTACACATTGCATTTCTGATTTCAGTAGGAAAATAAAGAGAGTAAACTTAAGTAAACAGATAGATTAACATCATGCTGTAAATATCTGTATTTCCAAGATAACAAAAATTAAGTTGAGATAAAACAATTTTTTAAAATTGTTATTTGTCCAACAGTTTTTCCAGTGATGAAAACATCACTGACCAGGCAATGCAAATGAAAAAGAAATTAAGTATAAACTGTTTAACCCTTTAGCATTTAAGCTGGCCATATCCAGCTGAAATATTCTACCGGTTTTTTGTTCAAACTGGCCAGATATAGCCTCTCACATCTATTCTACAATATCATTCTAAAAATATACAATTGCATCAACAAAATCTCAAACTTACGAGGTAATACTTGATTAATTCAAAATAATGTTTATAAATAAGCATTACGTTTGAAAAAAATAAGCTGAATGCTAAAGGGTTAAAACAAGATAAGCAAAAATGAGCTACTTTCCAAGTAAATTTACATGTAGAGTGTTTTTTAACATCCATAGTTATTGTATATAGGAATTAAATTTTTAGTTAATTATTCATTTTTGGGGAGAGTGGGGCATGACTTTATGGTTAGATTCATGATCATAAGATTGTAGCTTTGATTCCTGGACTGGATGATGTGTTGTGTTGTGTTCTTGAGCAAAACACTTCATTTCATGTTGCGCCAGTCCACTCAGCAGGTAAAAATGAGTCATCCTGCAACAGATCAGTGTCCTATCCAGGGAGGAAACTATATAGGCCAGGGAAACTGGCCCTATACTCCTTATGGAGAAATGTGGACTAATCTTTATGCATTATTATTTTATACTGTTAATTTTTACGTTATTTCATTGCAATTTTTCTCTTGTTGCATTGTATTTTAATTAAAATTTTATATCATAATAAAAAAATAATCACTGTAAGCATCAAAATGGCTGTGTAGTTAAGAAGCTTATTTTGCAATCACATGGTTTTGGGATTCAGTCCCACTGTGCAGCATCTTGGGTAAGTGTCTTCTGCTATAGCTTCAAGCCAACCAATGCCTTATGAGTGAATTTGATAGATGAAATTGTGTGGAAGATTGTCATATATATATATATATATATATGTGTGTGTCTCTTTGTACTTACCCACCCCACCAGAACTTCTCCAGCAAAAGAGACCAACAGAATAAAGACCCAATTTGAAAAAAATAAATACTAGGATTAATTTGCTTGACTAGGCCTTCATGGTGGTACCCCAGCAAGGCTGCAGTCCAAGGACTGAACTCAATAAAAGATATATACAGGATGGACCAGAGCAAATTCTGTAGTTTTAATTTAAGTATCAATTCTCCATACTTTTACAGTTCAGTCTTTCCCACTGTTTTTTTTATTATGGAAAACAAAACAAAAACAAAAGCCACCAATGTTATCAGTACTTTAAATACAACACTTCCTCTGTTATGTCTCAATGCTGTGCTGCTTATGTCTGATAGACGTAACTCTCTAAAGGGCACTGAAACTAGTTCCAATTTTCCATGCTTCACTTCTTTATAACTATACATTGTAAGTATCATCACAAGCTGTTATATTACCCAGCATGCACCAGTCATTCATGTCTCCATTGAATGAAACACTTGATACTGTTAACCACAAGTATTTATTTAAAGATGTTGCTATCACTAAGATATATCCGTACTGATACCAGGTATCCTATTTACTATGTGAATACATGCATGCACGCGCACACACACATTTCTGCTTATATAAATAATGGCAACGACCTTGCTTATATACAGTGGTATCTAACTGATTATAATATTGCACACATAATTATATGGATATGCAAATCATAGTACCATGCACTCACAATATCGTGTGGTACCTACTTACAGCTAGGAGGACTGGGCTGTTGATTGTCATGTGTCTTGGTCGTGGATACAGTCAAGTAGTAGAGGCAGGATTTGACCTCAATCCTTGCGGACAGTTACCCAATACCCTGACTTGATTCACCTGTGGCCGCCTGTGCAAGAAACGGAGAGTAAATAAAACCAAAAGCCCTTACCAACACATCACGGCAAGCGACAAAGCTACATATGGATAAGGTATCGGCACACTGTAGAGAGAAACGAAATTGAAGAGTATTAGTTGTGTAATGGACACAAAATAGAACGTCTCTAAAGTAAGCTGCTGTAAATAGGACTATAATTCTCCACACTATTAACCTTAAATTTGAAGATGAAATTCTAAAAAAACATTTATATATTTCTCAAAGTTAAACCTACCCAAGAATGCCTAGAACATAAGGTACCTCATTTATAACACCTAGTGTCTATGAGGTACCTAAATGTCAGAATAGAAAAACATTGGAAAGCCCTCATGAAGAGAAATATTTCTTCAATTCTTTTACAGAGGGATTTTAAAAAATGCAACAATAAAAGCTATTATTAGATGATAATTCTAAAGTGTAAAGAACACTAACTACAGGGTTATGAGAAGTTTTGGCCAAACCTATAACTTTAATAATAGTAATAATTTTTTTTTTTTTTTTAAACCTGGGAATCTAAAATTTTTTCCAAATTTGTGGAAGTTATCCAGGTTGATAAAATATTTAAAACAAAAAAGTGGCAAACTTGATCCTATCAACAGCAACATAAGTCAATGACCAAGTCCAGTTACTTATTAGTAGACACTATAATGGTGGGAATAGCACAAAGTAAATAGCAGCAACACTAAGCAGTGATAAGTGTTTTGATTGTGTGCAGTATTTGAGCCATAAAAGAAGCACTAATAGTGTAGACATGATGTAGAATTTAGTGAACAACACTACAAAGTAAGACAACAGAATTAATGACAAGAAAAAAATCAGTATGGCCATTGCTTATCTACAGAGTGGTACCCAGCTAATTATAATACTGCACTCACAATATTGTGTAGTACATACTTACAGCTAGGTGGATTGAACTGTTGACAATCATGTGTCTTGGTTATGGATATAATGGAGTAGTAGAGACAGGATTTGATTTCAATCCCTTTGGACAGATATCCAATACCCTGACTCAAGCCTCCTGTGTCTACAGTGTTTGCACTGCTTAGTGGCAAGATGTAGCTGTACCTAAGACATGGTCAACAGATTCAAGATTTTTCAGGTGTCAAAATCATCCTATAATTAATGGTTACCTTTTGACGAGCTTTTACAGAGCTGGCATGGTCATTTAGCAGGTGCATCAACGTCTCTCGCACATCTTCAAACAAGTCTTTGCTGTCTTCTCCAAGCTGGACAAAAAGTTGACCCACACAATGGGCAGCCAGTACCTGTTCCTCACATTTGCCCTTCTTCAAGAGACGTAACAGACTCTCTACAATTGTGAATTTGCTGGGGAGAGAAAGAGAAAGAAAGAGATAAATTTCTGGGATTAAGTCTGATCCTGATAGTTTTAAAGAATTCAATAAATACTTCTTTAACCTCATATTGGTGATAGTGGTGTCAGTCAAGCTTCCAAATGAATCAAAGAAACAGTGTTTCCAATGGTTTTTCAAATTGCTGACATTATACAATGTTTGCAACCTTTCACAAATATGTCAGTTTTACAGTGATGAAGATTTGAACATAGCTAGAAAAGATACAAGGCATCCTGTCCAATGATTGCTTTCCTAATGCCAACTAGTTTACAGAGTGGACTGGGTGCTACATAAAAAGTACCCAGTCCACTCTATAAAGTGGTTGGTATTAGGAAGGGCATCCAGCTGTAAAAGCCATGCCAAAACAAACCTTGCCTATGCTGGTGCCACGAAAAAACCTGCAGTCCACTCAGTAAAATGGTTGGCATTAGGAAGGACATCTAACCATAAAAAGCATGACAAAACAGACCTCACCAGTGCTGATGCCATATAAAAAGTACCCAGTCCATTCTGTAAAATAATTGACATTAAAAAGGGCATCAAGTAGTAAAAACAATACCAAAACAGATAGTGGAGCTTGATGCAGACCTCTGGCTTGCCAGCTTCTGTCAAACCATCCAACCCATGCCAATATGGAGAACAAACATTAAATGATGACCACCCTGGAATAGTACTATGGTGTATCAACCCCAAAATGAGGAAAGACAAAATTGACTGTGGCAGGACTTGAACTTGGACAGTAGAGAGTTGGAACAACTGCCAATCCACCACTTCATTTTAGTGACAATCAACCAGAGCCCAAACATCAAAGCAAGCTCTATCTTCGTTGGCCTCACTCAAAACGAGCTGCAGTACATTTCATTATATAAAACAAAGTGTAGCATTTCCCAGATCTATATCCAATAAAATTGATTGCAGCAACAAAATAGAAAGAAATGAAAGAGGATCTACTCACACATTCAAGAGAAAGTCACAAATGTATTTGGTGGAAAGAGCTTTGATAAGGTTGTTTAAACAGTTGATACGCGTTTGTTGACTGGAATGTAATCAAAGAAAAAATAGGTTTGAGAAAAGCATTTATAGAAGTAGAGGCACTTAGATTCACTATTATTATTTTATGATAAAATTACATATATTTGTTCTTTTAATGGTTCTATTATGATGCAGTTGTTATGCTAGGAGTTGTTCTTTTATTTCCACAACACCTAGCAGATATCACAGATATAAAAAAAAATTGATTATGGCTAAATTTCAATTAGTGGACATTTTAAAGGCTATTATTTAAACATGTGGATGCTGATACAAAGAATGTTTGTTTTGATCAAGGAGCTGGACTAGTAAGATGGTCATAAATTTAAAAACCTTACTGCTATTGTGTTGTGCATCCAAATAAGACACAGAACCCAAATTTCCAGGCATAAAACAAGTCCCATTACTACTTCAAGAGAGGGGGGACATCCAGCAGTAAAAGTTGTACTCCAACAAATAGTAACTGAACTTTAAGTATGGAGGGGGAAAGAAAATGTAAAATTGCAAAAGAAGCTATGGGCCTTCCTAAGAAGGTGCAATCATAGGCTATAGTACTAGGTTTCAACCCATGATTATGTATGTGATCAATAGTCCAGCATCTTAGCATCCTAGGTATTCTGCTTTTTTGAAAGATAATTCAACATATTCAATATATCTAATGCAGTCTTATATTAATCCTCAAAATTTAAAATCATCTATTGATGAATATAAAAGCAATTCAAACCACATTGTTGTCATCATTTTACTGCCCACTTTTTCATGTTTGCTAGGGTCAGAAGGATTTCACTGATGCAGATCTTTCTATGGCTAGATGCCCTTCCTGTCACGAACTCTCACTCTCAAGTGAAGTAATATTTCTACACAACCAGATGTTTTCATGGAAGATTGGAAATGAATGACACCACTTGCATAGTAGAGAGACTCATTTACAACTATCAAGCAATGTCAAGTCAAGGAGGCACAACCACGCACGCACACACACACAACAGGTTTCTTTGCTTCCATCCTCGAAATCCACTCGTAAGGATTTGGCTGGCCTGAGGCTATAGAGAACACATGCAAAGGAAGTGAACTCAAAACCTTGTGGTTGTGAAGCAAATTTCTTAACCAGTCATATCTGCATCCATATGTATAATGATATTTAATTCTATAATCATACTTCAGCAGTAATCAGTTGCTAATCCTCTACAAAGGTCGTGTAAGACCCTAAATAAAGAGTGATATCATCTGCTTGAAAGTGAGTAGTGTTAGAAGTAACAACAAATTTGGTAAGTGGGCAACATGAACTGAAATCATGTATAAACACAACTTTTGCTAACCTTCCAAAGAGCAAGGGATCAGGAGTGACAAAGTAGGTCTCTAGTAGATTTCGATCTACAGAAGCTATACTAGCAGTTATTGAAGAGGGGAAAAATACTTAAGGTGTTGGGAACAGTCATTAACAGTCAACATCTCTCCATCAACTTTGAGATGTTGGAAGTGTTAGGTTGGTAGTATTTAGCAAATTCAGAAAAGTTGATTATCTTGGGAATATGAGTGTAGTGTATTTTCAAAGACTGAATTGCTTGATAAGGATAAGGGCTACTCTGGAGTATACCATTTGAGTGGGCCCATTAGGTAATGTAGTCCTAGATACACTATATCTCAATGAAAGACAGGATGGTTACAGTTGGAACCCTGGTAAATCAGGACTGACTGCATCCCCACCCCACTTTCACCAGATCAGTAAATCTATGCTTACCTTTTTTCCATGAGTCCGTCAATACATTCTCTCAAGTTGTCCTCAAAATTCTGCTGTACTGTTGACTCATCCACCTCTCCATCAGCATCTAAAACAAACATCTTATTTTTAATGCAATCTAAACACTGTTGGTTTCAAAATATTTTCTCCACATTTCAAAAACGACGCTCAAAAACCTCTATTTCTGTCACAAAATCTGACTGTAGTGAAAATGATTCAAAAGCAGTAAACATTATTAGGAGGAATGAAATTTAAGTGAATCCAGAGACCCAGACTTCAGCAATTAACAGCCAAATCTCCAGCTTCAAAACAGCTTATAATAGACAAAGTAACTCACTAAAGCTTCACTTCATAGATTCTCTAAATCACCTACAAAAATGCTGGCCATTTGAGCCCATGAACATACTGTTGGTCTAGAGTATGGTGGATCTATTTGTGCAGGCAGGTGTATATATATAGACACAAATAACAAACCACTTAGGCTACTCTGTTAAAAGAACACAGAAATATTGGGTCACCCTATAAACAATGCAGTTTTTTTATACTTTTATTTTTCAAAATTAAGATAAACAAAGTTCTTTTTTAATCTAAAATGTACTCTCCGTTTTCTATAATGCTCTTCCACCTATCTGGTAGACTTGCAAGGCCCCTCTTCTAAAATTCACTTGTCCATGATAAAAAATACTCCTCCAGTACTGTTCTGACCTCATCTACAGAATTCATAATTTTTCCATCCAAATGATTTTGAAGACTGCAGAATAAATGATAATCAGATTGGGTAATGTCTGGTAAATATGGTGGGTGAAGCATCGTTTCCCATTCAAACTACTCCAGCCTCTGGAATGTCATCCTCGCTGTATGTGGCTGAGCATTATTCTGATAGAAGAACACCTTATGTCTTCAAATCAAAGATGGTCATTTTTCTTCTAGCGCTGACTTAAGCCACTCAAGTTGCTTGCAGAAGATCTTTGTTATCGTTTGGTTTGGGCTTAGAAGTTCAAAGTGGATTAAACCTTTCATGTCCTTCCAAACAGATAACAACATTTTGCATGGGTGAAGACCTTCTTTAGCTCAGGGTGCCAGTGTTTCTCCTTTCCCTACCCAGTGTCTTCTGTGCTTGACATTTTTATAGAAAACCCATTTCTAGTCACCAGTCACTAATCAGTCCAAAAAATGTTCATTTGTGAGATGTGACAGCAAAGAAGAGCATACATTCACTCTGTAATTAGACTTGGAAAGTTTGTGAGGAACCCATTGACTCAATTTGCTGACTTTTCCGATGACATGCAGGTGTCGATGAATGGTTGAATAACCAAATCCAAGCTTCTCTGCTAGTTCCTCAACAGTTACGATGGGATTTTGTTCCACCAGGGTTTGCAGGACGTCCTTGTCAAGCTCTACAGATCTTCCAGGATGAGGCTCGTCTTCTGGGCTGTAGTTTCCGGCTCGGAATTTCTGGAACCACTGTTGACACTGGCTTAATTGTCTGATCTCTATATACTGCATTAATATTCCTTGCACTTTCCGTTGTAGCCTTTATTGAACTCATAAAGCAAAATATGCCAAATATGCTCCTTTGTCACTTCCATTATGGCTCTGAAGAAATAAGTTAAAATCGAAATGCACTCTTCAACATTTGCACTAAGAATAAGTACAAGGTAAAATAACTACCTGTTTTTAGCAAGTTGATGCAGGTAATTTATCCTGCCCCCCACCCCCTCCGACTTTTAGTTCATACAATTGAAAAAACCATATTATTTATGGGATGATCCAATATATACTTAATCATTTTGCCATAATATTCCTATGACAAATGGAATAAAATAACTGTTATAATTAAGCTAGTGCTTAGAAAAATCAAGATGAAATTTTAATTGTAAGTTCTTATTTAGATCACTTCAAAACAAGAAGCATGTATTACAGAACCAAAAGGGGTTTCAGGCTGGCTGACATGTTAAAAGCCACCACTGATGCAATGCTTCACAGCTGGATCAGGAGTTAAAACTTTACTACAACTACAGTTATCATGATCAGCTCTCTAGCAGGGCATACAACTCAGCATATGCCAGTCTAAAAAAGACATCTTTCATCACTTTGGATTAATAATACGAAAACCTGTCAACTGTAAAATAAAAAACAAAAATAAAATAAAAAAAATACAGACACTATGCCCCAATTATGTTCAAATTAACAAAAGAACCTGTCAAACCGCCTTAATAATAATATAAAATAAATAATATAATTTACACAAGTACAAGGTCAATTGATAAGGTCTTAGCCATACTAAACATAATGAAAAGTTTTTAATTGAAAGCTAAGTGATATAGTGAATGATTCCAACACTGATACATAACCTAAACTAATTATATCAACCCTGGAGGAATGAAAGAAAAAACAACAAAAGAGAAATCTCTACTCGGAGCATACACTATGGTACGCTTGCACTAAATGAGGATGCAAAGAAAGAGGTCTGGAGATGCCACTACGATAGATTGCTTAATAAAGAGAATGAATGGGAGGAAGAGAGCCTGCCGTATGTCGACCCAATAGAGGGACCAGCTATCCGAGTTGATAGTACCAGGGTAGATTAAGCAATTAAGAGTATGAAGACCGGGAAAGCCCCCGGCCCATCAGGAATCACTGCAGAGATGCTCAAAATATCTGGCAGTGTTGGCTATAGCCTAGTCACCCGTATTACGAACCAGGTGATACACGAAGGAGTCATACCCAATGACTGGTGTAGCAGCATCATAGTCAACTGCTACAAAGGTAAAGGTGACGCTTTAGATACAAATAATTACAGAGGCATCAAGCTGTTAGATCAGGTTATGAAAGTTACAGAGAGGGTCATAGCCCAACTAATTAGGGAGCGAATCAATTTAGATGAGATGCAGTTTGGGTTCGTGCCAGGTAAAAGCACTACTGATGCCTTATTTCTAGTGAGACAGCTGAAGGAGAAATACCTAGCTAAGGATAAACCTCTGTACCTGGCTTTCGTTGACATGGAGAAAGCCTTTGACAGGGTCCCCCGATCCCTTATCTGGTGGTCAATGAGGAAACTTGGGATAGAAGAATGGTTAGTGAGAGCTGTGCGAGCCATGTACAGAGATGCTGCCAGTAAGGTGAGGGTTGGAAATGAGTACAGCAATGAATTCCGGGTAGAGGTAGGGGTCCACCAAGGTTCCGTCCTCAGCCCCCTCTTATTTATCATAGTCCTCCAGGCAATCACAGAGGAGTTCAAGACAGGTTGCCCCTGGGAGCTCCTCTATGCTGATGACCTTGCCCTAATTGCGGAGTCACTATCAGAACTAGAGGAGAAGTTTCAGGTGTGGAAGCAAGGTCTAGAATTGAAGGGCCTTAGAGTCAACCTAGCTAAAACCAAAATCCTAATAAGTAGGAAGGTAGATAAAACACAAACCCCTTCAGGTAGATGGCCCTGCTCAGTATGTAGAAAAGGAGTAGGTAGTAACTCTATAAGATGTACCCGGTGCAAGCTATGGACACATAAGAGGTGCAGCAACATCAAAGGCAGGTTAACTAGCAAGTTAGTTTTTGTTTGTGGCAGATGTTCAGGTGCAATAAAGACTGTAAACAAACATGAAACAACTTCTATCTCATTCCAGGGTGAAAAACTAGAGGTAGTCGATAGCTTCCGCTATCTGGGCGACCAAGTTAGTAGTGGGGGTGGGTGCGCTGAAAGTGTAGCTGCTAGAATAAGAATAGCCTGGGCAAAGTTTAGAGAGCTCTTACCCCTGCTGGCGACAAAGGGACTCTCACTCAGAGTAAAAGGCAGACTGTATGACGCATGCGTACGAACAGCCATGCTACATGGCAGTGAAACATGGGCTGTAACTGCTGAGGACATACGTAAGCTCGCAAGGAATGAAGCCAGTATGCTCCGTTGGATGTGTAATGTCAATGTGAATACCCGTCAGAGTGTAAGTATCTTGAGAGAAAAGCTGAACATTAGAAGCATCAGTTGTGGTGTGCAAGAGAGACGATTGCGCTGGTATGGACATGTGGTGAGAATGGATGAGGATAGCTGCGTGAAAAAGTGCCACACCCTAACAGTTGAGGGAATCCGTGGAAGAGGTAGGCCCAGGAAGACCTGGGCTGAGGTGGTGAGGCAAGACCTTCGTACATTGGGCCTCACCGAGGCGATGACTACTGACCGAGACCTTTGGAAATGTGCTGTGCGTGAGAAGACCCGGCAAGCCAAGTAAGATCGTTGCCAGTGCCCCTGGACTGGATCTTGTGCGGGTGGCACATGAGATGCACCATTTTGAGCGTGGCCGTTGCCAGTACCGCCTGACTGGCTCCCGTAGGATTTTCGAGTGAGATCGTTGCCAGTGCCCCTGGACTGGCTTGTGCGGGTGGCACATAAAACACACCATTTCGAGCGTGGCCGTTTTCGTGCGGGTGACACGTAAAAGAACCTACTACACTCTGAGTGGTTGGCGTTAGGAAGGGCATCCAGCTGTAGAAACTCTGCCAAATTAGATTGGAGCCTGGTGTTGCCATCCGGTTTCACCAGTCCTCAGTCAAATCGTCCAACCCATGCTAGCATGGAAAGCGGACGTTAAACGATGATGATGATGATGATGACTACCACATCTACTATTCATCATCTTAATAATGACTTCTGATTAAGACACAAAACAATTTTGAGGAGAAAGAGGTTAGCAAATACCATCAACCACAGTACTTGACTGTTACTTTATTTTATAAACCACGGGGGAATGGAAAGCGTAGTTGATGTCAGATGGAGCCGAACTAGGAATATAAAGAGCCAAAAGAAATACTACCAAGCAGTTTTTCCAATGCTTTAATAATTCTGCCAGCTCACTACCTTAATAATAACAAAAATAACACATAATTACCGTGTCCTTCTTCAGCAATGGGATGGAAGTAACCATCATCTGATATAGAACTGACAACGCTTTGGTTATCAGGTGTGTCAATTTCATCATCGCTTGAGGGACGTGATCCAGCCCCTCTTCGACCTGCTGTCAATGAAAGAGAAAGAGAAAAAATTGTTGGTTAAAAAGAGAAGAAAACATTAATAATAAAAGTCAAAAAGATGTTTTATTGCAGTGAACATCACAGAAGAGAAAATGCTGAAAACCATCCTGACAGTGCAGAGCAACACAGGTTTAAGGTGAGCTGCTTGATGGGAGAATGACAATTTTACCTCGTGTTTATCACAGTTAAAGCCATGCCAGAATGCCACCTTCATTAAAAATTTTCTTTTATTATACTTTTGAGAAATTTTTTCCTTAAGAACAATTTTCCCAATGTTTAAATTCAAATTAGCAAAATTCACACTAGCATAGATAAATGAATGGAGAACAACGATAGCACGTTTTAATTAAGCCAGAATGCAACCACAAATTAATTACATGTAAGAGAAGCAAAAGAGAATACCAAATGCTTTTTTCATATAACTCATCTGTTTTATAGCCACACATACATATATCTATTTGTTATGTCTAAGGTTAACAGATCACATATCTAGATTTAAATATTTTTGAATTACCTCATTTGAGGAAATTACCTCCCTTCACTCTGCTAGAGAAAAAGTAAAGGAAAAGAAAGATAAAGATGAAGAAGAGGAGGACTAAAGACAACAACAAAGGAAGGAGACTGACTGAGAATGCTAACTGAAGGAACACCTGATACAAAGGTTGGCTAGGAAAACAGATGGATAAGAGAATGGATACATGTATACATTACATGTGAGTATGTGCAAGGGGCTATAATCCAAGCTGTGTCCTCATGAAGCGCATCACCATGTTCACAGTAATTAAATTTATCATATGTATAGAGATGTTTAATTTGAATCAGGCATACATAACATTTGAAATTTCTGGTGAATGTCATAAAAAAAGTATACCATATTTTTCCAGTTTTTCACATATATATTTTCAATTCCCCATCACTAAACAGTGACAAAGGGTGCAAGGAGACTACCATTGCTAAAAATAAGAGTCAAAGAACTCTTTAGCTACAGAAAGCACATTTTTTGTTTACTGACAGGGGAGACAACCTCCTCGCCACAACTGGCATGCCAATTTTGCATGAAATTTAATGCTCACTAGTAAAGCTTACTTCATTGTGGCATTGAGGGTGGTGAACTTAAATTCTACCCCCATCAGTATATATAGATTTTACCATAGGAATCAGTGGCTGATTCCACAAAATGGCAATGTGAAAATTATAAAATGATTAAAATGTCTAGATGCTTACTCCATTGTGGATAGTGAAGTCATTGTTTAGTGACAGTGAATTATTTCTCTTGATTTTGAATTGCATCTAGCCACCTTATTATTTTATATAATTTCACATTACCATTTTGTGGGATCAGCCACAGATTCCTGTAGTAAAATCTATATATACTGATGGGTTAAAATTTAACTTCATCACCCACGCTGGAGTAAGCGTTATGAATTAGCATCAAATTTCATGCAAAACTGGTATGCCAATTGAATGCTACTCAATTATGGTGGGGAGGTTGTCTCTCCTGTCAGTTAATAAAAAAAAATGTGCTTTCTGTGGCTAAAGAGTTCTTTCATTCTTATTTCTAGCCATGTTGGTGACCCCTGCACACTTTGTCATTGTTTAGTGATGGTGAATTATTTCCATTTTGGCTTTGAATTGTGTCTAGCTACCTTAATTATTTTCTATATCTACCTATGTAAATCACATTAAATACTTAGGATACCAACATAAACTTAGAAAACCTATCTCAACAAATTAATTTTTCAACTTTATTGAATTCTTTTTTGTTTTTGTTTTGAGAAGTACTCAATGTCATAATCAACCATCAGTGTAGTAGTCACAGCAAAACAACAAATAGTAAATTATATGGCGGTGGGGAGAAGAGATTTTACAGAGCATTTGGGTTCATAATCTCCAAAGTCCCATAAGACAACCAGGAAAAAAAAAAAAAAAAAACCAATATTGTATGAGCCCTGGAGAAGGGGCTCTTAAAAATCTGAGTTAGTACCCGGTTCTTTGATATAAACTTCCTGTTTTAAAGTGTTCTAGATTAACACAAACTATTAAAATTTCATGGTAATTTATGTTCCAAACACCAGCTTAAAAATGGTCTCTTATTCAGGCACAAGGGCAGCAATTTTGAGGAGAAAAGTTTAGTTCACACCATAAACCCATGTTTGACTACTACGTTTTTTTATTGACCATACAGGAATGAAAGGCTAAGTTGACCTCAGCAGGATTTGAAATCAAAACTTAAGGAGCAAGAACATCAGCTTAAAAATGAAAGTTATTTTTCAAAATTCTTCATTTTAAAAATTAATTGAAAGAAAGGCAGTGTATTTCAATAGAAATGTGGTAACAAAAGGATTAAGGGAGGATGCTTTGGTTTTGGTGTTAAGATACAAAATGGATAAGGTTAATCTCTCTCTGGATAGTCTATCACAGATAACATCTGCAAATTATCAAGAATCTATTACTGACAACTAATTGACTCAAGGTTATGTAGAATGAAGTGTACTGTTTCAGAAACAACACAATACCTGGAATTTATTTGAATTTGCAATCTATGAGCAAATGGTGGTCCAAATCAATAATTTTACTTCTACCATGGGGTAATTTGTCTCTAAGATGCGTAAAATTGCACAAATGAACCACACACCATATGAATAGGACACTAGTCTATTGCATTTAACTTCCCCTAAAAGATAAATTGAAGTACACTGAATTAACCCTTTTGTTACCATATTTCTGTTGGGGTACCCTGGGTTTCTTTCAATTAATTTTAAATATAACAAAGGATTTAGTAAAATAACTTAGTTATCATTAAGCTAGTGTTAGGAACATAAATTGTGACTAAGGTTTGGTAGAAAATTTTAATTCAGACTTTTGAAAACAAGACATTTGTACTACAGAGCTGGAGGCAGTTTCAGCTGGGTTGGCATCAAAAGGGTTAAGTATCTTGAGCAGAAATATAAGTCGTCTGAGATAGTAGTCTGATGGCTTTACTGAGTTGGTCACTTCATGATTAAATAATTCTTTTTTTTTTTTTTTTTTTAGAAAAAGAATGTTAAGTAAATAATGGAGAGAGTAGGAAGGTGTGGTGGTGGTGGTGGTGGTAGTAGTAACATGAGCTGTTAATCGTTTGGTTCCTGTGTAAGAGAGTGGAACAAGGACAATGTGGAATAATGACTAACAGTCTAAATGTTTATTGATAATGTTGCCAGAGAGTACCGGAAAACAAAGAAATTAGTAGCAGAAAAAAGCTAATTCCATTATGCTATTATTATACTGAGTACACAAATAGTGAGTGTACTAACATATTGTTGATGCCATAGATAGACTATCCAGGTAAACGGCCAAGATATAATAACCAAGGTGGAGAGAGGGGTCTTTGTATTTGTATTGATTTTGCAGTAAATACCCTAGGGAAACACTGGAGTCTTATTTACATCAACTATAGATGGGATGTAAACCTGAAAAGAGTACTGGGGTAAGCAACATACAAAGACAATGAAATGAAATGTGATGGTAGATTTATGTAAAGATAGGGATATTTACTTTACAATTCACTAATGTTCGGGCACTGGGTGAGAGCATACAAGGCTGTCTCGTTGTCCTGCGCGCATCTAGGACATGCTCGGCTGACGGCACTTCTGTACCTCGAACACGCAAAAGCACTGCCAGGCTAGAGAGTTTTGAAAATTATCCATCAGTCTCGGGTTTCCAAGAGTCAGACAAGTTTATCAGAGAAGACTGAAAATGAACAACCTCATTTGTATGATGACACCCATTTACAACCAACACAGGATGTCTAAATAAGGATACACACACATATATACACATACGACGAGCTGGCAGAAACGTTAGCACGCCGGGCGAAATGCTTAGCGGTATTTCGTCTGCCGCTACCTTCCGAGTTCAAATTCCGCCAAGGTCGACTTTGCTCTTCATCCTTTCGGGGTCGATAAATTAAGTACCAGTTACGCACTGGGGTTGATGTAATCGACTTAATCCCTTTGTCTGTCCCCTCTGTGTGTAGCCCCTTGTGGGTAGTAAAGAAATAACACATACAGACATCAGACTTCTTTCAGTTTCTGTCAACCAGATCCACACAAAAGGCTTTGGTTGGCCAAGGTGCAACACAGTGGGAATGAACTGGAGACCACATAACTGGTAAGCAATCTTTTTAACCACACAGCTACATTCCTCCATAAAAATTGTTGTTTAACCTCAAATTAACCCTGATTGAGAAGACGTGATCAAAAGCTCTCTTGCCATCATCATTCAAGCTTTCTGCATATCAGAGACAATACTGTCTAATGCAGTCTTTATTTAAAATGGTAGGATGTGATTTGAAAGAGATTTGACTCCAATTTCTTGTACTTAAGCAACTCCTATCAATCTGCATACATAAAAGTTATGACTTGAGGAACAAAGAACAATTATCTATGATGACTGTCACACAGAAATAACCAAGAATCGCCTGAAGGAAATCTATAAATACAAGGCAACACTAAAACACTATATGTTCAGTAGAGGAGATAACTAATTAGCTAAAATGCAAAAAGAAACACACACACACACACTCTTTCTCTAACAGTTTGTTAGAGAAATAAAAGTCAATACTTAAGGTCAATGAACTTTCAATGAAAATCTCACCTTCAACACAAAAACTGAATAGTGAGAATCTCAAGACTAATGACTATTTTATGATCAAAGATATATACACAATTGTGCGTGTGTGTGCACCTGAGCACATGTAGTAGTTTGAATTAGACTTGTGCAGAGCAGCTGGAATCATCAGGCAAGATTGGCTTGTATGTGTTTATACTTTGGGTGCATGGGTACTTTGTAGTCATCTTATTGGTGGGTATGTGTTATTTCTTTACTACCCACAAGGGGCTACACACAGAGGGGACAAACAAGGACAGACAAAACGGATTAAGTCGATTATACTGACCCCCAGTGCATAACTGGTACTTATTTAATTGACCCTGAAAGGATGAAAGGCAAAGTCGACCTCGGCGGAATTTGAACTCAGAACGTAGCGGCAGACGAAATACCGCTAAGCATTTCGCCCGGTGTGCTAACGTTTCTGCCAGCTCGCCGCCTTTGGTGGGTATGTGTATGTGTGTATATGTATGCATGCATGTACATGTGTATATATATATATATATATATATGTATATATATATATGTATATATCATAAATATACAGGGATTAGCATTGAGTTGCTTCTCCAACATACTGAAAATTTAGAAATAGCAGTCAAAGAACTACTGATTCTAAACTACAAATTTTTCTCTAAAATGGATGGCGATATTTATGGCACACATAGAACAAAAAACCGGAGGGGAAAGCATAAACAAAACAAGTCTTTAGTTAATCGGATACGATCGTTTCATGGTTAAGAGAATGAAAAATCCCTATTCCAAAATCATCAGTCCGATATTCTGATAAATTTGAAAGTGTCTCTAAAAAAATTCACGGTAATCTTTGGCCATGCGACACCAAAAATCAACGATAAGAAAGGCACTTACGAATTCATCGGCTAGTGAGTTCAGGCATCCCATCTCAAAGAAATCTATTCCATGTGCGTCACAAATAGTCTCGTATGAAAAAAGTCCTGTGTGAAGGGATTACGGTTTAACCACCTAACTTAGAGGTATCTCCCTGCCCTTATTCTTGTATATGTATATATATATATATATATATATATATAAAATCCTTTCTCAGTCATGTTCTATGCAGGCATAGGTTGGACACACAACGTAAAGATTATTTATTGTCTGGCTACTTGGAATTTCAAGAGCATATGCAATGTTGTAGATTTTTAGAGAGTAAGTTTGCAACAAATATGAATCACTCTTTGTTAGCATTTCTAAATGCAAATGTGTGCATGTGTACCTAAGAAAAAATCCATATCTAGAAAATAAAAGTCTATTAATATAATGGTAACTGAAATAAAATTAAAATATTTTCTACTCTAGGCACAAGGCCCAAAATTTTGGGGGAGGGCGCCAGTCAATTAGATTGACTCCAGTATGCAACTGGTACTTAATTGACCCCGAAAGGATGAAAAGCAAAATCGACCTCAACAGAATTCAAACTCTGATCATAAAGACAGACAAAATACCGCTAAGCATTTCACCCGGTGTGCTAACGTTTCTGTCAGCTCGCCGCCTTAACAAAATAAAAATATTAAGGACCAGACATATTAAGAGTGTCAGACATAGAATGGAAGCTACAGAGTAGAAGATTCTACAACCATTAAATTAACTACCAGTACATATCTGGTACATTAACACTTTTGCTACGGCCCTTAGCTTTTAACCTTAATTTGGTTAAATTGCAATTAAAACTTTCCATTATAATTCTAGATAATAACTTTTTGTTATCTTTCTTTTATTTTTTACTTGTTTCAGTCATTAGACTGCAACCATGCTGGTGCAGACTAATCAACCCCAGTACTTATTCTATTGGTCTCTTTTGTTGAACCACTAAGTTATGGGGATGTAAATACACCAACACCCGTTAACAAGCGGTGGTGGAGGACAAACACACACACACACAAGACTGGAAACACTGCTTGTATGATGGTGAGGCTTGTTTACAACTGTCATGTGATATCAGAAGTAGAGTACATACAGACAGACACACACTGGATGGGTTTCTACAGTTTCTATCTACCAAATTCACTTACAAGGTTTTGGTCAGCCTGGAGCTAGAGTAGAAGACACCCACTTAACCCTTTCGTTACTGTATTTCTGCTGAGATGCTCTGTGTTTCTTTCAATTACTTTAAATATAACGAAGAATTTAGTAAAATATCTTAGTTATCATTCAGCTAATGTTAGGAACATAAATTGTGACTAAAGTTCGGTGGAAGATTTTAATTCAAAACTTATGAAAACAAGACATTTGGACTCAGAGCCGGTTTCAGTCGGGTTGCTAACAGAATGGTTAAGGTACCGCATACGTGGAACTGGACCTGAGACCACATGGTTGAGAAGCAAACTTCAGAGCCATACAGCTATGCCCATAAAACAAGAGATTTGCATGGAGATGTCAAATCTAAACACTTGGAATATGCTACTGTGTAAAGTACCAACACCTGGAGACATTACTGTGCAAAAGGAATATACAAAAGCAGTGACATCAATTTCCCAAATAAAAAAAAAGCTATGATAATATAAGAGTGAGTGAGTGAGTGCATGCATGTGTGTACACAATGCCCTACCACCTCTATCTATGCATTCCTAAGAAACAACAGCTTAAAAAATACCTAACCTTCATCCAAAACACTAAAAGTCTCCAGTAGCCCAACCGAGCCCTAAAAGAAGAGTTCTTAGCTCCAACTTAATATTCTCACAATTACTTTACCTAAAATCATGAAGTAGGTATAAGTATTAAACAAATGATTAAGTGGAGATTAATATATTTACTAATAATTCACGATTGCAAATTTCAAATCAGCTGCAGGCATTCAATTATTTTTGTATAATGCTATATGTTAGTGTTCTGAACTATCTGGCATCTAGTCTATGTGGTGATTTATCTTTCCTCTGTAAGCTCTGTTCCTTAAGGGGCTAATGGAGATTTCTATTGTTTCTTTTTAAAGGGAGAAAAATTAAGTAATTTCTAAAGTATTTGTTTGTTAGGAATGCATAAACAGGGGTTGATGGGGCATTTAAGGTGTTAGAATGGAGACAGTGGATTGAAAAGTAGAACAAAAGCAATATGTTCTAGCCAGTGTGTAAATCTCTTCAAAGATTGTCAACCCTAACCCTTCTGCTTTGACACACACACACAAACATGGAAAAAGAAATACCTAAGCAAGAGTAAGAGACTATAACAGCTGGCAAGACTGGTAGACAACAAAGGGAAAAAGGAAGAAAAAAAACGCTGTTTAGCAAATGTTGTCTGACTGGTTATTGACACGAGATATACATGGCTCTGCTTGTAGCCTTTGCAGGCCTTCTGAGACTAGTGAAACACAGGGTTAATATTCCTCTTGAAGGGCCAACATTCTGGAGAGAAAGAACCGAGTTTAACAGCTAAGGCAAGGTCTTGAACAAGGGTACACAATATGGGCAACAACAATGCATTTAGTGGAGGAGATATGGAACCAAAGAAGAGGCAGAAGAGAAAGGGAAGATAAGAGAAAACATATCTGAACCAGATATTGCATTGTGACTGTGAGAACTTCATGCCAATCAAACAACAGGCTTTTACTTTGGAAGCAGGGATCTAGGAGTCATGGGCAAAGTGTGACCCACAGAACTTTTTGAATGGTATGTCCAATGAGAAATTACCTTGAGATTGTTTTAGCAGTGCAGTCAACCTGACAAAGAACTATATTGCATACATGCTTCTCATAAAAGGTTGCCCACACCTGGTTTAGGGTGTGTGTGTATGCAAGTAAGGAGTACCATCCCACATGTGGGAGAATTATTACACTGTGGGTTTCACCTAAGCTTTGCAGTAATCATGAAGGGTTGAAGTATTTTCTGGCTCTGAAGAGGGAGGCCAATCATCATTATGTAATTTTAATGATATGGACTAGGTGTTCACTTACAGAGATCACCAGTGATTGGCTAATATGACTTCAGTTCTCTCCTCTTTCATGTATACAGCTGGGTGCTTCTAACTAAATAAAAACTAGAATGACACAAGGGCAACAATTCTAATTATGATTGAAAACACCATTCAAAACAATAAGAAAAGTCTCACTTGGCTGCTCCCCACCTCCACAAAATTCACAAGTCCATATCTAGAGTTTGTGTAGATAAAGAGTCGAAGTGTGTGTGTGTGTTTGTCAGAATGACAACTTGGATAATTGTCAAACTATGTCATACATTATCTACGATATTTAATTAATATTAAAAGTATACCAGGAAAGTCCTAATTATTTACATGACCATTGAACTAGTTCACAAAATAACAATGGATAAGAGTGGGGATCAAGAAAGGGGAGGGCACACTCTACAAACAGAAATATAAAATAATGCTGGTGACAAATATTCACACACACACACACACACAATCACTGATAAGGGGCTAAATTCAAGCCACTGGACTAAGAATTAATACAGAAGGTTAGTAGTTTAAAACCTTGTCAGAGAGTAGTGGTTCCAGACTATACAAAACTTTTTGTGCCGGTTCAATCTCACCATATGGTCATGTTAGAGTAGTCACTGTTGTAATCATAGGCAAAGTATATAGTTCTGCTAACCTTAGTTTTCCTGATTGATAACTAGGAACTGTTCCCAACTCATAATCACGATGTTAATAGCAGACCAAATATCTTGTTTAAAAAAAAGTTTCTTCAGAATACCTACTTTTATATATATATATATATATATATACAAACCACATACATTATAAGATATTGGGTAATGAGGAGACCATTTAACTAGAACAGGAAAAACAGTGCTAGATGGAGACACTCAACAATAATATACAAGTTGTAATGCTTCTATGATACAAACTTTCAGTCTTAAAGTGATCTAAATTAACACCAGTTTAATAACTACAAAGTTCTTTTACTAAATTCTTCATAAGTTTCAAAAGGCAGTGTATTTCAACAGAAATGTGTTAATGTAAGAGGTTAAGTTTGAGACACAATTTGTGTGTGAAATGGAAGTTGTGCAAGAAGAGAGTATGCCTAGAGTTTTGAGTAGGTAAAAGACTTAAGTTTATATTACAGAGGGAAGGGAAGTTAAGTAATTAAACCAGGCAAAGTCATACATATCCCCTCTGTCCATCATCTCACAGCTACATACAACTCATTAGATAACTCCACCCAACATATATAATCTCAGTGACTACATTAGTGAAATATTTCACTAACAGCTTCTAACACTACACAAATAGCTGACATGTGGCCTGACTCTGTTGATGACTTCATGAATCTCCTTTATATACATTGTTTGCACAAACGCTTTTATGTGTGTGTTTCAGGCTACTCAACATAGATGTATGCATACATGATCTATATTGATATGTACATATTGTGAGAGATACATATAGACAGTGAAGTCTATGTGGGGGGGGGGGGACCCCAGACAGGTGCTTGTGTGATTAAGACAGGCATATGTATATACATATGTTTAAGATCTATAATGCTTAAATTGACATGTAATATGTGATCATCAAGCTAAAACAAAAACAATTTATATGCTAATATATATATATATATATATATATATATATATTACGGAGATGTACTTGCATAGCAAGTAACCTGATCTGAGATCGTGTGCTGGAACGAAAACAATTGCAGCGTGGAAGGTGTTTATAAGCCATTTAAAATAACACACAAAATCCGTTAGATTCACTTCAACATTTAAATTTAATTTGTCAAAATATTTTCGTCGCTTTGAGACCGCAACCTGTTCACTGACAAAATTCTGTGATATATATATATATATATGTATATATATATATATATATAGTGTGTGTATGTGCATTTGTGTATGTATATTACACACACACATTGGTTGTATGCAAATATATACACAAAGGCCTACACACAATTAAAATTCCTTTACAGCATTATAAAACAAAGTTATATTGATTCTCACACCCAGTATTGTATCATGAATGCAGGCATGCAAATTTGTGTGTCTGTGCATGCACACAAACTTGTGTAATGACTGGCACTAGGAATACTCATACAAATCCAGAGTAACAATAGTTTAAGCCAATTCAGTGGTAACCTATTACTCTGTAGTTTCAAAGTCATGGAAACCCGAGAGCTAACAGGCCAACGGACATGTGTATATATATATATATATATATAGTTGTGTGGTGAGAAGTTTGCTTCCGAACAACAGGGTTTCAGGTTCTGCAAGTGTCTTTTACTATAGCCTTGGGCTGACCAAAGCTTTGGTAGTCAAAAGCTGAAAGAAACCTGTCATATATATATATATATATATACACACACACACACACACATCATCATCGTTTAACGTCTGCTTTCCATTCTAGCATGGGTTGGACAATTTGACTGAGGACTGGCGAACCAGATGGCTGCATCAGGCTCCAATCTGATTTGACAGAGTTTCTACAGCTGGATGCCCTTATCTATTTCTCTTTCTCTCTCTCTCTCTCTCTCTCTCTCTCTCTCTCTCTCTCTCTCTCTCTCTCTCTCTCTCTCTATATATATATATATATATATATATATATATATATATATGTACGCGCCCATGCATGCCTGTGTGTGCAACAGGTTTCTTTATATATATAAATGATAGGTTTCTTTGAGTTGGCAAAAATGAGTAGTACCTGTATTTCAAAGGGCCATCCTTGTCACACTGAATCTCCCCAAGAACTACGTTAAAGGCACACATGTCTGTGGAGTGCTCAACCCACGCACGTTAATTTCATGAGCAGGTTGTTCCGCTGATCAGAGCCAACTGGAACCCTAGTCGTAGCAACTGATGGAGTGCCATTAAGATCCACTGCATGGCTACAGTCCAATAACTGAAACAAAATATATATATATATATAGGGTGTCCCCAAAAAATGTATACACACTTTTGCAGCAGATAACTCAAATGATGTTTTTTCTTTCCAGATTAAACCCATTGGAATTAATGATGGTAGTCAGACTAAACCTTGAACAAAGGAAATTCATTCTAAAATGCTACTGGAAGTGTGAAAACAGTTTAGGAGGGGGGTTTCAAACAGATCCACCAACACGACTTACCATCACTCGAATTAGAGATAAGTTTGAAGTCGATGGAACTGTTCAGAATGTCCACGAGAAGCGTTCTGAAAGACCACGACCATCAACACCCACCACAAAGCAAGAAGGAGTGCTGGAAGCGAATCACCAAAGTCCAAGAAAATCTTTGCGGCAAGTGAGTCATGAGGTAGGTATTTCAAAATCGTCTGTCCAATGCATTTTGAAGCATTGTCAATGGAAAAGTTACATTCCAAGATTAGCCCATGTTATTAATGACGACGATTCAGACTGAAGAGTGCAGCATTGTGAGTGGTACTTGGCACGTTACATAGAAGATGCACACTTTCCAACAAAAATTGTGTGGAGTGATGAGGCCACATTCAAATTAAATGGTTCAATTAACCATCATAATTGTACCTACTGGAGACCTGAGAATCTGCATGTTGTGGTGGAACACCATGTTAATTTACCAGGAGTTACAGTGTAGTGTGGTTTATCACCAAGAGGATTAATTGGACCATTCTTTTTTTGAGGCTACTGTGACTGGTCCTGTTTTCTTGATCTTGCTGCAATTGTCTGTCATGCCAAGCATAAGAGAAGACTTTGAAAATGAGTTTATTTTCAGCAAGATAGGGCACCCTCACACTACCATCGCGATGTTAGATCTTTCCTTGATGAGATCTTGCCAAACAGGTGGATTAGATGAAGGGGTTTCGTTTAATACCCTCCATGTTCACCAGACCTCACTCTACTAGACTTTTTTTTTTATGGGGATAGCTAAAAGACAAAGTCTATGCTATGAAACCTGCAACAGTCACTGATTTGAGAGCAGCCATTGAATGAGAATGCACACAAATACCAAACGAATTGTTTAGTGATGCTTGCGATTTCATTGCTTCACATTGTCAGCAGTGCCTGGACCAGAATGGATGTCAGTTTGAAAACAGGCATTGACAAAACAATAAAATAATGTCTGTAGATTCTATTAAATTCACTTTACAATTATTTAAAGTGTGTATACATTATTTGGGGACACCCTGTGTATATAGATATATATATATACTAGTACAAACAGTATAGAAGAGGTTATCATGTTCTCAATAAGACCAAAATGTTCTCTATATTCTACACTGTCATAATTCATTTGTCAACCACTTTACAGAATGTAATCTTGGTAACAGCTTGGCAAGACTAAAGGAACCTCTTTAACCTACTAGGTCTCCGTTCTTTCATTCACTTGGACTTAGTGGTCTCAAAAAAGTGTGATGGAAGAGTAACTAAAAGAGTAATGGAATAGAACAAGAAAATGAATGAAGAGAATGCCAGGAGAGAGTGATAGAAGATAGAGTATTTGAAGTAAGAGTGTGATGGACAACATTAAAAGGGGATGTTAATAATGAGAGTAATGACACAGAAGAGTGATGGCTAACAATAAAGAGTGATGATAAACTGGGAAATGAATACAAACATGGGTGGTGTGATGTTGGGTGGGAAGAATAGCACATGGAGATGCAAATGTGAACATACATAATAGTCAGGAGAGAACCAAATGTTACATACACACCAATATTCATCACCACCACTACCACCATCTTCCCATACTTGCATAGATTGGACAGGTCCTCTCCAGCACAACACTTTTCCACAAGTCACAATTCCTTGTCATTTCATCAGCCTTCACCACTTAGTCCCATGTCTTTCTTGATCTCCCCCCTCAAAAGGTTCCACCCACTTGGAGCAAGTGACATGTTCACTCCAGTGTTATCTTTTCTAGCACATAACTTCCAATTACTTTTATGCCCTATCGATTCATTTGTGCCATTGTTCATGCTTTCCTGCATTCTTAGTTCATGTCTTGTTAACATGCAACGTTGCACTTTGTACCATCTCAGAGAGAAACTCTTTGTTGCCAGCAAATGTAATAATCCCCTGAACTTTTCCCCATCACATTTGTATTTCTGGCTGCAATACTTTCAGAACACACACCACCACTACTACTAATTGAGTTACCTAGGCAATAAAAGCTATCAACTACAACTAGGCAGGACCTTCCAAATATTTATAAAATCATGCATATCTTACTACTACTCTATGTCTGCCATATATACAGCCTACCTTTCCCTGATAATGTGTCCATGATCCCTTGTGCACCTTTAGTTATACTGGGCATATCATATAGATGTGATCCCTTGGAAATTCATATGGACTCCTTTTCTGTACAGTGAGCACAGCCACTCTATCCATCTTTAAAAAATGAAGACCTATTTTATAATAATAATTACAAAACATAACATTGAATAGATACACTCATCACAATAAAGAAAATGTGATAAAAACTTAACGGTAGAAGTGACAGGTTAATAAATCCCTATTGTGAACATTACAACAGTGGAGTAGAAGTAAACTAGAAACTATTTTAAATGTGGTTTTTACAAGACAATTTAAATACAAAAATAAGTTTAAAATTTTTTTTATTTAATTACAGTAAAATAAAGATTTCATACATTAGCAAAATTCTTCACAAATTTCAAAAGGGTACAACTGAGGAAACTGACTAGCACTTTATGTAAATGACATCTGCCACGTAAGTAGTGTTCTACTGGTTGCTTTATAATAACATAGCAGTGCACTACTATTTATATTACAATCATCATCATCATCATCATTATCGTTTCACAGCCGTTTTCTACGCTGGCATGTGTTGCATGGTTTAGCAAGACCCAGTGAGCTGCATCAAGCTCCAGTGTTAGATCTTGGGAAAGGAGCATAATAATTAAGCTTGATCCCAATACTTGACTTATCAATCCCAAATAATCATCATAATTCTCTCAACTAAACAGACAGCATGGTGATGCTTATACTTTCCCAAAGTGAAATAACTTTCAAACAGAAATCAAAAGGTTCCTTTCCCCAAAACTTAAGCTCTTCCTCTTCTGAATGCAGGATGTAAAGGGATGCAACTAAATACCAGAGGTATTTTGCTACTCGCAGATCTTATACTGCTACCACTAACCATTATCACAAAGTGGTGACCCCTAATATTTTATTCTCTCTTAAACAATTTCCCCTACAAAGAAGGTTAATCAAAATATCCACAAAAATGGATAAAGACGCAGGTATGGCTATGTGATAGGAAGTTAGCTTCCCAACCACAAGTGCCTTCTACTATAGCTTCAGGTTGACCAAAAATCCTTGAGTGGAATTAGTGGACAGAAACCGATAGAAACCCATTATGTGTGTTGCGTGTGTGGTTTGTTTACATCTCCGTAACCTAGTTCAGCAAAAGAAAAAAAAAAAAGAAAAAAAACTAGTACCAGACTTAAAAAAGAAAAAGGTAAGGAGATCGATTTGTTCGAATAGGCCAATGACTGAAACAAGTAAAAAAAAAAAACTGGAAAAAAAAGACAAGTTTTAAGTGGAACTGATTTTCTTTTACCAATATACGACTGGTATTAGAAAGAATATTAACGCCAAAATAATCCGTTTCATTTGTTTGTGTAAGCAGAATGATGATTTCAAGGCAAACGAAAACGTACTCATTTCAATTTGATACTTTGTTTTATCGATTTCTATTCGCGAAACTGCTAAGTTACGGAGCAGGAAAAGATGTTATTAGACACCTGTACACATGCACACACAAGGGCTTCGTCAAAATTTCTGTCAACTGGATTCCACGTCTAAGGTGAAGTCACTTGCCCAGTACTGCGCAGTGACATCGAACAAAGTGCTAGCGAACTTTTCAACTATACAAACAGGCTTATCCATGACGAAAATAAATGAAATTATAAAAGAATAAACTGGGCATAATGTTTATTATCTCAGTTTATCACCACATAAATTGAGACAATAAGCGAGGTGAGATTATAATCGTTAAATAAACAGATGTGATTAGAGTGGACAAAATATTGAGAAAAACAGCTTTATTGTTTGGAATTTCTAAATTGCTATTTAGACCTCTACTCAATCTTCCAAGGCGCAGTCTTCAGTCCCTTTTAAAATTTTAGACGTGACTATAAACGAAAGCTGAATGTGTTTAAAAAAACCAACAAAAAATAAAAGACATGAATGGTTAGGTAGTAAGTAGCAGCTGAAGGGAAGAAACCAGCTGACATTTTGGTTGTGGTGGTGGTGATTGAGAGCTGTACACGTGGGCCAACTTGCTACACACACACACACACACACACACATATATATATATATATATATATATATATATATATATATATATATATATATATATATATATATATATATATATATATATATATATATATATATATATATATATATATATATATATATAATATACACACACTCGCATACGTTTCACGGTACAAGGAGAGCAGTTTGGAATATTATAAATCATTAGATATTATATAATTATTTAAATGAAAGTTTCCATCTGTCACAGATAGGGAATCACGTGTTGGGAGAAAAAAGTGGGGAAACACCATTAACCATAAGCCAGGTTAAGAAGGAATTGACTAAAATAGACACCAAAAAATCCTGGTGGTTTCGCTTAATCCATACGAGAGACAAATGAGAGGACGTGCCTTTATATCTGGTGTACACGCATGCACACACATATATATATATATATATATATATATATATATATACATATATATATATATATACACGCACACACACACATTTGAGAGCCCCGTACCATGCACGAAATTTGACTCATTTTTATAACTTCAGCCCATTAAATTTTTTTTAAATGTACATATGTATTTCTCTCTCTTCCCGTCCCTATATATATATATATGTATATGTGAAACTACTTTACAAGACAAGGAAGAGTCAGTGAAAGAGCGCCAACGTGGTCGCTCAATTGTCTAGAAATAGCAGCTAAATCTTCCGCGAATCACACCATACTGCCTTGGAAAAGGTGAAAAATAAAGTATGAAAGTACTGGTTAATGCTAACAGATACACTGGATAAAAAAATCTGATTGGAAATCCTTTTATGACAATAAGCCTACTCGATCAGGACTGACCTAGAACCTAATTTCACTCACATTGGAGGGAAAGCATGGGTATCACAACATTCCATGCCTTTCACCTAAAATACAAGATCTTTGTGACGTATGAAAAAGAAGACTAATATTAGATTTCTAAATTCAAATCCTGCCAAAAGTTGTTCGTCCTTCAGATCTTTAAAGGTACCCAGGTTAAGAATAAATGTCAGTTATATATTGCATTTTCCTTATCAACTTAGCCGCTTCCCTTTATACTGTAGTTAGAAATTATTGCTGGAACGCCCAACAAAAAAATGCCTTACGATATTCTAGTTACATGCTTTTGCACTGCTAGTTCGTATCTCGCTAAGGTCGACTTTGCTTTCCTTCTTTATTGTGTCCATAGGGCCCAATCAAAACGATTATGGGTCCAGATGGACTATATGTAATCTGAACCTTTCCCCCCTTATTATTTTTTTTTTTGCGGAATCCCACGTTTTAGGCTATGGAGATTCCGATTCTGAAATTTTTTTTTCAAAAATCTCAATTTCAAAATTTCGACCCCACCCCCACCCCCATTTTTATATAGATCCACAGGGTAAACCTAACCCTAACACTAGTTTTGTGAGATTTGGCTGTTATTTCTAGCATGTAAATAGCCTGCTTGGTGGCGGGAGGGAATTGAAACAATTTTTTTTCAGAATCGGAATCTCCATAGCCTAAAACGTGGGATTCCGTAAATAAAATTAATAAATAAGGGGGAGAAAGGTTCAGATTACATATAGCCCGTCTCCGCCCGATTATGTCCTACTCACTGCACATGTGGTTTTGTGCTTCTTTCGAGATCACTATTATTAGCAATGTAGTGCTACTGAAAACTGGGTGTTTTGCCATATTTCTTGACGATAACATCTGTTAAATCTTACACGGCTTTAACTGCTTGGTAGGCATTTGGGCTGATGCAACAGTCTGAGATGTCAACTACCTCCACCACCATCTGGGAGAGGAAGGCTCGATCAACCAGAATGGTAAAATTAAGAAAACTATGCGCATGTTAATAGGGGTGGGTGGGGGTAACAGAGATAAAGGGGTGGAACAATGAAAATACACTCAGTTAATGAAGGGCACTAACTAAGAGAGATGCACTATTAGGGAGGAACAGAGGAATTCAGTTAACCAACAATGTAGACTTCAGTTAAATGACAACTTGAGATGCATCGCCAATATTCTTAGACTATTAAGTGTGCGTGTTTATACACACACGTAGATTTTTTTTTTCATCAAAAGGCAACGGACGCACAGTCTTATTATCTAAAATTTTTGTTCTTTAGTACTTTCATTAGCGAAGAAAACAAGAAATTATTAGAAAATGATCATCTTCCATCGCGAAAGTAGAGGGCAGTAGACAGCCGGTTAAGACACTATAACGTGGTGGTTTCCAAATTAGCAAAAACCTTCCCCAAAAACAATATTAAAGAAAGAATTTTCCCTCGTATTATTCTTCCTTCGTCAGTGTTGGACAAGTTTTAAAATTATCTTAATTTTACTTCACATGGCAATTTGTCCGCCGCCGCCTCAACCCTCACAGGCCACCCACCTATGAAACAAACAACTGTTAAAGCCATCCAGTGATGACGTTTCCATTAATTCCAACAGGATCTTCGCAAATAATTTTGCGTCTAAATAAGACCCGCTTTTGATGGATTTTAACAAGTATTTAAGTTAAAAGATGTTAATATTGGATAACTATTTTCAATAAATAATTAAATAACACTCAATTTTCACCCAGAAAACCTTTTTTATCTTTTTCTCATTGAAATACCTTCTCTATTACGATGAACCCAGTGTACAGTACTTCAAGCATTTCTAGTAACCTGCCGGTAATCTAAAATTTATTTCATTCTATAGTTAGTCCGAAACTTGGTTTCATATACTCCTTTCATCAATACACCTGTCTATTTATATAGCAGAGGATAAAATACAAGGTTTTATTTTTGTACCTGTTTCTAAGAAAGGGGGGGGGTAGCAGTATTAACGAAAAGCGCCAATATGTCCTCTTTTAAAATCGAAAGGCATAAATCAAGGAAATTTGGACCGCTTGTCCCATTAAATCGAGCGACAGCGTAGGTGGTGGAAGACTTAATCCAGTTGTGATCAGATAACGAAATCAGAATGTCCTTATACGTTCGTGTTGGCTGCTCTTTTATAACATGCCCCGAAAAAACATTATTATAAAGACAGAAGCATGAAACAAGAGAGAGGTATACCAATAAGTTAACTGCGACAGTAATCAGAAGAGAGTCCATCACTACATGTTGGGAGATTGTTTATAACAGTCATGGGCAAAATGCGGCCCGCGGGACTTTCTGAATAGCACGACTAACAAAAAAATTACTTTGAATTATTTTAGTGTGGATCGCTTGATGATGAGCCATGTCTCATGCAGCCCACTTCTCGAAAAAGGTTGCCCATGCCTTGACCAGGTGGGGTCTAAGCACGAGGTGCCTTTAATATAGACCACGCGTGTCAACGAGTTTGTCAATCGCCCAGCTTGGTCAGCGCGCACGTCGAAACTCTCTCTTCAATAAACTCCCTATCGCTTCTCAAATAGAGACACATGGTTTAAATTATCGGAAATCGTGGCCCCATACAGTAAAAGGGACTGACCAATAAAGAACAGAATACTTATACGTTTTATTTTATTTTTTTAACTGTAAGGGTGATTTCAGAAATAAAGAATACGTAAGGTTGCATAAAGAACTCCGCCAGAAATTGTAGCCGATTTGACATAGATATAATTTCTTTTATTAGATGATAATAATTTACCTTTATACCTTGAGTCTACCTAAACAAAGCTGAGTGGGGTCACCCAAACATTACGTTGGTTTTCAGTTATGGATCACCTTCTACGGCATTAGATAATCACGTCTTACATAAGTCGGGGGTGGGCATACGTACATCCGTTACACGAAACAGCAATTGTTTGGCCCCAGGCCGCCCTTATCGAGTAGACTCTATGATCATACCGTTACAGAGAGACCAACTTTTTTTTTTGTTAGTATATCAGGGGATAAATTTGAGAATGGATCGATAGGGTGCGATTTAAGGAAGATTTAGTTAATATTTCTAGCAAGCCGAATGAATGCACACAGGCTCCCGCGTTGGCTCGTACATAAAATGTATTAAGCACACAGTAAATAGATTAACATACACCAAATATATTACCACCTGATAAATGGCTAAGAACCATGTATTAAATTATAATTTTATTTGTTTATTTACAGTAAGAAATGTAGCCGAGATAATGTGTATCTAATGACTAATTACTACCTCTTAGCGACTAATATGGCATGGGATTTAAAATATATCAATGGTAACTTATCAAAAAAAATAAGAAGAAATAGTGAAGACAAACGGTATCGGTAGAAGTAACGGAATAGAATATGAAAAGAAATTCAGGCGAGAGAGAGAGGTGAGTGTGTGGATCATGTGAAATCCCGCCACATTTGTAATAATCAAAGCCGGCCATGCGACGGCAACTGGTGTCAATAGCCGACATAGGCGGACACAAAGACAGGGAACGATTTTACACGTCAAGAATTACTCAAACTGGTCACCCATTTTTGGGCCACAAAATGCTCACGCCTGCAAAAATTGCGAAAGAAAACTTACTTTTTCTTTTTCCCTTGGGCATTATTCTCCTATATGTTGTGTCCTTCTATAGCTAAAAGATCTTACTAATTGGTCAGACGTGCGTATATGGAAGTCAGATTCATATAAGTAATAGAATTTGTTGATTTTGTTGGTGAGGAACATACACATGGTTCGTACAATGTATTAGCTGTAGCTATACAGTACTGACAAGGTCAAGCGAGCAGCATCATGGGTAATTTCACTGCGGCTACATTAATTTAACTAACATTATATGCTCTTATATTTTATAAACAGACTCCAAAAAAGAAAATTTATAAAGAATTTGCTGCGAAATACAGATGAAATAGTAGCGATAATTTCTTAAAAGAAAAAGAAGAACGTTACGGAAACTTTTCCGGTTGTTTCCGTAGTTTACACGTGAGACTGAGAAAAAGTTGAAGTGAAAGTTTCCAGCTAAGTGAAAGTTATTCGACTTGACGCGATCTATTAAAAATTCTGACGAAATAGTTTAGTTGCAGTACAATGTATCATCGTCCGGGAGATCGTTTTAACTTCGTCCATCCTAGTAGCGCTGAGAACAACAACAATAATAATACCAACCAGGTCCGAAGATATCCCACAAACAATAAAAACATCAATTATTGGCGTCCACCTTCTACCAACAGTAGAATTAACAGTCCATATATACATTCATGGAATGGAAAAAATATAGGATTTGGATACCCTTCATTTTCACATTCGATGCATTATGGTTTTCAAACTTCGAATAACCAAAAACTAATTAATATATTGCCGCCTAGTGTTCCAGTACATCATACATCCCTCAATAACTCTGGTTATTTTAGAGTTCCGTTGCGCAAACCGTTCAACAACTACCAAAAAACCAAACCCGGTGTTAAAATTTCTGCTAAAAATAAAGCGAAACTTTTAAAGAGATCGAAGATGCAGCGCCTGAAAGCAGCCAAAAAACGCACGACAAACGCACAATCTTCCAAACAACAAAATAAATTTAAACATAATCCTCCAAGGAAAAGGGCTGCTAGAAAAGCAAGATGGAAAAAAATCGATTTGAAATCTAAAACTCGAAATGCATCCCATGAATCCACTCCTCAGGAAAAGCCGAACTTAACCAACCCTACGTCAAGTACAGCATTGGTAAGTGCTTGGTTAACGAACAACTTTGAAACACCTTTTTCATCCAGACTGAGTAATCGTTCTTTCAGTTTAGAGACTATAGATAATTCTACAGATGCAGTGGTACCTTTGTATGCAGCCGGTTGCCCCTCAGACTTAAGGAATGTCGAACACGGTGCGACGAGTTTTACTCTTCCTGATAATATATCAATGTGGTCAGGAATGGAATCTTGTAGCTTAGTCGAAAGCCAGGAATTGCAACATTCCAAGCCAGCAAACTTCGGTAAACTTCTGACCACAGAAAGTCTTTTACAACTAGAGAAAGAAGAGTTAGTTGCTTTAGTACTCAGTCTTCAGAAACAAGTTCTCTCCGACAACAACCGAACTTGCAGAGTTGCAAATACTTCCGCCGTCCACTCCAGTTTGCCAGACAATGAAAGGTCCGATGTACATCCCAGTAACCCTATGGAATCTAATCCTAGTTCCTATCCGAATCAGAGCTGTAGCAGAATGTCCGTGAAAGCCGACCCAGAGTTACTAAATTCAAATTGTGCTGACATTTCATCACCAGGCGACATGATGCCAACGATGACCGAAACAACGACAGATGTGTCTGGAATTAAACAGGAAACAAAACCTCTCTGTTGAAAACAAAACCTGTGGAATTAATGTAAATCTGACAGCTTTTATACCTCATTAATTCTTTAAATATTTGAACGTTTTTCTTTTATTTTTGTAATTATAATTAATCATTTCAAGTTTTTTATCTTTGTTTTAAAACATGTATTTTTGTAGTCTACCAGTCAGCAACAAGTACTTGCCCTCTCTTGGGTTGATTTATCATATATTCAATTTTTGTTTTACTTACACACACACACTAATATATATATATATATATATATATATATATATATATATATATATATATATATATATATATATATATATATATATATATATATATATATATATATATATATATATATATATATATATGTGTGTGTGTGTGTAGCGGATTTAGTATGTAAGATTCTTTCACTTTCGTATCCACTTACAAAGGTGTATATGATTACATACATACATATAAATATAACGGCCAGACTTCCTTTTGTACCCCCATCTGGACAAAAGGAAGTCTTTCCAAATATACATATACACACTCACTTACAATATGTGTTGTACATATTCAAGAATATGCATTCATTCTTATGCAGTGGTTTTTTTTTTTTTAATTTTAGAAGTGGTAAAACCCAGAGGTTATTCAGCACCCACATCTGACTGGAGTGGGAGAGATTTGTATATAGTTAATGTGACCTGATAAATGACACAGGTATACAAGAACAGTATTGTTTATACACACACACATCTATTCATATACATACACTGCACATATGTAAGGTCGTGTGTCGCACTTAGGAAGGACCCCATACATAATTAGACAAGACCCGTATACATTTCTGTACCTTTTACTTGTGAAGTTAAGTGTGTGTGTGTATATATATATATATTGATGATGGATTCTCTGTCCGTCTCAACTATATGCATTCTGTTGTTCAACCAACTGAATTCCTCAATGAGAAATTAAAGTGTATATGACTGAATATTCCGCAGACACATGTAACCATTATGTAATTCTCTGGTGAAATCCGCATGGCAAAATATGACATGGTTGCACCTCTGAATTATTGGTACAATCTAGGGACAACAGAGATAGAAAAAGAAAAATCGCCCCAAGTACTGGTATTTTGTTTATTGACCCAGAAAGGAAGAAAAGTAAAGTTGACCTCGACGGGATTCGAACTCCGAACGCAGAGGGCCGGAATAACTATCTCATGGTATTTTTTCCAACCAGTTTGCTTCAATATCTTCTTTGGTAGTAAAGCCTTCATTCATCAATGTTCTCCAATCATTGGTTCACTATTAAACTCTCCCTTTCTCTTTTCTTCTAATGGTATTACATTTCTGTTACTTTTGAATTTTCTATCTACCATCTCTTCTCCTTCATAAACATACAAGCATAACCTTAGGTTCCATAATTAACACTTACTTATCCCTCCTCATATTAGCAATGTGACCACTATATATCTCTTGTGAAACTACCTGCTCAAATGTCAAGAATCCAAATCCATCACTTGTCTTTTGGATTATATACTGAATTTTATGTGGCTTCAGTTCGACAAGCTGTCTGTATCAAACCAATAGACTAGCACATTCTATTTATTTTTCCACTTGGTTTATTAGCCAAGGAACATTCCTTGAAAGCCTTACATGGTTTTGGAAAACATTTGCATATTTCTTTTAATCCTTCTCAATTATTTCATCTTGCTGGCTCTCACATACGAACCACTCCTATGTGGGATTGACATAATCAACTGTTCTTCCCTGCATACACACCAAAAATTGTAATTTTGTGCCCTTGTTGCATCTCTTCACTCAAGAGTTTGCATTCTACAGAGATTAACTTAGCTCTTTATTGTCCAGGGTTGATAAAATAAGATTCTATCAATGAAATTGATAGCATTCGCCTCCAAACTTTGTAACCTTAGAAATTTTAATTTTTTAGATTTATTTTGTTTATTTTTTGTATCGTTAGAAACAGAGGGAGCTAGATGGTAGGGATCTACAATGAAAGAAAAGGAATGGTCTCTTTAATAGGCTTCCATACAGTTTCTATTCACCTAATTTTTTTATATGGTTATGGTAAAAGGTGCTTGCTTAGATTGCCATGCAGTGGGATTGAAACTAGTATCCTTTTGCTGCCAAATGAACATCATGCAATGGTTGACTTAGTAGACATCACCCATTTGCAGTGTCTTTATATTTCCAGCTTTAAATGAATAAATAACCTTTTTAAATAGACTTAATGGTACTCAAATTTCTGGAGAGAATTTAATAACAAAAGACCTAGTTTTTAGTGATGTGAAATTGCTAAAACAAGGTACCTGTTACAGCTGTATTAGTTTTTACTCTCTTTTTACTTCTGTAATCTAATAATAAAGTTTTCAAAACTGAATAACTTTTATGTACCATGAGAAGAAAAAAAATTTTAACATTTCAATTAGAGTTCTTAATCCTTATTTCTTTTCTCCAAATAAGGGCAAAAATCACATAAACATATTTATTAAACTGATCTTTGCCACTACAGATCACTGCTAGTTTCCTTAGGCCAAAAAAAAAAAAGGAACCTTAGAAATAGCAACCAAAATTCTCTCAAATTACACCTACTGTCTTAGAAAGAAAAAAAAATTACATGATGTAGTACTGGATACACTAGCCCCCCCCCCCCCTAAGAAAGAAAATGTGAATAATCAGGGATGGCTTTCCTTTGATCATAGATCTAGTCAATCAATGGAGATGGATCTGAGGCTAAGCAATAGTATCAACATTGTCAATCATTGGTTTCCTCAGACTCTGGCATTGAAGTTTTATAACAGTTACACCAAATGTTAAACTTCCATATGGTCCATCTGCAACAAGTTTTGTAAGGACCAAATGCTTCATATCTGTTATATGCTTTTAATAAATGTTGTGAGGAATGGGGGTACTACAGAACAAGAAATAGTCTCTCATCAATGTAAGCTGTAGAGGGAGGTCTTAAAAATCTGATTGATGCCTTTTTTTTTTTTATTGTACTTGTCTTTTGTTGTTGCAACTTCCCAATTTTATTTATCCCTTTGAAAACAATGATATATATATATTTTAATAAAATATTCTGTTTTGTAAAATACTAATTGTTGGTCTTGTTTTCTTGGTTAGTTTTAATCAATGTTCTTTTATTTATGGCACCTGTACCAGTGGAGCACTAAGAGCACTGTCCGAGCATGATCGTTGCCAGAGCAGCTGTCTGGCTTCCGTGCTGGTGGCACGTAAATAGCACCATTTGAGCATGATTGTTACCAACGTCGCCTTCCTGGCACTTGTGCCAGTGGCATGTGAAAAGACATTCAAGCGAGATCATTGCCAGTGCCGCTAGACTGGCTCCTGTGCAGGTGGCACATAAAATACACCATTTTGAGCGTGGCTGTTGCCAGTACTGTGTGACAGTCCTTCATGCAGGTGGCATGTAAAAGCACCCACTACACTCTCGGAGTGGTTGTCATTAGGAAGGGCATCCAACTGTAGAAACTCTGCCAAATCAGATTGGAGCCTGGTGTAGCCATCTGGTTTCACCAGTCCTCAGTCAAATCATCCAACCCATGCTAGCATGGAAAGCGGACGTTAAACGATGATGATGATTTCTTTGTCAACATCCAAAGTGTCACAACATTGCATAGAAGCATGAAGAATGTGTCGGTTGTTTAAAATTTACACTCCAGTTGCAGTGTCATTTTTATATGGAGGCAGAAAGGCAGGAGAAAATTTGTATATCTGAATGTCACCTGATTGCAGTTAAATGAAAACTTGGAGTGGATTCAAATGGTTTTTGCTTAGTAATGAAGCACATATAAATCCAAAAGATCTAGATGTCTGTGATGTGGTATTGTGTTTAACTTTTCTGATACTAACCCACCTGAGACTGTCCATAGTTCCCTGATACAAACTTTGGATTTTAAAGTGATGTAAATAATAATAGTGATGAACTTATTCTATATGGTGCTTAGGTGCACTTCAGCTCACCAGAAAAAGTAGCCCAAAGTGCATGAACAGTACATATATGCACAAGAAGTGAACAGTGAATGAGTCATTTAAAAAGAAAATCGAGGTGTCGTCAGATGTACTGTTAACAAACTTCAGGAAGCAGGGAAGGTTTGAAGGATGCAGTGTCCTGATAGTTAACAATTGATGTGTTTAGTTTACTCCATGCTTCACCAATTCTGAGCATGGAAAAATGTTTCCAAAAATCATGGATGCTGTGTTGTTTTTTGATTTTGTAAACATGTCCATGAGTGTTAGGCATACAGAATTCAGAAAGGTGCTCAAGGTTGTTGTTGGAAAGATCGTGGATAATCTTGTGGGTGTCTACCAAGACATTTGTCAGGCATTGGAAGTTTGCTGTCTATGACCAAGGAAGCAAGATGTTCAGAGTATGGTAGATGTCTGATGGTGGGTATTCATCTAGTTGCATGTTTCTGAACAGTTTCCAAGAGATTAATATGCTGAGCAAGATAGGGGTTCCAGAGTCGTGATGCAAACTCAAGTGTGGACATACCATAGCTATATACAGCTTCAAATCGATTGCTAGAGAGTGGCTGACAAAGGTCTTACTGAGTGATGCTAAGACACTCTCAGCCTTCTTGACAGTTTTATAAACATGATTTGTCCAACCCAAATTGCTGGGTGGACTTCAGTGCCTACCTGCACAGCCTGCCACAACTCTCGGCAAGAGAGGCGGAGTGCTGCAAAGGTGCCATCATGGCGGCGGAAGTGAAGGATGCGATGGCGGGATGCTCGAGGGACAACTCTCCGGGTTTGGATGGTCTGCCCTACGAGCTTTACAACTGTATGCCAGACTTGTTTGGAGACGTCTTGGTGGCAGTGTACTGCAACTGGCAGCAGAACGGGAGCATTCCCGGTTTTGTGAGCCAAGGAGCCGTAACGCTGCTGAAGAAAGATCCAAACAAGGGGGACGTCATAGATAACTTTAGGCCCATCACTCTGCTCAATGCAGACCTGAAAATTTTGACCAAAGGTGTTAGCTAAGCAGTTGGCGCTTGTCATCAAGGCGCAAACGTGCGCCGTGCTGGGCCGGAGCATCCATAACAACCTCCATCTGATGCGCTACATCATAGAACGGGTAGTTAAGAAGCCTGACATGAGTGGGGCCCTGATCAATTTGGATCAATCGAAAGCTTTCGATAGGGTAGACCATCAATACTTGGAGGCTATCCTCATAGCAGCCGGCTTCGGTCCAGTTTTCCGCAGCTGGATGGCTGCCTTGTACAGAGGCATCCATTCGGTAGTTCGCGTCAATGGGCATCTATCAAGACCTTTCCACATTGCACGCTTGGTCCATCAGGGATACCCCCTCTCGTCGCTTCTGTACGTATTGACTCTCGAGCCACTACTGCGTCTAGCCACAAGCACATCGAGCTGGTCGGCGAGACACTGAAAGACCACGAAGCGGTGACGGGAGTGAAAATCAACGGGGAAAAGTTGGTGGGCTTGCGGCTCGGCACCTGGAGAAGCAAGCCCATACCTCATCAACTTTTTCAATTATCACTTGAAAAGGAAGGTGAGAGTAGAGAGGCAAGTGTTGTCTAGCAAATGTTTCGAAAAAAGATGGATACATGTAGCAAGAATGGCATGTATGAATGACGAAGCTACCTCGAACATGATTCTATAGAACCGTAAACTTTATAAGCAGAGAGTTACTTCCGTTTCTTCCGTAAATAAAAGTATTTTTCAATTTGTGACATTAGTGCCCGAGGTTACCATGGTCTTTTCGTAGGTTCTTCTTTCCACGGATAATCTCCCCATTTCTTGGAAAGTTTTTGTATTATTTTATTTTTTTGTACATACACCAAACGTTTTTCGATGCCTTTTGATCGTTATCCCCACTTTTGTTTTTTTTTTACTTTATTTTCGTCCCCTCGAAAAGAAAAATTCTACATTGTATTTGTCCCATTTGTGTTGAGCTCTGTGTGGCTAATAAAGAAATCTATCTATCCATTTAGCTATCTGTCTGTCTTTCACTTTTTCTCTCTTTCTCACTCTCACTATATTCCTCTCTCAACAACAACTTTTTCTCCTTTCCTTCATCTAAATATACACTGTGACAGGGGGTATCTCTCTTTTTGATTCCTTCCCTACTTACCTCCCTCTAAAAGATGTTGTGACAGACAGACAAATGGAGATTAGCTTCTCTTTTATGATATAAGATTAATCATCTTTGTCTTCCACAATCTTTTGCAAAACAAGAGAAAAATAAATGTTGTTATATTTGTGAGAAGTCATGTTCAATAAAGCCTTCAAGCACACAAGTTGTTTGTCTTGTTCATTTCTCATTTTCAAAACAGTTTCCAAAAACATTTTCACCACAGATGTGTAAAAGAAACCACAAAAGAAAACTTCTGAGGTCATTAATATATCATTAATTATCTCAGTCTTTCATCATCTTTGAAGTACTAGAAATAATAGCCAAATTTGTTTCAGATCAGACTCCCTTTTCTTAAAAAAAAAAAAGAGCGGATACATTAGATAATGTCATGCTAATTACACTGTGATTAAATAATATAAAATGAGATAGAAATCCAAATGTTTAAAACAAGATGCCATATTATTTAAGTGGTTTAGTACAAACTGACCGGAGAGTATACCAATTTCAGGGCTAATGGACATAGAAAAATGCCAAGGAATTACATGAAAATTTGGACATGTGTTTATTGTTGAGTAGTTTAGAAAAATTAAAATATATGACATTCATAAACTTAATCTATCTGGAGAAAAGCAAACAGATTGAAGATGGTGAATAAATAGAGTTTAATGTTTGATGACCTGGTTTAAAAAAAAAGGATTTTTTTAAAAATCAGATTCCAATACATAGGAATATGTGATAATGTGGCTCTGCCCAGGTTCCAAGGGTACCAGATTAGCAGACTTGTATGAAGAGACAGTGTCCCCTGTATCCAGAGTTGTAGTACAAAGTAGCCTCAGTACATAAGTATATCCTCCAAGTATTTGACAATGGATATAAGTGCCTGACAGGAGGGCAGAGGACTCCTGTCTTGAGTAAAATGGACTCAAAAGCTGAAGTGAAGAGTATTCATGATTAGAATGAAAATAACTCTTGGCTTGAGAGTAGAGGACTTGTATTTATATGGTAACAGCCTAGAGATTTGCTGTTTGGAGCTTGTGGCCATTGCAGTGACCCTTTCCAAACAAAACCTTTTTGCAACAAAAACAAATGTAGAACTATGCCCTCATTACCAAATAGACCAAGGGAAAATAAGGGTTAGTAGAATTCATGTAAATGAATTGGAAATGAAGCTAAATACTTAAAAGGAGAAGAATTTAAACAAACACAATTCAGAAATACTTAAACTGATGTGGTAGGGGAGGCCATTCAGTATAATGAAAAACCTTCACCAGTCAAGATATTGATGTGTAATCATACATGCATTGATAGTGCCCAGGAAGCAAACTACAGAGAAGTGAGCAATGCACCTGTGAATGATAGCGAGGGTAGATGAGTAAAGATTAGTTGGTTTACAAAGAGTCTGAAAGTACCATACTTGAAGATGAAGATTCAGAAGAAGAAAGGATTACCAGTAGAAGAAGAGCTCTAGAAAATTTGCCTGTTTAGTCTTATTACACAGGTGATGAAATGTTTAATCCACCAAGTGGAAATGGTAAGTGGAAAGTACAAGAAGGCAATAACAAGAGGTCAGTAAGGAGAAAAAAAAATCTTTGACAAGTAGGAACATTAAGGCATGAGAAGGAGAAAAAGGATCTTTTGAAAGCACTATATGATGATATTATGAAGTGCATCTAACGGCTGGTCTAAATTAGAGAAGGAAAGAGAGGAGAAGGCTCAAATGGTGGTGCTGAAGACGTTTCAATCAAAATTCTTTAGTAGGGTGTGAAAAGATGGTCCCAAGAAAGCAGAAACAGTTACCATTAAGCATATTGTCTGGTGCAATAACAATTCTGCCAGTTTGTCTCACAAATACAGACACACACACACACACAATACACACAGTGTTATGGTGCAATAACAATTCTGCCAATTTGTCTCACACACACAATACAATCTATGTTATACACACACACAGACATACACACACACATACATAATACAATCTATGTTATACCAATACATATTTTATATATTTTAATGTTTGTTTTTCTGTATATGTTCATTATTTTTTGACTAAACTAGGCAATATCGTGATAAAATATTGTCTTAGACATGAGCCTAAGTACATAAAAAAAATTCAAGCAAGTCTGTCCTTCCATCGCTCCCAAAAAACTTTAGTCGAAAGATATTTTATTGTAATAAAATATCTTCGGTTACTGGTCAAACAGTTAACAAGGAGTACTACTGTGACATGTTGCAGCATTTTCAGGATGCTGTTGGTCAGAAATGGACAGAATTGCATGTGTCTCCACCATGGCAATGCCCCTGCTCATTTAGCATCGTTTGTGCAGCAGTTTTTGGCCAAGCACAACATTCCCCAGGTCTGACAATCACCATATTCTCCAAATCCAGCCCTTTGTAACTTTTTCCTCTTTCCAAAAATCAAATCCTACTTGAAAGGAACAAGATTTCAAGAGGTCAAGGAAATCCAAGACAATGCTATGAAGCAGCTACTCTTATTCCAAACAAAGGAGTTCCAGGAATGCTTCCCTCAATGGAAACAATGCAGGATAAGTAAACTGTTAAATTTAGCCCGAACACCTTGTACACGCACATGAATAGATATACTTTGAGAGAGATTATCTTTTCCAACAACGATGGCTGACTGTGGGGGGCGGGGGGGGGGGGGGAAATAAGTCTTAGTAAGAAAAAATTTCGTTTTTTTTTTTAAAGGATAGACTTAGTTTATGATTATGCTTAACTACTCTATGGTGTGCTTATGTCATACCAGAAATTATTATCAACATAGAAGAAATGGCAGGTATGTGGTATACATATTTATATATATATATATGGTGTATGCTGTATGTATGTATGTATGTTTGTGTGAATTTATATATATATATATATATATATATATATATATATATATATATAGAGAGAGAGAGAGAGAGAGGGGGGATATATATCTATAAATGGAGTACGTGCATAGTGAGAGTGAGAGAGAAAGTTATGAGAGGGGGAAAGCGTGTGTGAATGAGTGTATAGGATATTGAGAGAGTGAGTGTAAATTGTCTACCTGTGTCCTAATTACAAACAGGAAAGGAAGATGGCGACCACAGGTGAGTTTGAGGAAGTGACATATATATACTGTGTCCTCACAAAACGGGACACTGTTCTTTATCTGATTCCATTTATTATTTCATTTCTTACTTAAAACATTCTGAAGTTATTTATAGAAGGGAGTTCTATCTTTGAGAGCAAGAGATCAAAACTTTTCTACGTTGTATACAGCAGTGTGTCTGGTACGTGTTGTTTCTATGGACTGTCCTATATGAATGACTAACTTTAATGTCGTGTATATTTGAAAGGATTTAGACGGGCTCGCTGAAATTTATATGAGAGAACGATTAGGATGTTGTAATTATAGAACTTTTAGTATAAGTCCGATACATTTGAAACAGAATTCAGAACACGTTGATTCCCAGGAAAAATCAACATGAAAGAGAAGATCAAGAACTGGCCTTCTGAATTAGAGGTGGGGGAACTGTGAACGTATTTTTAACAGCCTCCGTCTGCTCAATCTCATCCAGACAACTTGAAATGACCCAAAACTATGGTAAGAGATAGACGTCCAACATGACGAGATCAGCTTGACCCTATGACTTCACTAGCCTTACACTCAGACACACACACACACTATTCTGTAATGTATTACGGACTTCCCTGTTTGTTTTGAAAGAGCCTCATTTTTCTGATCAGAATGCACACACACACACACACACACACGTAACCTTTTGCGATATACCCAACTACTACGTACACATATACATACACACATTTTTTGACTCTCATAAAATATCACAATATATATATATATGTATGTATGTATGTGTGTGTGTGATCCATCTCAGCAAATGGGACATGGCTGTTGAAGAAGATGATGTGGGTGTATGTATTGGTGGAGCTAGACGACAGTCACCCCCTCCTCCCTACCACAAAACCCGAGCTTTCGCAATTTTTTTTTTTCTCAGCGGATTCCTAGGTTTTCGATGACGGATATTCCGAATATACAAAAGATCGCGTTTTCAAAATTTTAAATCTCCCCCCCCCACCCCGCACGTGGATAAACATGGATGAAATCCCATTTGGGAAGTGTTAAAGTTTTTAGTAGACGTATGACGGAGAATTATTTAATATCGTGTTTGCTTCTATGAGAATCGTTTACCTTTAAAAATATATATATAAGATCGTCATATACAACAGGTGTGTGACTTGTTTCAGCCGTTCATAGAGATTGTTGCGTACGTTCGCGCTTTATTGCTAGGTGGCGAGGGATGTGTGGATCAAATTTAGAGTTTTTCATATAAAATTTGAAATTAATTAATTTTTCGTTTGCATATTGTTAATCTCCGTATTTTCCCACGTAGCTTAAATAAAAGAAAAATTCCGAAAGCTCAGTTTGTGTGTGTGTGTGTTATTTTTTTACTACCCACAAGGGGCTACACACAGAGGGGACAAACAAGGACAGACAAACGGATTAAGTCGATTATATCGACTTCAGTGCGTAACTGGTACCTATTTAATCGACCCCGAAAGGATGAAAGGCAAAGTCGACCTCGGCGGAATTTGAACTCAGAACGTAGCGGCAGACGAAATACGGCTAAGCATTTCGCCCTGCGTGCTAACGATTCTGCCTGCTCGTGTGTGTGTGTGTGTGATCCAACCAAGTGTTTTCAAGTTCAGTTTCACTCTGCGTCTTCTACTTCAACTCCTGATTGATCAAAACTTTGGTTAGATTTGATAGACAAAGTGAAAGAAGCTTGTATGCATGTGTGTGTGTCTGAGTATACACAAATATATGTATATATTTATGTATGTGTGGTTTAAGGACACGAAAATAAAGTTGCTCTTACCACGACTTCCAAACAGGTACCGCAAGCAGATCGTTCAGTTTCCAGCACAATATGTACATACACATACATATATATGTATCTCCGTTACACATACATACATACACACATACATACATACGTACGTACTTACATACATACATTTATATATTTCCAGGGTGTTTGGGATAAAATTGATGATTTTCATGCCCCTCCCCCTTTTTTTTTCCAAGAACAAAGGCACTGGAGAGCACGAGAAAGTTAGCTGACTTGGAGGACTGGAAACCATCTGAATATTGGAAAAGAATCGCTTCTATCATGATGATTTGTACTGGGTTGTCTGTTGCTCAGTCCTCTGTGAACACTGTAAAGGCTGTTAGACAATTTAGTAAAGTGAACTTATTCGTAGCAGATGTTCTTTTGACTTCATTCACACACACCTAACTCGAGCTCAGAATTTACATCCTGAGTTGTTATCTATAGTCGTGAAAATTAAAAGTAATTCAAATTTAATGTGTTCTTGAAACAATAAATTTCTATAGAGATTAGGATTTAAATTTATGAAAAGTTTCCGTCCTACAATATTCTTAAAGGAATGAAAAATTATCCAGCAACTCGGACTAATATGAACAAGCCTGGTAGGTGTAAAAGACTAACTGGCATCTCTTGTCAAGAGTGAAGGTGACAGTCAGATCACTGATGTTTGTTGTGCACTCTATTGTCGTTATTTGATTGCTGCTTTTCTGTGCGTCTGTATGTAAAGATCAATTGTGTTTTGCAGGGTTGCCTTATTTTTACCCTCAACTTAGAAATGGAGAAAGACTTAGTGCAAGATACAAAAAATAAGCCATTTGGGGCTAGAAATATTGCGGAAAAATGTGAAATTCTTTGAGTAGGCATGTGTTATATGTGAAATCTGTGATGAGCCCGAGTGATGAAATATGTGATGAGCTTGAGTGATGAAATCTGTGACGAGCCTGAGTGATGCTGATGAACTGGTGTCACTTCTAATATATATGTGTGTGTGTGTGTGTGGTCATAGGAAAAAATACCTTACTTGGAGACAAGTGAAGGTTGTTAACAAAAAGAATGTCTGGCATACAAATTCTGCCTCAATGAAATCCATCTGACCCATGCAAACATGGAAAAATGGACGTTAAAACAATGATGATGACTGTGATAACGATCATGATGATGATGATAAATTAGAGATATATACTCTGGTCTTTAGACCTCCTCTAACATATGACTTTAGTCTTTCAAATTAGTTACAAATGAGGTCAGTTGAGCTTGTTAATGTATATCTAATTACAATTAGATACAATTTAAGAGAGAGAGAGAGAGAGAGAGAGAGATACTGTTAGTACAGTCATTAACTTATTTGAAAATCTGGAGCTAAGAATCGTAGCCAACGTCTATTGTTAATCCAATTGTGAACAAGGATTTTACCCTTGAACTGACTGGACACATGATTTATTTATATCTTTTGTAAAGAATCTTTCTCATTCTTTTGTTCATTAAAGTTTTTGTAAAGAACCTCCCTCTCTTTCGTGTTCTTTTATGATTTTGTAAATCATTTTTTAAACTCAATCACGACTATTCGAATATTTTTAAGGTAACACTTCAATGTTTGTTACTGTTATTTCAGATATTTAATGCCCCCTATTGCTTTCCTGGCAGAAACGTTAGCATGCTGGGCGAAATGCTTAGCAGTATTTCGTCTGCTGTTACATTCTGTGTTCAAATTCCGCCGAGGTCGACTTTGCCCTTCATCCTTTCGGGGTCGATAAATTAAGTACCAGTTACGCACTGGGGTTGATGTAATCGAATTAATCCCTTTGTCTGTCCTTGTTTGTCCCCTCCATGTTTAGCCCCTTGTGGGCACGTAAAAAACACCTTTTGTAACATATTGATTATATTCAGCAATCTAGAGCACTTTTCTATATCATATATATTTACTACACATACACCTACATATATATATATATATATATATATAATATAATATAGGATAAAATCTTTATAAGAATTTATCAAGTAGTCAGCGTGAAAAAAACCTCATAATGAAAAAAATTCATCATTTTTTTCATAAATATATATAATTTATATAAAGGGCATTAACTGTGTAGTAATGCCTCACGCTTCGAGGGACTAAATAAGTCAAAAACTACCAAAAAATAAGCAACATATTTACCGAAAGCGAGGGAATGCAGCTTTCAAAATTTATCTCTTAAAAACATTTAACTTAACGGTGGTTTACCGTTAAGTTAAATGTTTTTAAGAGATAAATTTTGAAAGCTGCATTCCCTCGCTTTCGGTAAATATGTTGCTTATTTTTTGGTAGTTTTTGACTTATTTAGTCCCTCGAAGCGTGAGGCATTACTACACAGTTAATGCCCTTTATATAAATTATATATATATATATATATATATATATATATATTAGGTTGTTTCCCATGAAATGTCGTATTTGAAAGGTAACAATAAAATGTTTCAGAAGTGTTAGAAAACTGCTTTATTTAATCAAAGTATGATCCATGTTCATTTATGACATTTACCTAACGTTTCTCTCTGTCATATATTCCATCTTTAAAAAGAAATTCATCTTTTGCTGTGATAAATTGTCTGAATGCTTCAATTACCTCTTCTCTATTTAAGAAGGAATTTATTGAGACTGATTTTATACAGCAGCTGGATGCTCTTCCTATCACAAACTTTTGCTTGCTTTCAAGCAAGGTAATATTTCCTCATGACCATGTTTTCACAGAAGATTGGAAATGAATGACACTGACAGTCATTTACAACTATCACATGATATTAAGATAAGGGGACACACACACACACACACACAAACACACACACACACAAACACACACACAAGAGGCTTCTTTCAGTTTCCACCTACTAACTCCATTTGCAAAGCTTTGGCCAGCTCAGGGCTATCTATGAAGACACTTGTTGGGGGATTAAACCGGAAACCACATAGTTGGTTAGTAAACTTTTTAACCACGTAGCCATGTTTCAACTTGTTGTTCCCATGGTGCAAATTGAATCTAGGTGAAAGCCAGGATCCTAACCTCTTTTTTTTTGCTTTTATGTTTTTTTACAGTCTTTGCAATATGATTGATGTTGTTTGCAGAAAGAAACTGACGATGACAATGAGGAAGATGGAGAAGGTGATTTGCTTGAAGTATTTGATTGTGGTGATATGCATCACTCTTCTACCTAAAGTTAATAGCCAAAATGGTGTAAATACAAATGTTATCAGACCTGACGTTTCTGAAAGTGTTACATGTATGTATACATTACTTTGATAGTTACTTTTGTTTTGGTATTAATTTGTTAATTTATACTGATGGTTCATGTAGGGTTTGTGTATTTAAGATTAGATAGTTGATGAGAAGTAAAATAGACACTCAAGGAGAGGTTTACTATCAGGTCATTAAGAATGAAATGTCTGATTTTCTTATGCACCAAGTTTGACGGTCATTAACTCTATTTGACAATTCTATGTCTGACATTACAATTTTATGTCTTACAACATTGAAGAGTTACATCATCACTTTGTTTTACAACATTGAAGAGTTACATCATTACTTTTCAAAATGCAATTCATGGGTTTTCTCTTGTAAATTAATTTTTGTGAACCCATGGATAAATAAAAAAATTTGTGTTGTTTATGAATATGAGTTCCGTTGTGAAACCAATACATCACAGACAGCTTGAAACATCAATGAAGTGTTTGGTGAAGATGTGGCAAACGAGCAGACTGTACATTGATGGTCTGAGAAGTTCCGATCTGGTGATTGGAAAATCAGCCCTGTAGTATACCTGAGACCAAGGTGGATAATGAGGAGCTGGGAACTATAGTGGAAGCGGATACATTTCAAACTATGCGTGAGTTAGCAGCAAGGTTTGATGTTTCGATTCCAACTGTACTGGACTATCTGAAACAAATCAGCAAGGTAAAGAAGCTGGACAAGTGGGTACCATGCCAACTGAATGAGTATCAAATGGCATGTCGTCTTGAAACTTGCAGTGCTTTGCTGTTATAGCTTAAAAGCGAACCATTTTTACATCATATTGTTATGTGCGTTGAAAAATGGTTTCTTTTCAACAATAGCAAGTGCTCTGCTATATAGTGACTTATATGAATACTTTGACTTCAATGATTCTGCATGCCACTTCTCTCCAGGGGCACTGTACTACTGGTAATATGTTGTTAATGTGCTGGCTTTAAATTTCCCTTAAATATCCCTTGGAAAGGGATCCTCTGCTGATGTTGGGAGATATGTACCCAGCTATACTGACTAATAATTTACCATACTGATATGAAAAAGGTATAAACTCCACCACAGTAACTTAACTCTCTACCACATCAACATGAAGAGGCAGGCTGTTGTTACTTAACTCTAGGTGTGCTCTAATCAAGCAGACCTATGATTAATAGCATTCCAGCCCTCCTGTTTTTTTCCTACAGTATAGCCCCCTTCTCTTGTAAAAGTTGGTCCTTGTGAATTGTTACAAAGAAATTGATATTTTCATTTAATTTTGTTCACTTTATGGAGAACCCAGGATCCCATTATCTAGCATATTATTTTTAAAATAGTTGGTTCTATTTCCAGAAGATCATGCAACCATGCAGAGGCTCCTGTACTCCAGTATGCTAACATAGTACTCCACCATACTGACATGTATTCAATCATACTGCTTAACTGGTTTTCTTCATATACTTTATACAAAGGTGAAGAGTGGTATGTCTATGATCTTATCAGATGTGAGAATCACAGAACCCCATACAATAGTTGCTCAAATACCTTTTATGCAGCTGATTCTGATAGTGATAGTACCAATATATTATTGTTATGATGGGTTACTTGATTTTGAAATTAGGGACTAAAACTAGAGTTCACTGTACCCTTCTAATATACCAGAAGAAATATGGTTTTCTCTTAAGAAAGAAATCAGTCTTCTAACCATTTATAAGTTATTGCTTGATTTTTATTTTAATTTTCTATTCCATGCTTATAAATTCATATTTATTAAATTTCAGATTATTTAGACAAAAGCCAAGATTGTAATGGTAATATCCAAGAAGTGTCCAACCAAGTCATCATAACTGCTCCAGGTGGAGCAAATGGCAACTCAGTGCCTCTCTCCTGTACCATTACTTTACGTACTTTTACTGTGAAGCCCACTATATTTCAGCTAAATATTCAGACAGTAGACTTAGAATGTTCAATGAACTTCTACATTTTTGATGGGACTGAAGAACAATCACAATTGGTAAGTTCTAATGCTTTCAAATTGAATTATTCCAGCTAATACACCTTATAACCATTTTTTTCTCTTTTGACAAAAAATAATTGATGTTAATTATAATACAGTGTATGTTCTAACTAATCTGTGCATGAAAACATAATAAGCATCATGAATTGAGAGAGTGAATGACTCATAAATCTTCCTTAAGATGATTTGAATTCAAAATATCAGTCATTGATTAGATGCTCTTGTTAATTTGTGTTTTAATCCAAAATAATTTTCATAACAAGACTAAATATATTTATACAGAAAATTGACAGTGGTGTGATCTCTCTCTCTCTCTCTCTCTCTCTCTCTCTCTCTCTCTCTCTCTCTCTCTCTCTCTCTCCCTCTCCCTCTGGGGGGGGAGAAGGCTGTACCCATGGGCATTACAGACCAGTAAGAGTGGTATAGTTGCTTGTTGTTATCCATGCACTTTCTGTGCCGCTACAGGTTGGGACAGGTCATTTCTGCTCTCCTAGATATATCAGGAATCTTCGTCTTATAATTGTTCCATTGTTGGATTGGTTTCTACAAGTGGATGCTCTTCCTAATGCCATCCACTGTATGTACTGGATGCATTTCTCATGGCATCAGTGCTAGAGAGTTTGTTATGCTTTCAATAAGACTAAAGGATCATCACCATCATACACATAACAGAGTGAACTGGGTGTATTTTATTCTGGCATCAGCACTAGAGAAAATAATGCCAAGAGAGATGGTTAGCAATAGATGGCTAAATGTTGAGAGTGAATGATGCCAAGGGAGTCTATTTTGCCTCCTAGTTGCAAAGACAATCTCAGCTAATTGAAGCTTTTCAGCTACTCTATTACATATATAAAACTCCATGATATGTCTTCTATCTTTTATTTGTTTCAGTTATTAACTGTGGCTATGCTGAAGCACTGCCTTAAAGTGTTTAGCTGAACAAATCAACCCCAGTACATATTTTTAAGCCTCGTACTTATTCAATTGGTTTCTTTTACTGAACTGCTAAGTTACAGGAACAAAAGCAAACCAACACTGGTTGTCAAGCAGGGAACAAATATCACATACAAACACATATATGCACACAGGCTTCATTACGATTTTCACCACATTTCCAGACAAAGAACTGCATGTGCACATGCATCAGCTCACAGTCTCCCACTTCATAGCTATCCATCACACGCGCTAGTGTGGATATGTTCGCAGTCTCCCGCTAGATTATCCTACAGTGGAACTGAACTTGAAATGCTGTGGTTGTGAAGTGAGATCTTTCACCACACAGTCATACCTGTATCTCTACGTAACATATTTTGTTTGTATTTTCAGGAAAGTTACAGCTGTTATACCAAATTAACAGCTCCAGTACAACGGGTCACTACTGGCAACACAGTTTCATTTCGTCTCACTCGACAATCGGATGGAAGTGCTAGATATGCTGTCAGAATTATAGCACAGACTATTACTGGTATGTTGATATTTCATGTCATTGTAGCTGCTGTTTTTGCTGTTTAACCCAAGGTTATCCCTGACTTAGTAGACCTATTATCAAAGGTATTCCAGTCATGACCATCTCATCCTAAGTTTCAGATATAGTATATCATTCAATGTTTTTTTTTTACCTTTTCCAAGATGATAAACTGTAAATTGAGTGAGGTTTACTCGATATTTCTAGCAGGTTGATTAACCATTCGAGGCTACTTCACATTGTTGTTGATGTTGGTGTTGTTTGTGGTGGTGGTGGTGGTGGTGTTTGTAGTGTTAGTGGTGATGTTGTTTGGCATGTTGGTGTTGTGTTAGAGTTGTTGGCGTTCAATGGTTTTTGTGTGTTCTGTAGGTCAGCCTTGATCTAGCAGACTTATCCATCAAAAATATTCCAGTCATCATCTCTTTTATTCAGACTCAGTTTATCCAGATCTACAGTAATCAATGTAGCCTTTTTTATTGTTGTTCTTATTACTGTGCATTCCAGGTTGGTGATGATTTAACAAACCTAAAATCTCATTGAACCATCCCACTTTTATTCAGCATGAACATACCCAGGACAGGACTCACTTATTCAATATGTCTTTCTTGGTTCCTATTTTTCTTTATACCAGATCATCTCTAATCTAATTGACCAATGATCAGAGCTGTTCCTGTCAAGATCATCTCATAGTTTATCTTAGTCAATATTATCCAATAGGTTCTTTTGAAGACAGTAGCATGTGATATGAGGTAGATTTTGCTGTTATTTGTTACAGGCCAAGTTAAGTAATTTGCCCATAAAGCAGCATGGCCTTAAGGTTTCAATTTCACTTTGTTTAGACTATATCTTTATTATCTGTGATCTTTTCATTTAAATCTGCTGTGATGGATTCACTGAAACTATAAATATTGTTAGAGTTTTAAAATGGGTACATGAGCTCCTAGCTTTTCAAACAGGTGGTATTGTACTGACTGAAGTAATCCATTAGGGTGGGTATCAATACTTAGGAATGATGCGACTGAATCTTGAAGCATGTCACAACTACAACAATTGGGTTATGAATTGCTGGGTGATTGGGTTAATGTTTTAGCTTGACATTTTTGTAATAGGAAAATCAGAAGTGTTTGTTTGGTATCCTGTATCTTGTACAGCTGGTTCCACTTTACTTAATGTGAAAGTATTAGTGAGCTTTGCCTTCAAAAGGTTAAATAGTAATGTCCATGCTATTAGATATAGAATAAATCATAAAAGAAAAGGCCTAATCTCTCAAAGAGTATATATACTTTTTATATCTGTTGAAACACAAATATGTTTTATGAAATTTTGAATAATATTTTTGTATCTTGCAAAAATATCTAACTCTGCAAAAGAGGAAAAAAACAAAATTTTTCAAATTGTAAATTTCTAAAACTGAAGATAAAAGGATCCATATAATTCTGAAAATTCTGGAATAATCAATTTGAACATATATAGCTAAAAAAGTATAAATTCTGAAGTATGTCTGCAAGTATCCAACATCTGAGACCTTTTGTTGTGCAAGTCTCGAAATAAAATGATAAACTTCTCACTTGCACACAATTTACACATATTAGTTGGCCAAAGGCCATTTTAGAAGATATTCCAAATGCTATGTAGTGGTACTGAACCTGAATCCACCTGATTGTGGAATGAAACTTTTAACCTCACAGCCAAGCCTACGCATGCACGTGCATGCAAAAACACACACACACACACACACACACACACACACACACACACACACACACACACACACACACACACAAGATTCTTTTCTTTAGGAAGATTCGCAAAGAATGTTGCTTAACAAACCTTTGTTTTTTTTTTCATGTTTCAGACCCTTTGGCTGGAGGTGGTGGAGGTATTGACCATGGAGTGTTGGACCCCGATAAAAGTTATCTCCGAAAGTTTTCAACTGACACCATCATCATCCTAATATCTGTTGCTTATCTCGTAGCCATTTTAATATGTATTATTATTTTAGTTGTACGCTGTGTGAGATCTTCAAGGGAAGAGAAGAAATCGTCGGAACGGCCTCTAGCTTACAATAATTATGGTTTAACGCCTGCCACTTCAGTGAATTCATCAGTTATGAATGTATATGACACTAAACCATCCTCAGATATTAAATCTATGGGTAGAAACAAGTCATTCAAGTCAAGAATGGCCTATTCCACTGAGGACACTGATAGCGTTTTTGAAGGTAATTCCTTTTTTTTTTGTGTGTGTGTCTTTCTTTTAAATGCTTTCTTGTAAATTTATTACTGATGGAATGGTAATGGAATTATTTTTAAGTGAACAGGTTGTAGTTGTCAGCCTCATCAAAGGTGCATGTACAGTACATAGAATTAAATACAAAAGTCAGGAAAGTGAACAATGTATGAATCACGATATACATGTGTACATGCATATGGATGGGACGGGGACATTCAGGTGTAGTGTTGACAAATTTCAGGAAGCATGGAGGTTTTAAAGGATGCGACTAACAACTGATTTAAGTAGCTTGTTCCATACTTCAGCAACTCTGAGTGTGAAAAATTGTTTCTGAAAGTCATGGGAGCTGTGCTGTTTTCTGACTTTGTAGGCATGCCCACGTCTGTTAGACACATGGAATTCAAAAAGGGCTCAAGGTGGTTGTTGGTGTAATGGTTAATAATTTCGTGGGTGTTTACCAAGTCAGTTGCCAGACATTGGGGCTTCACTGTATCTATGCTCAGGGAAGCAAGGTGTTCAGAGTATGGGAGATGCCTGATGGAGGGTATTTGCTTGGTTGCACATCTCTGAACAGTTTTCAGGAGGTCATCTAATCAAACTATTGGACAACTAATCAATCAATCAATCTGTCTATCTGTCTGTCATATTAAATATGTGGGTGTGTGTATATTCATGTATGTATATGTGTGTGTGCATGTGTGTATGTATAGATATGATTATTCCTAAGGATCTTGTTCTTATAAATATTTAATATACAAGTTATAGTGTGTGTGTGTGTGTGTATGTATTTATATCTGTATATGTAGTAAATAAGAAGTATACACTGTAGAATCTCTGATTATATATAATTATATTTGTATTTAACAATATATAATACTGTTGTTGAGAATAATTGTCTGTGAGCAGATTGTAATGTATTTCTTTCTTTTTTTTTTGTTGAAGCAATGCAATCAAACATGAAGGCACAGCTAAATGCAACCTCTTCTCACTCAAGTTCTTACAATAACCCATCCTACCAACGGACACCTCCTACTAAAAGATTGTCTGGTCGAAGAACTGCCTTCCAGAATGATACATCTGCTGCTGTCCCTACATCAAGAGGTCACAGAAGAAACCATGAGACTGCTCTCAAAGAAGTAAACAAACCCATTGAGTCAGTGAAATCATCTGTATCACAACAAATACAGACAGATGTATATGATGATGACGGTGATGTGACGAGTGAAGTTGAGTTGGCTTCAACTGGGATGAACACTGACCCAGAAATGACCGATCATGGTATTCAGTGTGAGGTTGAAACTAGTGATGATATCACCAATTCAGATGAAATTAATGCAATTTCTAAGCAGGCATTTGCATACCTGAAGCAGCACAAACATTTACAAAGCCCTTCATTGTCACATCCACATGGCACAGTGAGTGATGATGAGATGGGGCAGAAGTATGACCATAATCGATACTACTATCCTTCACATGGTCTGCATGGCTCCCCAGCCATGCATCGCTATGCTCAACCTACGGAGCAATATGGCTCTCCTGAACCACACACTCATCATTTTGACCCTGCTTTAAGACAGACGAATATTACTCCGCCCAGTTACATGAGGAGGACCAATGGTTATGGGCCACAAAAAGGCCCTAAGCCACCAGTTCTGACTGACTTGGATGACCGATACATACCAATCTATTCTTATTTAGTAAACCGAGGCTACAAAATTCCTGAATCTGACAAAAATGCTTCTGGAAGCTCAGGAACAGGAACAAGCCATCATTCAGATTTGAGAATGGTCCAGACAGATGATTCCGATTTCTCTGCAAATTTGGATAGTGGTGTTGAACTGATGAGAAGGTGAAATATAAATCTGAACAACAATAAAAATGAGAAGTTGTAAAGTCACTTTATGGACAGCTAAATACACACACACGCACACGCGCTCACATTCATATATATATATTCAAACTTTTGTATATATTATCCAATCATGCACAGGTGCCTTTATTTTATTTGCATACATATCTTTGGACTAGTATTGAACTATCAAATCTCTGTTGTAACATCCACATTCTTATAATCCTGTAGTATATGTGTATATATATATATATATATATATATATATATATATATATATATATGATGTAATATTTTCAATGCTGAGGCTTCTCTCCATCACTTAGTTTACTCTGTGAAATCATATTTTATGTATTGAGTGCTCTTTTCTCTCATTTTGTTAATTTACTTGTGTGTGTGTGTGTATAAATATATATGTGTATGTATGTATATATCTGAATATATATATATATATATATATATATATATATATATATATGTATATAATGATAGAGAACATGGAAACTGGTACATCCTCAAAATTTATTTCCATTTATTTTACAATATCATACAGCATATTTTTGTGGTTATCACAGCCTATATGTGTTTCCACTGCACATAGTATGGGCAGTTGCATATGTAACCAGACATAATTTTCTGCGCAGCTTTGTTCAGGGTCTTTCAACCAGTTTGGCTTGAAGTGAACTGAATTCCAGCATGAGTGACAACTCCTAGTAGTCATAGATGTTAAATACTAACCAATGTGGTTAACCATAATCTGGAACATAACTGAGAGCTACCATAGTATCTGGCTGTATAATATATCCTTCTAAACTCACATTAATATATATATGTATATGGACAGATGTATGTATTTTTACTTGTTTCAGTCATTTGACTGAGGCCATGCTAGAGCACCGCCTTTAGTCGAGCAAATCGACCCCAGGACTTATTCTTTGTAAGCCTACTACTTATTCTATCGGTCTCTTTTGCCGAACCACTAAGTTACAGGGACGTAAACACACCAGCAATGGTTGTCAAGCGACGTTGGGGGGACAAACACAGACACACAAACATATACGCACACATACATACATACATACATACATACATATGACAGGCTTCTTTCAGTTTCCGTCTACCAAGTCCACTCACAAGGCTTTGGTCAGCCCGATGTTATAGTAGAAGACACTTGCCCAAGGTGCCACGCAGTGGGACTGAACCCGGAACCATGCTGTTCGTAAGCAAGCTACTTACCACACAGCCACTCCTATGCCTATAACTAGTACATTTATGTGTACTAGTTATAACATTTCTGCAGTGATGCCTGCAAGGCAGTAATGTCTTGCAATAGAGATCATGTAACTCCAGCTGCAGGCTGAGGTGCTATATATGTTCAAATTGATTATTCCAGAATTTTCAGAATTATATGGATCCTTTTATCTTCAATATTAGAGGCTTACCATTTGAAAAATTTTGTTTTTTTCTCTTTTGCAGAGTTAGGTTTTTTGCATAACTGCAGTCACAATTTCTTTTTTATATATTCACTTATGTATGTGTGTGTACATGTATGGTTTTTTTTTATATTTGTCATGTATGTGTATCATTTCTTTTCTTCTCAGGCAAATCCTCATAATCTTACCCTTATTTTTCAAAAAATGATTATATTGTTAATAAGATCCTTGTATTCAGTTTTATCCAATCAAAGCTTGATATGATATTCAAATATCTCCACTGCATGTCTATTATATACCGCCTCAATATTCCATTTTTCATAATGATGTGAAGATATGGGAAAGAGAAATTCAGAGCAATGCTGTATAAAGTTTTGGCTTTCAAGAAAATGTGTGTGTGTGTGTGTGTGTGCGTGTGCGTGTGTGTGTGTGTGTAATGTAATGTAATGTAATGTAATGTAATGAAAGTTTGGATTTGGTGAAATCTTGACATATTCCTTGGGCAGCACTCAGATGCTGTACTAGAACCGTGACTACCTCTTTTCAGCTGAGAATGAGGGACTCCAGCCATTTAAGAAGAACATATATATATCTTATATATTAAAAGGCAAGTTGTCTGTCTGTGTGTTGTGTGAATGACTTCTACTCCTACAATTTTCAACTGAATATCACCAAATTTAACATGTGTGCTCTCTTTGACTTAGGATGCTTTTTTCTTATAATTTTTACCTCAAAATTCTGTACCCCAACATAGACTATTCTCAATTCGCCTAGAATTTGAACCCACCATGTCTATGCAATGGTATGGAATATAAGTAATGCATGTTCCCAGTTTGGAGAAAATCATTTGAAAAATATGGGTGTTATAATCTTTTGCACACACACACAGAGACAGAACGAGATTTATATTATAGATATATATGTAACGTCTGCATTATATACATACATACATATATATATATAAATAACATCTATATTACATATATATATATATAATATATCTGTTATGTGTTTATATATAACTTCTATATTATTCATATATATAAAACATCTATATTATGTGCATATATAGAACATCTATATTATGTGTATATATATATATAACATCTATATTATGTGTATATATATAACATCTATATTATGTATACATATATAACATCTATATTATGAGTATATATATAACATCTATATTATGTGTATATACATAACATCTGTATTATGTGTGTGTATGTATACATATATATATATATATATATATATATATATATATATATATATATATATATATATATATAATTATTACAAATTAAAAGGGTAAAGGTTTATCAATTTATTAATTTATTAACTTCGGATTAACTTCGGAATGGTTAGTTTTCATTGTTTTTTCTTCTTGTTTTTGCCTTTGTGAGTTACAAGTAATGCTATCTGTTGGAGTCTCAGCTTTTTTAGCTGCTATTTCTGAACTTCGGTATGTGGTGAAGCAGATATTTGCTGATCCCTTAATTATGTTTATAAATGTATATATATATATATATATATATATATATAGACGGTTTAGATATAGATTCAAGGCTTGAATATGGTACTTATGTGTAGGCACCCGAATATCGCATCCCAAAGGGATAGGTGATTAAAATAAAAAAATAAGCACCACGGATTTCAAAGGTGATTGCAGTACGCACGTTTCATGCTACTTCAATTTATTTAAGTAATGCGAGCATTACCTTAAATGCAATATGAAGAGCAATCTTCAGCTGCACGAAAAATGCAGAAAAAATGCAGATATATATATATATATATATATATATATATATATATATATATATAACATCTATATCATATGTATATATATATATACATATATATATATATATATATATATATATATATATATATATATATATATATATATATATATATATATAAAACCTTTGTATTATATTTATATATACATATAATATTTATATTATATATATATATATATATAAAACATCTATATTATGTGTATATATATAACATCTATATTATGTGTATATATATATATATATAACATCTATATTATGTGTGCATATATACATATATATGTGTGTGTGTGTGTGTGTGTGTTTATATAATCTACATTATATATATCTTTGTCTATATACTCTACTGCTCTATAACTTAGCGTATGCTTCTCTTTTGGATTTCTAAGTTACTGATGCTATATATATCTATATATATATATATATATACACACACAGAGGGATGCAAATGTAGGTATACAGTAAGTACCACATCAATGTTATAATGCTGAATTCATTGAAATTATTAGCGCATTAAATTAGTTAGCCTCGTTTTTTATATTTTCAGTGTCATTAATCATAATAACATGTTTATCATCATAACTATAATAATACTTTTATGGTAACTTTGTATTGTTTTGATAAAAATAAATGTGTATGGTACATGTTTTCGTTTCTTATAACTGCATACCTACTTTTGCACTACCCTGTGCATATGCATATATATATATATATATATTTGTATAAAGACAGAAAAGGATAAAGAGACCAATGGCAAAGTTAGAATTATATTTTATGTATAAAGTCTTACAGCTGTTTCAGGGAAAATCCAATGTATCCCTTCATCGGAGACGGTAATAGTAGATGTTATAATCCTTTCTTCTACTATTACCGTCTTCGATGAAGGGATACATTGGATTTTCCCTGAAACAGCTGTAAGACTTTATACATAAAATATAATTCTAATTTTACCATTGGTCTCTTTATCCTTTTCTTTCTTTATACATACACACGCTAATACACGACCTATGTTATATTCCCCACTCATGTTGATACAACGACAGGGGCATAACTAGTCGGTATACAGCACTTACTCGGTATTGCCTGTATCTTTAGGGTTTGGTTGACTACAATACCCTTCATAACCTTTATATATATATATATATATATATACTTGAAAGAGGGAGTGAGAGAGAATGCTAATTTCAGTAGTATATAAACAAACTAATCTCTATATATAATAATGGATAATGCTTGATCTCAGCGGGAAAGGATTTGAAATTAAAAAGTGTGATGTACAGAAGATGATACAGTAATTTACTTAGTCTGATACCAGACTCTCATGGTCTTGATGTTTTGATTATGTTTAGAAAAAATGTTATTTTAATACTAAATCTACATATGATGTAATAAAAATTATTTTGATATCACATTTATCTAATAAATATTTTGATACTGAGCCTGTGTACCTTTTATTTCTTTATCCTTTTTTTTTACCTGTTTCATGTATTGGACTATAAAGCACTGCCTTTAACCCTTCAGCATTCGGATTACTCTGTCACATGTAATACTTATTTATTTACTTTGTTTTGAATTAATCATGTATTATCTCTTAGCTTCGAGATTTCAATGATGCGATTGTTTATTTTGTAGAATGATGTTGTAAGGTAGGTGTGAGAGGCTGGATCTGGCTGGTTTGACCATAAAATGGGTTGAATATTTGGGCTGGATATGGCCGGTTTAAATGCTAAAGGGTTAAAGGGTTTAGTGGAACAAAGCAACCCAAGTACTAATTTTTTTTCAAGTCTGATACTTATTCTATTTGTCTTTTATGCTGAGCTGCTAACTTATGGGGATGTAAACAAACTGACAAGCAGTGGAAGGGGGAAAATAACAAACACAAAGGTATACACACCTGCCTATCTGCATACATACATACATGTGATAGTCTGATCTATATATATATATATATATATATATATATATATATATATATATAAATTAATATAAACAGCCAGGTGCAATATATATATATATATATATACATACACATGAGGTGCATTCAAAAGGTATCTGATTTTATTATTTCACTGCCAAAGCTAATGCTGCATGGGCAAAATCCCTTGGGTTGGGAGTGGCACCAACCCTTGTTTGCATGTGTGAAAATTTTCACACTGCTAGGCTGAGTCAGTTCCTGGTATTAGTTTTGGCAGGAAAAAGTAAAATTGGATACTTTTTGAATGCACCTCGTTTGCATATGTACAGATATATATATACTCACACCCATCTCACTGTATCAACCAAGCTATCAGATGTTGCTATACTCCACTGGTTACAATATGCTTCTTCAGTTTCAGTCTACCAAATTCACTCACAAGGCATTGGTCAGGTCAGGGATATAGTAGAAGGCACTTGCCCAAAGTGCTGTACTGTGGTATTGAACCTGAAACCATGTGGTTGCAAAGCAAGCTTCTTAACTACACAGCCATGCCTGTGTCTATCACCAGTGTATTAGATAATTCTGTTTTTTCTTTAACAACCATCTTCTTTCTTTATCGTTGTGGTGGTTGTGGTGTTAACGGAAGGACAGCAGCAACGTCAGTCATCTGTAACTCACATGGTACAGACAATGATATAGTCAAGTAAAGATGCTCTGAATTAATGTTTTTAGCTGTGCTTTCACATCTTTTTTAGTAAGATGTGACTGCCCTTAAAATAAGGTACTTGAAATATTGTTGGATTCCATTATAAAACATGAAATACTCTGCACAGAAACTGTATCATTTATTAGTAATGTGTCGATCTTTTAGAAGATAAGGAGAGAGTTTCATTACTACACTGTGCAGATCAAGTGACCACAGAGAACTTCATTTGCTTGTTTATTATGATCATGATCATTATCATTACGATCATCATGATCATCATTATCATTATCATCTATTTGTCTTCCACTTTTCCATGCTTGCATGGGTCAGACAAGAAATAGAGGCAGAATTTTCTACAGTTTGATGTCCTTCCTGTTGCTACTCCTCACTTGTTTTCAAGCAAGGTAATATTTCCCCATGGTTGGACATGGAAGAGTGGTAATGAAGGGTAGCACTTGCATGATGGTGATGTTTGTTTTTGACTATCGTGTGATGTCTAGATAAGGCAACACAAACACTTATTTACACATACACCAATACTCACACACACACATGACAGGCTTTGTTCAGTTTTCATCTGCCAAATCCACTCACAAGGCTTTGGTCTGCCTGGGGCTACAGAAAAAGACACCTGCCCAAGGTTCTACTAGTAGGATTGAACCTGAAACCACATGACTGGTAAGCAACATCTTAACCACACATTCATAGCTGTTCTTATATAGTTTATATTTTTAAAATGATAAAATAGTATTTTTAGTGTTCTTTACCACAAAAAGGCATCTTTACTCTTAAGTGTTTAAACCAGCCATATCTGGTCCAAATATTCCACTTGTTTTATTTTCAAACTACCAAATCTGACCTCTCACACATACTCTACAATGTCATCCTAAAAATAATCACATCATCAAAACCTCAAAGCTACAAGATAATGCATGATTAGTTCAAAGCAATGTGAATAAATAAGTATTACATTTGACTGAGTAATCTGAATGCTACAGGGTTAAATGTTCTGTGGATATGTTTGTTCATTAGACTGAATTCTGTAACTGAGTTAACTAATTCATTAGACTGAATTCTGTAACTGAGTTAGCTAATCCATTAGACTGAATTCTGTAACTGAGTTAGCTAATTCATTAGACTGAATTCTGTAACTGAGTTAGCTAATTCATACCATTATGACATAAATTACTATTTGACAGTCGCATAAGGTCATGACAACTGTTGCTATTCAGATGTCTGTTATATTAAAATATAAAAGACAAAACTTACATGTATCATATCTCAGATATTAATTATGGGACAACCTGACAGGATGATTAACTTGCTATCAGTAGATCTGTGTAAGTAGTAGCAATAATTATTGCAAGTCGAGTAGAATATCTTAAAACAACCAGTGATCAGTCAAGTAATTCTATCTTTTCCTGACTGACAAAGTTAACCCTGTGATGTCTAAGTTAATATGCACAAAAACATTTTTGGACTATTTCTTTTTATTTAAGGGTAAGAAGTATGTTTGATGTAAGAAATTAAATTTTCTCACAAATATACAATACATACATACATACATGCATACATATAGACCAGGGGTTTTCAAACTGTGGTCCGTGGACCACAGGGGGTCCGTAGACAGCAAATACTTTTTATGGGCAATTTGATTTTATATATGTTTTTTAATCAAAATCTTTTAATTGACAATAAACCTATTTGTTAAATACTGTTAAATAAATAAATGTAAAGATATATGTTATTTAAAGCAAATATTTATGTATAAATTTCATAAGCGTTTATAAGGGGGTCCCTAAGGTAAAGCCTGAAATTCAAAGGGGTCTGCAAGTCAAAAAGTTTGAAAACCCTGATATAGACAGACAGGCACAAGTATAATTGTGTGGTAAGAAGTTTGCTTCCTAACCACATGGTTTTGGGTGCAATCCCACTGTATTCCATAAGTCGAGTGGTTTATAAGGTAATGATTTATTGGATTGTAAAATTTAGGTTTTAACTTGAAGCATATTTGGCAGTCATATTCGATTTTTCAATTATCTACGTGAGGGTACTAATCCATTTAGTTCTTATTAAGCCTTGATCTGCTGCCCCACTTGTCTATTTGATACTATCTCATCTCCTTATTTTCCCTCTCTTATTCACTGCGTCGAACCATCCATCATATTTTCTTGCTAGCAAACATGTAACTGCCACTAGTGTGTTTCTCTTATCACATTGTTTGAATAACAAAGTTTTTCATAAGATCTGTTGGTATCTGATGTACCTCCCCATTTACTCTCCTATGCTGTCTCCCATCACTCCCATCTCCATTAGGATATTTTCTTCTTTGACACTCATCACCCTCTTACTATCCCTATTTTGACAATCTATCACTTGTGCTCTTCCTCACCACCTAAAATTACCACTCCCCTATATACTGCTAGTGACTACTTTCACTTAGATCACTTATTACTGACATGTATCACTTGCTCTCTTACCTGCAAAGAACAGCAATCTGTCTCTCATTACATCATGCTATTACTACCTCTCTCATCACATTCTGACTCCACTGCATCTCTTGATTACTCTTTTAACACTGTCTCTCCTTTCTCTGTCTTCCTCCACATTGTCACAATAATTGCTCTGTTTCTTGATTTATACTCTCTCTTTTTCTACCTCTCACCTAACTTCTTTTCTGCAATCATCCTCTCTTTCTCTCTTCTACCCACTCTATTGGTCATATTACTATGAATGAACAGAGACAATGCAGAGCTGTGAGTATTTCTTTTGTCTTACAGGGTACATGGCAACTTTAATGGTGTTGGTGCCATGATAAAATGTATGTAGTACACACTGTAAAGTGGCTGGTCAAAGAGCGGTGATGTAAAGGGAAGAGAACTCTTTAATCTTGTCTTGTTAAAGATATGACAACCCCTCAAGTGTTGATAAAATTCCCCCACTACACTCTGTAAAGTAGTTGGTGTTAGGAACGATATCCAGCTGTAGAAGCCATACTAAAAGAAAGGGCACAAGCGAAACATGGTATCAGTCATGTTTAAGGGGGCTGCAGCTCTGAGTAAAAACTGACCTGAATGTAACAACTTGTCCATGTGAAATAAAATGTGTCCATTCCATGTTTGTGTATGCATTATGTTATGAACACTGGTGTTTTTATCTAAGGCTGTTTCAAGTGTATATATTAATTTAATTCTGGTTAGTTTTCCAACATACAGTAAATAATTTTGTTTTTGAAATATTGGATCTTGGAGTACATCACATAAAGCTATAAATGATGGCATGTAAATATTGGGTTGAAAATCCCTTTTGGATAGAAATACATTACATAAAGCTATTATATATAGCTCTATGCGATATACTATGAATCAAATTTTCCAAAAAAGAATTATTTCACATTCTCTTGGAATTTAATAAAACTCTTATTCATCATGATCATCATCATTATCGTTTAACGTCTGCCTTCCATGCTAGCATGGGTGGGATGGTTTCACAAGAGCTGGCCAGGCAGAAGCCTGCACCAGACTTCTGTGACTGTTTTGGCAGGGTTTTTACAGCTGGATGCCCTTCCTAACACCAACCACTCAGCAGAGTGGACTTGGTGCTTTTTAAGTGGCGCAAGCACAGGCGAGGTCAGTTTTGGCAAGGTTTTTACAGCTGGATGCCCTTCCAAACACCAACTGCTTTACAGTGTGGACTAGGTACTTTTAAGTGGCACCTGCACTGACAGGGTCACCAAGTAGTTGCAAGACACACAAAAAAAAAGAAAAAATTTCAAGAGGGGAAGGAACATTGGAGGAGTAGATCATGTGTTGAATGATGAAAGGTTATAGTGAGACAGAGAGACAGAAACAGGTGTCTTGCTGTAGAGGAAGTACACGGTTACTTGGCTGGAGAGAGAGATCAGGAACGAAGACAAAAACAGGTGCACTACCACAAAGGAAATACATGGTTACCCAACCTGAGAGAAGTGCAAGAGATGGATATATATATATATATATATATATATGTAACAATTAGAAAATGGAGGATAATATGCTGAACCCAACTACTTGCAGACGGTGCATCCCATTGAATTCATTAATTTAATTCATAGCAAAAGTGACAAAAAAAGGAAGAAAAGAAGAAGAAAGAAAGAACCAAAGCACAGGTGTCTATGGCAGACCATGTTATTTTGCCAACATGGTCTACATATAGAAGTACAAAGTACATAAGGAATTAGAGGATGAACAGAAGTTTAATCTTACAGCTGTTTCGGCCCAGTTTTAGCAAGCCCCATTCCATCTGAATATTCCCTTCAGGAGCGACCACCGGACGACATTCCAAAATGGGGCCACATGCCCGAACCCCCAGACCTCCCCAGAGACCCACAAAGGGCCTCACACAAATGCAGAGCAAGAGGCAAAAACAGAGGCGTGGTAGAGACCAGAAGAAAAACAACAGCAAAAACAAGACAGAAAAAAAAAAAAAAAAAAAACTAAAATCAAAATATAAATAAAAATAAAAACAAAAACAAAAACAAGGGTACAGCAGGAAAAAAAAATAATAACAACAATAAAGAACACATAAATGAAGGCACAGTATGTGGGGCATGCATAAATATAAAAAAGACATATGTCAAAAAACCCCCAAAAATACAAGGCACCCAAAAAGCCCACAAACATTATAGATAGGTCGCCATAGGCACTCCAACGCATATCCACACGCGTGGGCCCGTGTGCACAGCCCCACTCGGACGCCCCCCCCCCACCCCCATGTGTGCATACACAAGCCTCTATAAGCAAACATTCTACCACACATGCCGCCCGTGGCACCAGCCCCACTAGCCGCATCTAGAAAGCTGTAAGTGTTTTTCAGAAAGGAAGTCTTGCCGAGTGTGTGTGTGTCATCTCTGCATACATTGGAAGGCTCTATGTAGAAGCCCACTCTATACAAGTTATTAATGTTCCAGCAGCAATAACAGTGATGGTGACGATGACGGTGACAACAACAACAACAACAACAATAATATGCCAGACCTTCAAACTTAGCAGTGTAAGATATCCCGTTGCCTCCTCCAACGGCCCCACCATTCTGCTGCTAATGGGGGAGGGTTAATTACTACCGTTAACTTCCTCCTTCCAATTGGGCAACTATTGTTTTAAACTGCCTACGCTTAGCTACGGTTGGATAGCCACTGGCCGGTCAAGATGCTAGCCTGCCAGCGCACCCCCCCACACACACATGTGCTATGTATATCCCCCTGTACTCACGCTCATGCGTGCGTGTATGTATATACATATGTATGCGCGCAGCCACACATCTCTTAATTCTACTATATATTCACGGTGAGGGGGTAAAGTTCCCAATGTAATGGCAATAGAGTTAAATTGGTAGATTTTCAAGAAGACTACATGCCGATAGCCACAACAGTAACAATGAGGATAAATACATTCTCATCTATACATATCCAGATATACATCCTTATACACATTATGTCCCCTCACATATACCCATACTTATTCATACATACACAACTGTATGGCCAACTATCATTACATCCGTATGTACACAACTTGCTAAAACTGGGCCGAAACAGCTGTAAGATTAAACTTCTGTTCATCCTCTAATTCCTTATGTACTTTGTACTTCTATATGTAGACCATGTTGGCAAAATAACATGGTCTGCCATAGACACCTGTGCTTTGGTTCTTTCTTTCTTCTTCTTTTCTTCCTTTTTTTGTCACTTTTGCTATGAATTAAATTAATGAATTCAACGGGATACACCGTCTGCAAGTAGTTGGGTTCAGCATATTATCCTCCATTTTCTAATTGTTACACAAATTTTGGGTAAAACCTCCACTTTTACCCGCTCCCATTGATTGCACCTAGTATAACACTAGTGTAGCAATAATTGGGTACCCTCCCAGCAGTATACTGGATAGATACTATCCCTTAGTGGGTTGAACCCCCAACCCCTAACTCTCTCACATTATATATATGTATATATATATATATATATATATATATATATATATATATAAAGAGAGAGAGAGAGAGAGAGAGAGAGAAACAGCAGGGTAAAGATGGTGGCAAAATGCTGGGTATACTCACAAGGGATGGGGATCAGAATACAAATGGGATTGTTAAGTAAAGGAAAAGAGAGATTTATTACATCCACAAAATTAGAAAATGTTTTGTTCATCAATTTCTATTTCAGAACAAGAATTTTTGGCTTGACTTAAAATGTCTAAGGTAGATGTGACTGATGAAACCAAATCAGGTCAAAACATTGTTTCTGGTGATTCACTGCTGTTTCCAGCTAAGTCCTATGTTTTTAACACAAATATTCACTTTCCTTTGATGATGGTGGTATCCATATAAAATTTTTGAAACATCAATCAATGATGTCTGCTGTTCGCTAATGAAACTTCAATTAATGATGTCCACTGTTTAAGGGTTAAGGGTCACCTAGCTCGTAGATGCTGAGACTTTCAATTTGTATCCCTAACAGCATTAAAGGTATGTTCAATAAAATGTTGGGAAGAGTAAAGATACCTAACAACTTGGGAAAGTAGCAACATGACATGTTTTGAAATAAAGGTCAGTTTTGACTCTGTCATCATTGTTCATGTTTATTATCTTACTGACATGATCAGAGTCCGTTTTAACCATGCAGTGTTGTTTATTCTTATTGAAACAAAGATTGTTGAGCAACTCAAGGAAGGAAGTTCATCTACTTCAGATTAATGAATCTATTATTCTGATCTCCACTGAGTTTGAGGAGATATTCTAAGATTATTCATAAGATATTGTGAAGTGAGTAAAGTTATTTATCAAGACCTGGACTGTTAAAAACTTAGTTTGTCGATAGAATCAAACATTTTTTTACAATTCAAGTCGTGTTTATTAAGGCAACGTAACTAGCAGAAAATATCAACTCTATTTCTTCCTTGTTTGGAGGATCTGTTCAATTTGGAAGTTATTTAGTATCATTGCATGTACAACCAATGCACCAAAAAATATCAGCGATACATAAAATCAAAGTTTTAATATCATGGGATTTTTATGAACTAAAAGTCATTATGATCTCGAAAGTCCAACAGAATATCAATCAGAGCAATAAACCAAAGACCACTGCTTTAAATGGTAAAAAAAACAAAAAAACTGTCTCGCCTGCAATTCTGCTGACTGGATAAGGGAGATAACGCAGAGTATATTGATGACAGTTGTTTCCCCTTAAACATGAATAGACACGTTTATTTAATTTTTTCTCTTTTCTTAACTCTTATGTAGAGCGTTGCCACTGACAACAGTGAAAAATTTTCACCGGCTGCAGAGTTACAATTTATTTTAGGGTTGTTGACACCACTTGATGACAATGTCTTTCTCTACAAATACAAGGCTAAGTCCATCTGAAGCTGAAATGTTTGTAGATTCTCTAAAGGTGTTTGATGTTGCCAGTGTTGGCAGTCCTGAGTAAGTATAACAAGCTCCGTGTATGTCCCATTCATACAATCTTACGTACAGTTGTCGTTGATGTGGGATAGGTTAGATGTGAATAAAGCTTTTATTTTGCAAATTTACTATATAGATCAAACACATATCATTCGGGACGTAACTGGGAGCAAATAATAATAATAATTGTTGGACTGGGTAAAAAATATGTACACATATATAAGGTAGTTGTCTGATTAGAACAAAAAGTAGTCTAGAGAATAAAATAACGAACAAATCTATCTTGATGCAGACATGGCATCGTGGCTTAGTAACTTACTTTACAACCACATGACTCTGGGTTCGATCTCATTACGCGGCAAGTGCCTTCTATTACATCCTTGTGTTAACCCTTTAACTGCGAAATTAAATTTCATGGTTGTTTTTGAAATGATACTAAATAACTTCCAAATTGAACAGATCCTCTAAACAAGGAAGAAATAGAGTTGATATTTTCTGCTAGTTACTTTGCCTTAATAAACACGACATATCTCAAAAGAAAATAGTTTCAAACATAACATTCCTCAGCAAAAGATATATTGGTATTGCTTTTCTCAGTAAAATGGTTAAAAAACGTAGTGAGCGGAATTTCGTAGAGAGAAGCTCTTTAAAAGTGTGTTGTATCTATAACTAACAACCCATACTGGGATCCACATTTTTACATTATAATTTTTTTTTTTTTTGTTTTGTCTAGGGAGAGTCATACTGCCTTAACATCTAACACACACATCGTTTCAATTTCCACTCATTTAAATTGAACCTGTGAGTGTGTTAGATATTAAAGCAGTATGACTCCCTAGACACAACAAAATTTGTTTGAACACACAAATTTACGTAAAGAATCTTGCAAACCAGATACATAAACGAAGTATATATATATATATATATTTTTTTTTTTTTGTTGTAAATAGTTTATCACCATAGTAACAAAAAAGTAGTGTACTACTTACACCAAGAAACTATTTCAACTATAATTATATTTTAAAGCATTTTTAAAACTTGAACTCTGCTATTATATCATAATTTATATAAATATATAAAAAATATATAAAAATATCTTGAAATACTAAAGAATAAGTTTGTTCAATAAAATCGCCATTGGCTTCAATTACGGCTTTCAGACGACTTCAGAATCTCCTGCAACACTTCTGGACGGTCTCCTTGTTTAAGCTGGTGAACGCTGCCATAATCCTTGCCTTCAGTTCATCTTTGGTGTTACAGGGAGTTTTGAGACTAACTCTAAAGTGAGTTACAAAGAATAAGTCCCGCGGTTGATTTGCTTGACTAAAGGCGGTGCTCCAGCAAGGCCACAGTCAAATGACGAAAACAAGTAAAAGAGTAATGATTATATATGTGTGTATACACATATATATATATATATATATATATATATATATATATATATATATATATATATATATATATATATATATATATATATATATATATATATATATATATATATATATGTACATATATATATCCCTCTCTCTCTCTTTCGGAGAAGCACAAGCACATACACAGACATATACATACGCGGCAGTAACTTCCGCCTACCAAATTCAATCACAAAGCTTCGGTGGGCATATATACATACACACACACACACACACACACACATATATATATATATATATATATATATATATATATATATATATATATATATATATATATATATATAGTGGCTCTGAAGCACAAACTTCTTGACTGTTTGGCCACACTGCACCTAACTCACGCAAGCATGCATGCATGCACACACACAGTGTTTTAGTGTAATTATGTATTGTTGTTGTTGATAAATAGTAAGTCAGCTCTAATTAGGGAAACCTACAATTAAAAGCATTCCAGCTGTGACCATCCTATCTGACTACATAATCTGATAAAATGGGTTCTTCTGCTTTTAGTTTTGAAGATTGTAAGACATTATTTTGATTTCCTCTCTGTTATTTTTAGCAGTCTCTTTTGCCACACAGAAGCCCCTTCTGTTATGTATATCATATGACTGGTGGATGGTAGAATTTTTATTAAAGCACTAAATAAAATACCCAGCAATATCTAATTACATCTAGGTTTGACCTAGATGTGACTAGCAAGCTAGCAGAATTGTTAGCATACCAAGCAAAATGCTGCCAAGCCTTTCGTCCATCTTCACATTCTGAGTTCAAATCCCACCAAGGTTGACTTTGGCTTTTATCCTTTTGGGGTTGATAAAATAAGTCCCTGTTGAGCATTGGGTTTGATTGTGGGGATGTGTGGCTTAGTGGTTAGGGTATTGGACTCATGATCGAAAGATTGTGGTTTCAGTTCCTGGACTGAGCAAGGCATTGTGTTTTTAGGTAAAACACTTCATTTCACATTGCTCCAGTCCACTCAGCTGGCAAAAATGAGTAACCCTGTGATGGACCAGTGTTTCGTCCAGGTGGGGAATATATATGCCTTGAAACCAAGAAACCAACCCTTATGAGGCAGCGCGACTCGAGAAGGTAACTTCACCTTACTTTTATTGGAGTTGATGAAATCAACTTATCCTCTACCCTGAAATTGCTGGCCTTGTGCTAAAATTTGAAATCAATATCTAGTTACTGTTAGGTATACTCTTTTACACGTTTCAGTCAGTTGATTGTGGCCAAGCTGGAGCACCGACTTTAGTCAAAGAAATCACCCCCAGGACTTATTCTTTGTAAGCCTAGTACTTATTCTGTCAGTCTCTTTTGCCAAACTGCTAAGTTTCAAGGACATAAACACACTGACATCGGTTGTCAAGTGATGGTGGGGGTCAAGCGATGGACAAACACAAACATAAAGACACACACACATAAATACACACACACACACACACACACACACACACACACATATATATATACACACACACACACGATGGGCTTCTTTCAGTTTCCGTCTACCAAATCCACTCACAAGGCTTTGGTCAGCCCCAAGGCTATAGTAGAAGACACTTGCCCAAGTTGCCATGCAGTGGGACTGAACCTGGAACCATGTGGTTGGGAAGTAAGCTTCTTACCACACAGCCACACTCATCCTTTTTCTTTTTTTATATTTATGAATTCAAATCCAACATGGATTAATTTTGTCTTGCAATCATTCTAGTATTTAATAAAATAAATTACATCAATAAGTATTTAATAAAATAAAACCTTGTTGGCTGTCTTCCTGTGCTATAATTTGCAACTGATGTATTTTATATGATTCTTATATATACATGTTTGACCAATTTGGGTAGATGGACACGGCAACATGAATATGTCGAAAAACTCAACATACAAGCAATATTAAATGCTTCTGCAGATGAAGATGAATTTGTCAAATCCTTCCTGATCTCTTATGAAAAGGTAAGCAAAAAATAGTGGCAGTATATTTTCTTTAGATATACATATTTAAGGACATATGCAGGGCATATAGTAATGTGTGTATATTAAATATTCATATTCAAGGTGTCTGTTAACGGCGTATATTCAGGATATATATTCAGAGTATGTTGAAGCATGAGTATATATTCAAGATTGCCAAAGAGTTTGAAAATGCTGACATAAATGAATAAATGAAGGAATTATAATTGATGAACATGTTGTAAGAAGGGAGACTAAATGTCTGAAATATATTATGTTTCCAAATTTTAGGAATAAAACAATTTTTAATACATTTCAATTGGACTAGAAACAGTTATTTGTAAACTCAGGGGAATAAATCTAGTTCACTTTACCACTGACACATATATAAATGTTACATTTCAGGCTCAAATATTCTTTTCTGCTCAAGGCACAAGGCCTGAAATTTTGGGGGAGGGGGCCAGTCAATTAGATTGACCCTAGTATGCAACTGGTACTTAATTTATCGACCCCAAAGGATGAAAGGCAAAGTCGACCTTGGTGGAATTTGAACTCAGGACATAAAGACAGATGAAATACTGCTAAGCATTTTGCCTGGTGTTCTAATGCTTCCGCCAGCCCACCGCCTTTCAGGCCCAAATATTCTGCCTGTTAAGATAAGTGAGGGAACAACAAGCAGTTGTATTAGTTTGATGCTTGGGAAGAATAGAAAAGTCTTCATTGTGTAAATATGGACATTTCTGTTATGTTGCCTTTATAAATTTCATAAATAACAAACATAATTTCATGATTTTTCCACAGTTCCCAGTTCTCATCACAGACCTTTTAGTGTCAGATGTTTGGAAAGAAAAAGTTTTCTCCCAGCTGCTGGACATGGAGTTTGAACCAGAGAGCACTTTTCCACTATACATTACAGTATGTAAAAGTTCACCATATATATATCCTTACATTTCATATTGAAACCATTTTACTATTGAATGTTATTATTCATTGTCACTGGGTTGCAATCCGAGCCTGTTTTTTTTGGCCTTTCAATAACTTAATACTGACAGGGATCGCATACTCCTGTAGATTGCATTTCCTCATGAGTAGAAACAGGGTCTCCTTCGGTGAGGCAGAAATTGTGTGGATCCAATGAATCAGTTTGTTGAAGCTTGCATCTACTGCATAATGAGTTCCCACAATTCAAAGCTGAGGTTTTTTTTACTATTGAAATATCACTCAATTAACCCTCTTGATACCAGCCCACTGAAATCCATCCCATTGATTCTGTGAGATAGACGTCATGTTTTAAAGCAATCTAAATTAAAACCTCACATCAAAATTTCATGTTAGTCTATGTTCAAGACACCAACTTAATAATTGTAAAATGATCTTAGTAAATTTTCAAAAGTAATTGTGATAAAGATTGAGTATTTCAAAAGAGGTCATCACTATCATCATTTAAAGTCTGTTTTCCATGCTGGCAAGGGTTGAACTGTTTGACAGGAGATGGTCAGCTGGAGAGCTACCCGGGCCCCATATCTGTTTTAGCATGGTTTCTATATCTGGATGACCTTCCTCACACCAATCGCTTTATAGAGTGTACCGGGTGCTTTTATGCAGTACTGGCATGGGTGCTTTTTATGTGGCATTGGCACCCATGAGCCTGCAAAATTAGGATTACTCAGCTAAAGATGGATGTAGGGGATGTCTTGTGTGTAAGGACGGTCACATATTTACTTAGCTTGATATGTCTTCTCAAGCACAGCAAACCGTCTGGAGTCTCAGTCCCCTATCATCCCCTCTGTGAGGCCAACAGAAGGGTTATCCATAGTTCTACTTATTGCTCACTCATTCATGTGCTTCATAATAGTTTCCTTGTTATGAAAGTCATAAATAAAATGAAGCACATTTAAATGGCTGTATGGTAAGAAGCTTGCTTCCCAACCACATGGTCCTGGGTTTAGTCCCTCTGTGTGGCACCTTGGGCAAGTGTCTTCTACTATAGCATCAGACCAACCAAAGCCTTGTTAGTAGATTTGGTAGGTAGCCAGAAACTGAAAGAAGGCTCATATATATATATCACCATCATCATCATCTTTAACATCTGCTTTCCATGCTGGTATGGGTTGGATGGTTTAACTGAAAACTGGTAAGCCAAGTAGGCTTCACCAGGTTCTGATCTGATGTGGCAAGGCTTTTATGGTTCGATGCCCTCCCTAACACCAACCATTCCGAGAGTGTAGTGGGTGCTTTTTACGTGCCACCGGTATGGGTGCCATTGACCTAACACTGACATCAGCCATGACTACGGTCTCACTTGGTTTGACAGGTCTACACAAGCATGGTGTATCACAAAAGATCTTGGTCAGCTGTCACTGCCTCCATGAGGCCCAATGCTCAAACAGTGCTTTTTATGTGCCACTGGCATGGGTGCCAGTTAGATGGCACTGGCATCAGTCATGACTATGGTTTCACTTGGTTCTACAGGTCTTCACAAGCACAGCACATTGCCCAACGACTGAAGGTTGCTTTCAACAGGCCAGTTGTGTGACACTGGTATCAGCCATAGCTACGATCTCAAGCATGGCATACCTCCAAAGGTCTCACTCACTTGTCTTATATATATATATATATATATATATATATATATATATATATATGTATATACTTATGTGTGTGTCTTTGTGTCTGTGTTTGTTCCTCCATGACAACTGGTGTTGATGTGTTTATGTCCCTGTAACTTTGTGGTTTGGCAAAAGAGAATGATAGAGTAAGTCCTAGCCTTAAAAATTAAGTCCTGAGGTTGATTTGTTTAAGACCCTTCAAGGTGGTGCTCCAGCATGGCCACAGTCAAATTATTGAAACAAGTAAAAGAATAAAGGAGTATATATTAATATATTAGTATAATGCCATGTTACTATATCTCAATCATCATTCTCACCACCACCACCACCACCACCACCACCACTACCACCTTTATTATCATCTTCATCATCATCACTTGATGGCTAGCTCCCATGCTGGCATGGATTGGACAATCTGGCGGAGTCTAACAAGTTGGAGGCCGGCATCATGCTCCAATGTCTTCATTTGCATGGTTTCAATGGCTGGACATCACTCCTAATGTCAACTTACTTTACAGAGGGTACCAAGAGCTTGTTTTTCTCAGCACCAGAACTATTTCAATATAAACCCTATATTTCCACATACTATTGTAAACATATATTTCCACTCTACACTTCCACACAGCTCTACCATGAAGCTACTGTTATCAACCTTCTGGAAACAACTTTATATTTTCCTGAGTCTTGTGAATCTGCTGACGAGAGCCTTCTGGACCTTGTTGATTACTGCTACCGAAAATTAACTGACATCATTAGTAGGTAAGTATCCTGGGTCTGGCCTTGTCATGGGGGGCTTGCATGTTCCATAAATCTGAGAGAGCATTACTGTCAGAGCTTTGCTTCTGGTAGGGCCATCCTTCCAGGGAGGTTGCAGACTAACAGTGATCTGCGGTGTTTTGGTTCATCACCAAGATAACAGCCCACCCATCTACTTGTCTGCAGAGGGCCAACAACCCACCCAGAAGAATTTTCAACTTGTTATGACACAGACCAGAAGAAACCAGACTGTCCAACATTAGAATGGAACCCTGCATGCCCCCCCGACCAATGAAAAATCAACTATGTAGCGGGGCTGGCATTGGATCATGAGCAATGGGCAGCATTGGTGGACCTGGTCAGCTCTACACATGATAATGCTGCTGGGACCATTAATCTGAGATGACCCCAGCCCCATCGAGCAAACGCATGAGTGAGTGAGTGAGTGATATTTTGGTATGTTTATTTTACTGTCATGATTTACTGGGGTACCAAAATGTTTGTAGGTTGGTTTATGATGATTGAAAAGATTATTACTATTTCTGTAGTGTGTTGGTAGGCTAGTGTGATAGTTCATCAGTGAGTTTTATTGGTTGGCTGGCATGGTGTATATGACAGACTCTATTGGTAGGTTAATATGATGATTATGTATGGTAGACTGTATTGGTAGAATCGTTTAGGTGATTACTTAATAATTTGATGCCAAATAATATGTAGAGAGTTTGTTTTAATTAATGTGGACAACTTTAATTTTGTTTATAGGTCAAAGGAGAAGTTTGAAGAGATCAAAGATTTTGTAAATGAGCCAGGCAGCAGCAATATGCAGGTGAAGTAGTCTGGTGTGGTCATGTATGTGGTGTTGTCCTTGTCCTCCTTGTCATTGTCATCATTATCCTCATCGTCCTCATCATTGCCTTGATTATCCTCATCGTCATCATCATTGTCATTGTCATCGTCATCGTTGTTGTCGTCGTCGTCGTCTTCCTCCCTCCTCCTCCTCCTTCTCCTCCTCCTTCTCGTCCTCCTCCTTCTCCTCCTCCTCCTTCTCCTCCCCCTTCTCCTCCTCCTCCTTCTCCTCCTCCTCCTTCTCCTCCTCCTTCTCCTCCTCCTCCTTCTCCTCCTCCTCCTTCTCCTCCTCCTCTTCCTCCTCCTTCTCCTCCTCCTCTTCCTCCTCCTCCTCCTCCTCCTCCTCCTTCTCCTCCTCCTTCCCTCCTCCTTCCCTCCTCCTCCTCATCCCCTTTCTCCCCCCTCCGCGCCTTCTCCTTACCTCCTCCCCTCCTCCCCTCCTCTTTTTCTCACTCCTTTCCCCTCCCTCCATTCCCCATCCATTTCCCTCCTCTTCTTCTCTCCCTTCTTTACCCCAACCAAATCAAGTGAGAAGCCATATCACCCACCACTTCATTATTTCCATATGAGACTACATAATCGTTATTCATTATCATAAAAATACTTACAAACGTACCTCCAAGCCTATCTGACTTACGGCACAATTGATAAAAAGCCGGAAACTAAAAGAAATAATTAAACTGTTCTCTCTAAAACCCTATATTTGCTGCTAAGTACAACATTAGTTACCCCTAAATTTATATTTCAAGATATAACTTAAATAGTTTCAGCCCTAAATCTATATTTCTGCTAGGGTAACCAACAGTTATCCCTAAACCTATATTTCAGGTGGGGAACAAAGAGTTACCATCAAAACCTCATATTTCAGTTAGTGACACCAATAGATGATTGTTCTTGTTAATGATTGTACCTGTTATTTCAGTCAGTGGCATCAATAGAAAAGGTGATGAGCTGGCAGAATCATTAGCATGCTGGGTGAAATGCTTAGCTGTATTTCTTCTGCCATTACGTTCTGAGTTCAAATTCCACTGAGGTCAGCTTTGTCTTTCATCCTTTCAGGGTCGATTAAGTAAGTACCAGTTATGTACTGGGGGTCGATGTAATTGATTTAATCCCTTTGTCTGTTCCCTCTATATTTAGCCCCCTGTGGACAATAAAGAAATAAATAGATGATTGTTCCTTTTTATTCTGTTTACAGGATTTAGAAAAACAAGCTGCAAAACTAAATTTTGATATTTCTGTGAAAGCCATGTCAATAATGCGTTATGTGACTGATAATGTGGATGGGTAAGTTTGGATAACAACACTCTATATCAATTACACTGTGTAACAAAATTAAAATTTTGTTTTTTGTTTTTGGTCAGTGAGTGTTATTTCCTATTTGCTTTTATCTAGAATTCAAAGGAAATGACTAACATTCTCTTCAAACTTTGCTTTTCAAAGGAAATGACTAACATTCTCTTCAAACTTTGCTTTTGTGACCTGGACATCAATGTTTTGAAACTGATCTATCTTCCATTACATTTCAGATAGATTCAGCAATGATTTGCTGAAGTAGAAATATCATTACAGCAAATATTCTAAAACCACTTCCACATTCCCTTGTAGCATTAAGACATGTAGATGTGACCAGTGGGTCTCTACATTTCTTCTGACCATACTCTTGGTGCAAATTGAACTCAACACTGCAAGCTAATAAAATGTGGATAATTTTATAGTACTGTCACTGCTTACATGTAGTACCTATTTACAACTATGTGGATTGTACTGTTTGGGAGTTATGTGTGTTAAATCTAAGTACAAATTTTTCCCCCTTCATATTCAAACTTGATATCAGCTTTGCCCTGTGTATAAGTTGTACCCAGTTCTTTCAGTTAAAATCAAGTATAAAATAATGTAACTTATACATGAGTGATTATGGTGTCTTAACTGATATGTTTATGTATTGTTTTCTCAGAATCACATTGAGCATCCTCACCAGAATACTCAACACTCATGATTTACCAATTCTTCTTGTAGAATTGTTGGAAAATCCTCCATGGACTCAAGAAATCAAAGGTTTTTGATACCAATTATTATAGTTTGTTATTATTATAGTTTGTTATTAAGGCAGTGAGCTTTTGTGGGGTTGATCAAATAAGTACCACTTGAACACTGAGTCAATGTAATCAACTGAATCATCTTCTAAAATTGCTGGCCTTGTGCCAAAACTTGAAACAATTATAAGGTGGCAAACTGGCAGAACCATTAGCACATCACACAAAATGTTTAGTGGAATTTCTTTCAGTACTTTGCAACCTGAGCTCAAATTCCATTGAGGACAACTTTGTTTCTGATTCTTTCTGGAGTTGATAAAGTAGCTACCAGTTGAGCCCTGGGACTGATCTAACTGATTTACCCGCTCCAGTGGCATGTAAAAACACCCATTGCACTCTCGGAGTGGTTGCCATTAGGAAGGGCATCCAGCTGTAGAAATCATTCCAAATCAGACTAGAGTCTAGTACAGCCTTCCAGCTTGTATATGTACGTAAGCCCCAGGAAGACACCTCCTCCAACTGATAGGGCACAGAAAGTGTGTCAATAGCCAGCTGGAGGAGGTGTCTTCCTGGGGCTACATGCTACAGTAGCATCCATCCTTCAGGGTTAGCCACATTTAAGTTGCAAATATACTTCACAATGTCGTGCAGCTACTGTTTATACCTCACTCAGAGATTTATTATTGCTTATATATATATGTATGTGTGTGTGTGTATATATATATATATATATATATATATATATATATATTTATAGCAAATTGGACTAGGTTGTTATTGATTCTCTACAGGGATGGTCTATAACAGATGGTCAATCTTTTTGAGAAGTAGGCCACATGAGACATAATTCATCATTAGGTGGGTTTTTTAATGTGTGTATGACTCTGTGTCTGTGTTTGTAACCTGGTGTTGGTGTGTTTATGTTCCTGTAAAAGAATGATAGACTAAGTATCAAACTTAAAAAAATATAAGTGCTAGTGTTGATTCAATTGACTAGAATTCTTCAAGGTGGTGCCCCAGCATGGCTGCAATCTAATAACTGAAACAAATAAAAAATTAAAGATTAAAGATATAAGCTAATTTTATACTAGGTTTAAATATGTACAAATGTAAATATGTACAAATGTAAATATGTAAATATGTACAAATTTTATACTAGGTTTAAATATGTACAAATGTAAATATGTGCAAATGTACAAATGTAGTATATGTACAAATGTTGAGGTGTATATGTACCCAGTTTAATAATGTGATGTATCCCATAATTGTTCATTGCCAGGTAAAACCTATAGATACTACGACTGTAAATGGCATGAAATGAAATCGACTGAGGACAATCTCAAACTGACGAAAACTGAGGGACAGGTAGGACTTCATATTTTTGTTATAGCATTGGGTTATCAGCATTATTAATGATTATTAATGATTGATGAACAGCTTCGTTCATTGTTGTTTAATTGCATTATTCATGGACATGGTTTTCATGTCACAGCATTGAGTTAATAGCATTGTTAAAAATTAGATAACAGCTTTGTTCATCTTTGTTTAACTGCAGTGTTCATGGACATAGTGTTCAATTCACAGCATTGGTTAACAGCATTGTTTAATGATTGGATAAAAGCTGTGTTCATTGTTGTCCAACTGCATTGTTCATTGTTGTTCAACTGCATTGTTCAATGTTGCATAACGTTGTTAATTTTTGTATGGTTAACAGTATGGTTAGTGGTTGGTAAGGCTAAAGGCTAATAGTGGGATGAATTATTAATTATTGGTGTAGTTAACAGTTTGATTAATTAAGTGGAACAGACAGATAGAAACTGAAGAAGTCCATCATATATGTATGTATGTATGTATGTATGTATTTATGTATGTATGTATGTATGTATGTATGTGTATATGTATGCATGCATGTATGGATGGATGGATTTGTATTCATATGAGTTCATATTTCTTCAAATCATTAAAGTGTGTTTGCTGACTGTAAACAAAAGGCTCATTCAAATGGTGTAATTTGTTTTCACTTCTGCCTCTCATCATGTATAGGCTATTTATTCAGTAGACAAGGGGATTATTATTTAGCTCAGAAACAAGTCAGAGCTGGTGTCAAGAAGACCGTCCTACTGTAAAATAGACTTTAAAACAATAAGATAATGATAGCTAATATCATCATCATCATCATCATCATCGTTTAACGTCCGCTTTCCATGCTAGCATGGGTTGGACGATTTGACTGAGGACTGGTGAAACCAGATGGCTACACCAGGCTCCAATCTGATTTGGCAGAGTTTCTACAGCTGGATGCCCTTCCTAACGCCAACCACTCCGAGGGTGTAGTGGGTGCTTTTATGTGCCACCGGCATGAGCGTATATTTATTGTTTGAATGAGTTATATTTTACTGGGAAGTTTAATCTAGAGAATAGGTGTGGAGATTTTAGTTTTAACACCTGCTATACAGGAATGGTTAATATGTCGTGCAGGTGGCAATTCATTTAATATCTGTTAAAGATGCATAACTCATCGAACAGTTGTTTTGTTGGTTAAGATCAATATTAAAATGATGATCTCGGTGAACACCTGCTACCTTATTTAATATCCTATATATGGTTGTATAGGTGCAATCATGGCTGTTTGGTCATGATGTTTGCTTGTCAACCATATGATTTTAGGCTCAGTCCTACTGTGTGGCAGCTTGGGTGTCTTTTGCTATAGACCCAGCTGGTCAATACTTTGTGAATGGATCTGGTTGAAGGAAATGTAATGAAGCCCATCATAAATATGTAAAAATGTATGTGCGTGTTTGTGTGTTTGTGTGTGTGTGTATATAATGCTTATATTTTTGTGATTGCAGTGAACAGTGAAGTTTGTTGTCATTCTTTGTCAATAAATCATGCACTATTTTTGTGCTTTCAAAAACATGTTGAATAAAAAGACACTTTGTAACATACTTTGTTCAGTACAATAAATAAGATAATCAGACAACAGTAAAAACAATGTAACAAACTAACGAATCACTTTACGAACCAACAATCAATATTCCTTGTGAACTAACCAACCAGAATTTCCCAACTTCACTACAAACTAACACGAACTCCATTTGACTCCGAACTCCACTTGACTCCGAACTCCACTTGACTCCGAACTCCACTTGACTCTGAACTCTGAACTAACTCAGATCGTTACTCTTTATACTTTACTCAGACCAGTCTATCTCTTGCAAGGGGGCTTCATAACTCTCATCACAACAGAAACAAAAAAAATCAGCTCATGGTTAATTATTTTTTTACTGCCCACAAGGGGTTACACACAGAGGGGACAAACAAGGACAGACAAACGGGATTAAGTCAATTATATCAACCCCAGTGCATAACTGGTACTTATTTAATCAACCCCGAAAGGATGAAAGGCAAAGTCGACCTTGGCAGAATTTGAACTCAGAATGTAGTGGCAGACGAAATACCACTAAACATTTCGCCTGGCGTGCTAACATTTCTGCCAGCTCGCTGCCTTAGAACAATAATAATAAGAATCTTTTCTACTCTAGGCACAAGGCCCGCAATTTGGGGTGAGGGGGGCCAGTCAATTAGATCAACCCCAGTACACAACTGGTATTTAATTTATCGACCCCGAAAGGATGAAAGGCAAAGTCGACTTTGGCAGAATTTGAACTCAGAATGTAATGGCAGACGAAATACCACTAAGCATTTCGCCTGGCGTGCTAACGATTCCGCCAGCTGGTCGCCTTAATAACTCATGGTTAATGACAGGAAGGATATGCAGCTGTAAAACAATATCTAAGTAATATGTATTCATCTAACCCATGCTATCACGAAGCAGCAGATGTGAAACTAACGAATGAAAGGATAAATGATATAATGGTTAATACAGTGAACAACTGTTAGTTTAACATTTTGCTTATGATGTTTATTGTAGTGAACAGCTGTTAACATACATGATATAGTAACAATAGAATCAGCATGAAGCTTGAGACAACGGGGACAAAAAAATATGATGTGATTTTTTTTCTATTGGAGTCAAGCTAGTACCAATGATATATGACTACACAATGATGTCTAATTACTAAGATAGTTAAGATAAGGATTAGTTTTTTCACTGGGCATTGAGAAATTAAATATCAACTTATAAATTGTGGTGTTGTGTACTTCATTGGGAAACTTCTTTCTACATTTTATTATGTGTAGTTCTTTTACTGACCACCAGGTTTGGATAGCTCTCTTTAATGTCATCATGAAAAGTAGTTGTCAGAAGAAGTATGAAATGACATCGTATCGGAAAAACATCTTGATGAAGGTAAGATGTACTGTATATTTTGTCTTGTCTTATCTTTTTTAAGGAGAAAGATCTGTCATTGCATGCATTTTTGCATGCTCAGAATTGCTGGCATATGGAATGCATTACCACACCAGTTGTTAGCTGTTAGGACGCTACATCCTTCAAAACTTTCAAGCTTCCTGAAATTTGCCAATAGTACTCCTAATGTCCACCTCAATCATTTTTTTTTTAATGACTCATTCACTGTTCAGGTCCTGTGCATTATTCTATGTACTGTTCACATATTTTGGCTACTTTTTATGATGATTTGTAGTGCACCTGACTACTGTTCATTATCATCATCATTCTCCTCCTCCTCCTCCTCCTCCCCTCCTCCCCTCCTCCCCTCCTCCCCATCCACCCTCTTCCCCATCCACCCTCCTCCCCCCTCCCCTCCCCCCTCCTCCCCTCCCCCCTCCTCCCCTCCCCCCTCCTCCCCTCCCCCTCCCCCCTCCCCTCCTCCCCTCCCCCTCTTCCCCTCCCCCTCCCCATCCCTCCCCCTCCTCCTCCTCCTCCTCCCACTCTCCTCCACACACACACACACACATGTATATATATATATATATATATATATATATATATATATATATATATATATATATATATATATATATATTTATATACTTACATACACATGTAATTTTAGGGTAAACACTTGTGTGCTGAGGGTGCCCCTGTACTCTGTCTCCAAAAGCAGGAGTTGATGTCTCATCAGACACTAAAGTAGCTCTGTAGGTGTTTCAGCTCATTTTCACTGTAACACCAGGGCTGCCCTGAGCCACTGACTGATGTAGGAGACAAAACTCCTACATAACATCACACACATATGCACAGTCAGTCTGTATTCTGTCCACAGAAATAAAACTGCATAGAGTACCACATTAATAATGTTGGATGAAGCCTGGGTCACATAATTCATCATCAGCTCTGTTCTTTACCCTGACACATAAGCATGCGTACAAATACATTCTGTCACAAACACATGCGTATGGAAACGATTCAGATTCATGTCCAAAATCACAGAGTAGATGAATATATCCTTTAAAATCTCATAAAGCAGAATACAATATACCCTCCTCCTCTTCCTTTTAGATTGACATTGCAGGGTGGATGTGAGGGGTTGTTGGATCTACCCAGTTTGAACATAAAACAGGTTGAATATTTGACTCAGATGTTGCTGGTATAAATGCTAAAGGGTTAAATCTATTCAGCATTTTATCAGCTATAATAGCACTTCCATGATTTGACTGGAGATTTGGGATGAGGGAACAGTTGATTAAATTGACTCCATTATTTGACTGCTACTTTATTTTATCTATCTTGGGGGAATGAAAGGAAAAATTTACGTTTGTAGGATTTGAACTCAGAATGTAAGAGCCTGATCTGAACACAGAGTGTAAATCACTAGTGTGGCAGATAAAGCATTTTGTCTGATGCACTAGTGACTCAAACACATACATATATATGCACACACACTATTACTGATTTTGTTTATATTGTTCTTTCTTCAGCTGCGGTCACACCTCACCGAACTGTTGCTGGACCAAATGCCTGCTTTAGTTGAAATGAGGAGATACTTGGAATATCTAGGACACATGGAAACCCCAGCTGTGAAAAATGAGCTGATATTGGAACAGGTCAAAAATAACTTTCTTGTTTTTTATACATACATATACATATATACATATGTATGTACATACATGATTGTTGCCAGTGCCAATAGACTGGCTCCTGTGCAAGTGGCACGTAAAATACACCATTTCGAGCATGGCCGTCGCCAGTACCGCCTGACTGGCCCTCGTGCCGGTGGCACGTAAAAGCACCCACTACACTCTCGGAGTGGTTAGCGTTAGGAAGGGCATCCAGCTGTAGAAACTCTGCCAAATCAGATTGGAGCCTGGTGTAGCCATCTGGTTCACCAGTCCTCAGTCAAACTGTCCAACCCATGCTAGCATGGAAAGCGGACGTTAAACGATGATGATGAGGATGATGATACATATATACATATGTATGTACATGCATACATACAAGGGTGGGCTGAAAAGTTCATAGGCTGATTATGAAGGAGTGATGCTAGAGCTGGGAAATATTGCATGCATTAATTTCAATTCGTCTTATTTAATAACTGCACTGTTTCCTTCCAGCTAAAGTGACATCTGACAGTTCCAAGAAGACTTCAAATGTTACTAGTAATGACATCTCTTAAAAATGGATAAAATTTGGCCTCGTGCTGCTATCATGTATCTGCAGAAAAAGGGTTTAGCCTCTAAGGACATTTATGCTGACATGGTTGATACATTAGGGGATGCACTGTAGCTTTATCAACAGTGCAAAAGTGGGCAGTTGAGTTTAGGAGGGGAAAGGAGAGTCTTGAAGATGACTTAAGGTCTGGACGTCCTGCAGCTGCCACCACCAAAGAAAATATTGATTGTGTTCATTACATGGTGACAGTTGACAGGCGATTGACTATAAACCAAATAGCCAATACCATTAGCATATCCCGTGTGAGAGCTGAGAATATTTTGCATAATGAACTTGGTATAATGAAGGTTTCTGATCAGTGGGTGCCACGTCTTCTGACACCTGATCAAAAGCATACCAGGCTAATCACATCACAGGGAAATCTGATATTGAGGCAGATCCAACTTCCAGTGGTATACCTTCTACCCTCACCCTGGAAGCACGTCTCCCATGGTATGTGGGTAGAAGTACCACTTCTTCAGTTTTTAACGGGTTTGCTGAGTCTAGCCTGGCAACAGCCACCTCTTGGAAACACACCTCCACTGTTCCATATTTTGTTCCTCTGGCAGGATACGTGATTTCTTGCCAGATTGGTTTTAATGCCCTTTCAGTCTGCATCATTGTCATTATTTCTATCTTCCCTGCTTCTGTAGAATAGGTTCTGTAGATTATTGTTCTCTCCTTCATGTCATTTATCATTTCTTGAGGAGAGAACACCTTTACATCATATCCCTCTCTACTCAGCATATTCTTATAACTCTTTAGCTCCAACAAATCAACTTCTCTATTGTGGCTCCTTGCAACATCCACAAAGTTCCTCTTCTTCGACTGTTCATCCATTTTATCAATTGACCTCAACAGCTTCTCCTCAGAAGATGTCAGCTCTGAGGAGGTGAAGTCTTTGCATCATACTTGGGCTAACACTCCTCTTTGAAGGGGGAAAGCATCAAGTCTGCCACAAGACAGTGAAACAAATAAAACAAAGTATTCAAAAATACTATTCATAGGCGTAGGAGTGGCTGTGTGGTTCCGGGTTCAGTCCCACTGCGTGGAACCTTGGGCAAGTGTCTTCTACTATAGCCTCGGGCCGACTAAAGCCTTGTGAGTGGATTTGGTAGACAGAACCTGAAAGAAGCCCGTCGTATATATGTATATATATATATATATGTATGTGTGTGTGTATGTTTGTGTGTCTGTGTTTGTTCCCCCAACATCGCTTGACAACCGATGCTGGTGTGTTTATGTCCCCGTAACTTAACGGTTTGGCTAAAGAGACCGATAGAATAAGTACTAGGCTTACAAAGAATAAGTCCTGGGGTCGATTAGTATGACTAAAAGGTAGTGCTCCAGCATGGCCACAGCCAAATGACTGAAACAAGTAAAAGAGTAAAAGAGTAAAAAACACAAAACAAGTAATAGTACATTAAAATAAAACTCACAGTAAGAAGGATGGCATCATACTAAAGAGCAGAATCAAAATTTCCTAATAAAATGAATTACAGCTCATATGCAAATGATCACATGTTTGTTTGCTATGAGTGGAAAAATCCAGATACTGGAGAAGCATAATTATAACTACAACGTTATTCTAATTCAATTAGTTATATATAATAATGCCTTGAAACTAAGTGGGTTAAATAAAAGTATCTATTATATACCAGATACTAAATTAAAAAGAAAAATTGCAAATATGGATCCTAATAATAGCATAGGTATAAGTGAACTAGGTCAATTAAATGATACTAGCACAAATCAACAGCATATTAAATGCTTTAGACCGACAAATCATAGGTACTATTATAAACATAATAATTGTAAGTATAAACCTCCTACTCTCGAGACTTCTAATACAATTAGAAAGTCTAAATCCAGAATACTTGAAGTTATTTGGTTTGCACTGCCTTTCTCACTTAGGGTTAGAAATCTACCTAGATTGTTTTTTCATAAAAAGCCTTTACTTTTTTTGATTTCCAATGTGCATTTTCGCTTATTTTTCTTCTTACTTTACCCTTACATTTCTACGTGTAATTTCTATTTTCTTTTTGTAACATATTTCTGTTATATATATATATATATATATATATATATATATATATATATATATATATATATATATATACATATATACATATATAGTTTTAGGGAAAAGAAAACTATATATTTATATATATTTTAATCTGTAAAACTCAATTTAATTTTAATTTTTTATAAATTGATTTTAATTGAGTTTTTACCTGTAATTTTGGAATTTGTCCCTAATATTATTATATATATATATATATATATATATATATATGTATATGTATGTATATATGTGTATGTATGTATATATATATATATATATATATATATATATATATATATATATATATATGGGAGAATGTACGAAAAAAAACAACAACAGACGAGGACAGGTGGTGTAAACAACAAAAGGATGTATTAGTTTGACGCTCGGGAATACAGAAAGTCTTTAACATTTCGAGCTACGCTCTTCAACAGAAAGAATACGGAGAAAACATGGAGAAAAAAAACAGAGAAAAAAAATTATATATATATAAATATATAGGAGTGGTTGTGTGGTAAGTAGCTTGCTTACCAACCACATGGTTCCGGGTTCAGTCCCACTGCATGGCACATTGGGCAAGTGTCTCCTACTATAACCTCGAGCTGACCAAAGCCTTCTGAGTGGATTTGGTAGACAGAAACTGAAAGAACCCCCGTCGTATATATATGTTTATGTATATATATATGTGTGTGTGTTTGTGTATCTGTGTTTGTCCCTCCAACATCGCTTGACAACTGATGCTGGAGTGTTTACGTCCCCGTAACTTAGTGGTTCGGCAAAAGAAACCAATAGAATAAGTACTAAACTTACAAAGAATAGGTCCTGGGGGTCGATTTGCTCAACTAAAGGCGGTGCTCTAGCATGGCTGCAGTCAAATGACTGAAACAAGTAAAAGAGTAAAAGATATATATATATAGATATATATATATCTATATATATGGGAGAATATACGAAAAAACAACAACAGGCGAGGACAGGTGGTGTAAATAACAAAAGGATGTATTAGTATGACGCTCGGGAATATGGAAAGTCTTTGACGTTTCAAGCTACGCTCTTCAACAGAAAGAATACGGAGACAAGGAGAAAAACACGGAGAAAAAGAATTGAATAGTGTCCAGTCAACGGTCAATTATATATATATATATATATATATATATATATATATATATAGAGAGAGAGAGAGAGAGAGAGAGATACACACACACACAGATATATCTATAGTTACAAGATTCACAGCTGTTACTATACATACAGTATATGAGAGTGTGTATGAACTTAAATATAAATAAATACATTGAATTATATATGCATTTTTATTTAGACATTTTACCATATGAATGGCAGATTCTAAGCAGAAGGTGTACATAAATCTTGAAATTACCATTTGCCATGAATACTGCCAATTAATATAACTCTAATTAAAAAGACAGTTAATCAATACAATTATGAAAGGGAAATAATTATAGCAAGTAATTAAGAAAGTAGTCAGTTATTTTAATTAATATGTAACATGTAGTATCACATTGCTCAGAGAAAATTAATTACATTTACTGGCTTGCTATATTAACTTATTCTCTTGTTCCAGAAATCCACCCCCACCCCAAAAAAGTTAGTGCTATTTGCATAATATTTTTAATAAATATGTATTAATACTCCTTGTCTTCACCACAACTTGATGTTGAGCAAGACATGTAATAATCCAGGAGTGAATCTATTCATCCATTTACCTCCTTCCCTCCTTCCTACATATCTATCGATCTGTCTGTCTGTCTATCAATTTGTCTGTTTATGTCTGTCTCTATTTGTTTGACTATTTGCCTGTCTGTCTGTCTATGTACCTGCCTGCCTAGCTGAAATTTTAGCTACTTAGGTGCAAAATTGCAGCCTACAACCTTGAACACACACACACATACATTCAGCATAATAATTGTCAGCATCATCATTTAATGTCTGTTTTCTATGCTGGCATGAGTTGGATAGTTTGAGAGGATCCAGCAAGTTGCAGAGCTGTGTTGAGCTCCATTGTCAGTTTTCGCATGGTTTCTACTGCTGGATCGCCTTCCTAACAGCAACCACATTATAATGTGTACTAGGTGCCTTTTCCATGTTACCAGCACTAGTGAGGTCACCGGGTCCAAGACAAGAAAAGAATTGGAAAAAGGGAAAAGTCACTTTGATTAAGTATTTGTGTGTGGTGAGGGAGGTAGTTTTATGCCAGATGTTGAGAGGCTAAAGTATGATAGAGGACTTGTCTGTCTGTCTAGACCATCAAATGGGAGCAGCTGGAAAGGCGGTGAGCTGGCAGAAGCATTATTACCCCGGGCGAAATGCTTAGCGCTATTTCGTCTGTCTTTATGTACTCAGTTCAAATTCCGCCGAGGTCGACTTTGCCTTTCATCCTTTCGGGGTCGATAAATTAAGTACCAGTTACGCACTGGTGTCAATGTAATCGACTTAATCCCTTTGTCTGTCCTTGTTTGTCCCCTCTATGTTTAGCCCCTTGTGAGCAATAAAGAAATAAGAAACATTAGTATACCGGGCGAAATGCTTAGCGGTATTTCGTCTGTCTTTATGTTCTGAGTTCAAATTCTGCCGAGGTCAACTTTGCCTTTCATCCTTTTGGAGGCGATAAATTAAGTACCAGTTGCATGCTGGGGTTGATCTAATCAACTGGCCCCTGCTTCTCCAAAAATTTCAGGCCTTTTGCCTAGAGTAGAAAAGAATGGGAGTAGCTGCAAAGAAAATAAAGACGTGAATGATGATGAGATGCCAGAGCATCTCAAGATACAAGAAGATGAATATGAGAGGATACAGTGAATCAGAGGGTAGGGGTTAGTTTCATAAAAGTGTGAGTGGAGAGTAACTTATATATTGTTTTCAAATTTTGGTACAAGGCCAGCAATTTTGTGGGAGGGGCAAATCGATTACATCAACCCCAATACTTGATTGGTACTTTATTTTATTGACCCCTTTATCCTTTCATTACCAATCCGGCTGAAACCGGCTCTGGTTCTGAGTCCAAATGTCTTGTTTTCATAAGTTTTGAATTAAACACTTCCACCAAACCTTAGTCACAATTTATGTTCCTAACACTAGCTGAATGATAACTAAGTCATTTTACTAAATTCTTTGTTATATTTGAAGTAATTGAAAGAAACACAGAGCATCTCAGAATAAATACAGTAACGAAAGGGTTAAAGATGAAAGGCAAAGTTGACCTTGGTGGTGTTTGATCTCAGTGTGTAACGAGCTTCTAAATTACCTCTAAGTATATTGTCTTGTGTGCTAATGATTATCCCAGTTTGTTGCTGGTTGTAATAATACTGATTATGACAAATGTGAAGTGTAATTTAAGAGAACTTTGGTTGCCATTTTTAGCAGTTCAAATGAACACATAGAAGTTTCCTTTCTGTTGTATGTTTGTTTATGGATTCTCATCTTGGCCAAATCAATTGCTTAATGTTTTGTCATTTACAGATTCCTCAAATAAGGGAAAACATTCTGAAGAAGAATAAAGGCAAATGGAAGAAACTTGCAAGAAAACAATCACAGACCTATTTTAACCCTTCAGAAGAATTTATTAGGGGTCAAGCTAAAAGGTATTAAAAAGGAGGCAAAGTAATTATTTTATTACGTATATATATTTGTTCTGCAAGATTCTTAATGTGAAAACGTGTGTTGAAACAGATTTTGTTATACTTGGGGATGGGGTGGTGGGGAGGATGGTCAACTTTTACCAATTGGCAAAATTGGCAAAAGACAACCATCTCCAAGTTTAAGAATAATTATTTTATGCTTCATTTAGATTTTTCCTGAAGGCAGAAGCTTGGTTGTGTGGTTAAGAAGTTTTATTCCCAACTACATGGCTTCAAGTTCAGTCCTGCTGCATGCTATCTTGGGCAAGCATCTTCTAATATAGCCCCAGGCCAACCAAAGCCTCATGATTGGATATAGTAGATGGAAATTGAAAATAGCCTGGTGTGTGTGTGTATGTGTATGTGTGTATGTGTGTGTGTATATCCATCCACAAAATTAAGAGGAATGACCACCAAAGTGGACACCTATATGCTAAATATAGACGTCAAATTGCCTAACCACGAAGAATGTGTTCTCAAGAAAAGATTTCAGCAAAACGCCAGAATGTAAAAATGAGCAAGACAAATGAAAATATATGAAATAAAAAACTATTACCAATGGACCAATGATTGTGATGACATTGAATGAAGTTGAATAAGTTGTATTTAGGTTACCAGCCATGCAACTGTTAATTTTCCATTTTAACCTTAAATCCATTCTGCTGTATATGGGCAAATGTATTAGAATATATGGTCACAGGAATGGCTGTGTGAACCAAGTGATTTCAGGTTCACCTTAGACAAGTATCTTTTATTGTTCCAGGCTGACCAATGCCTTTGTGAGTGAATTTGAGGAACAGAAGCTGTTTAAAAGCTTATCATATATATAAATGTATGTGTGTGTGTGTGTGAATGTATGTGTATGTGTGAGTATGACAGTAACACTCATATCTATTACATGGTGTGAAGACAAAGAGACACAAACACACACACACGCATGCATGCACATATACACATTTATGTATGTATGTACACATACACACACATACACTCACAGCAGGCTTCTTTCAGTTTCTGTTTACCGAAGCCACTTACAAGCCTTTGGTTGCCCTGATACTATAACAGAAGACACTTGCTCAAGGCATCTCTAGGACTGAACCTGAAACCACATGGTTGGGAAGTGAACTTCTTAACCACAGCTTGCACCTATTATATATTGTAATGTTATGTAAAGCCCCTGAGTATCGTTATAATATTGGTACGAACAACTCTCATCGAATCAAATGACTGCTTTGGGTCACAACTTTCCCTAATCCAACATGGAAATAGTTTATCCTATGACTATTAATAACATGACTTTGTCACATGACTATCATTGGTTTCTTTAATTTTAAAAGGTGGGCAGAGACGTACAACCTCGATGTGTTGGATGAACTGATACCTGAGCCACCTAAATGTGCAGTGTGTGGGGAGAAAGCTACCAAGAGGTGTTCCCGTTGTCGAAATATATGGTATTGCCGCAGGTATTTTTTGTTTTTAATATGTATAACATTGAAATGTATGTGCATAATTCTAACATACGTAGTAGTTAAATGTACTGATCTATGTATGTGTGTGTATAATTTCTAACATATGTTGCATCTTGATGTGTGTGTGTGCATGTGTTGTTACTAAGATGTAACTGAGTTAACTGTAAATGAGAGCAAATGATATATGCTTTAGGAAAGTGTCATGAATTGATGATAATGAAAGCTATTTTTTAAAATAAATCATGCTGGTGTCACATTAAAAGCACCCAGCAAACACTGTAAAGTGGTTGGCATTAAGAAGGGGATCCAGTTACAGAAACCAAGTCAAATTAGACTGCAACCTGGTGCAGCTTCCTAGCTTGCTGACTCTGGTCAAACTGTCCAACCCATGTCACTATGGAAAATGGGTGTTAAAGGATGATGAGGATGATGATGATGATGAATCAAAAATACTTAGGATGATGTAGTTAGTATGGAGTAAGTGGAGGAAGAACACACTTGGAAAGGAGACGTATTGCTGAAGCGGTCACAGATGTGTGATGAAAGATTTCCGGACAATGGACATGAGTTAAAATAATAAAATAAGAACAGTAATAAACGAGTGAAGGAAAAAATATATAGTGTGTGTGTTTATTTGGTAATAAAAAAAAAAAGAATGACCATCTCAAAATACAACAATGTAAATATTTTACTTTATTTTTATTATATTTCATTTTGTTTCATAACATTTCATTTCATTTCCTTAGAAAAATCTGAAAACTCTTTGTTTTTACATATAAATGAATTGAGGAGCAATTCCTTCTGACTAACCTTACTACTACTACTACTACTACTACCAATATACTCTTCTGTACACTACCAAAAGAATTTTATTCATATGTATGTATGCACGTATGTATGCATGTATGTATGTGTGTATGTATGTGTGTATGTACTTGGATGTGTGTTTGCGTGTCTTTGTCTTCATATCATAAAAATAGGTATAAATGAGTGTCATTGCCATAAAAGCAGTGTCCCTCTTATCCAAGCTTCCATGGAAACAAGCATGTCATGCCTTATTTGGAAATATGTAGGTTGGCAATAGGAAGGGCATCTGACTGTAGAAAATCTGCCTTCATGAATTCTGTCTCTAATATGGTGTTGGTGGTGGTAGTGATGAAGTTGATGATGATGGTGATGATGATGATGATGGTGGTGATGATGATGATGGTGGTGGTGGTGGTGGTGGTGGTGACGATAATGAGAAGGAGGATATGTATACACAGGTAGATGAATCTAACCTACTTATTTTCAATCCAGATGTCTATGGTCTACTCTTGCTGTTTGTCTTATTGTTATTGGTACTATTGGCTCTCTCTCACACACACACACATGTGTATATATATATATATATATATATATATATATATAGATATAAATATAAATATAGTTATATATGTACATACATACACATACAAACACACATATACTTGCATATGCACGTACATACGCAACAACATCACAACGCAAATTCTATATACTATATATAAATCCTTCTAGAAAGTATGTATATTATACGCATTTTATGACAAGTAGAAATTAAACAATCAGTAAAGAAATGCTCATTTCTGATTTTTAATACATGTCTGCTGCTTTGTAAGGAAGAGATAATGAGATTATTTTTCTGATAATAACTTTCTCAAAATCATTATATTCTCCAAACTCATCGGAAGCTTAACTTTTATCTGGTCCTGCTGCCAGAAGGCCTAAATCAGATGGGGTGGATAATTAATGTCCTGTGAACTGAAGTTATTATTATTTCTTTCCATGTCAGTCCTGCATGTTAAGTAAACCTATTTAGTAAGTGTGTGTGTTAGTGTGTGCGTGGAGGTGCAATGGCCCAGTGGTTAGGGCAGCGGACTCGCGGTCATAGGATTGTGGTTTCGATTCCCAGACCGGGCTTTGTGAGTGTTTTATACTTTATATGACATGTGAGTAAAACTCATGTATGGAAACCTCGTGACATACTTAGATTGTTGGAAAAAAATCGATAACAGGGCACTTCCCATGTAGACTTCTATCTACTACATATTACTAATATTTTACTTAAACAATCCAAGGGAAATAACCCACACCACCAGCAGATTTTAGCGAAGTGATCAATATTTTCTTTGTGGTAGCGCAACTGTTTCTGTCTTCATTCCTGATCTCTCTTTCTCTCCCTGGCTGGGTAACCTTGTACTCCCTCTACAGCAAGACACCTGTTTCTGTCTCTCTGTCTCACTATAACCTTTCATCATTCAACACATGATCTCCTCCTCCAATGTCCCTTCCCCTCTTCATTTTTTAAAAAAATTTTGTCTTGCAAGTACTTGGTGACCCTGTCAGTACAGGTGCCACTTAAAAGCACCCAGTCCACACTGTAAAGTGGTTGGTGTTTGGAAGGGCATCAAGCTGTAAAAACCTTGCCAAACCTGACCTTGCCTGTGCTTGTGCCACATAAATAGCACTAAGTCCACTCTGCTGAGTGATTGGTGTTAGGAAGGGTATCCAGCTGTAAAAATCCTGCCAAAACAGTCACAAAAGTCTGGTGCAGGCTTCTGCCTGGCTGGCTCTTGTGAAACCATCCCACCCATGCTAGCATGGAAGGCAGACATTAAACGACAAAGACAATGATGATTGAGTGTGTGTGCATGCGCACACATGCGCATATGTGCATGCATGCCTCCACACCTTGACATCATAAATATAACAGTGCCAGTCATTCCCAGTCTTCCATGAATATGTGTCTGACCATGGGGAGATATAACCTTGCTTCGAAACAGATGAGGGCTGGTGACAGGAAAAGCATCCAGCCTCAATAAATGCTGTTTGACCCATGAAAAAAAGGACAATGAGGATAATGAAAATGACAACTGCAGATAATTGCAGTAGCAATTCATGAATTTAAGACAATTGCTTTAGATGTATGTTGGAAGGCCATTTTGCCTGTATTAGTTTAGAGTGGTAATGATAGTGAAACAAAGAAAAAATCTAAACACAGACATAATTCAAACTTATACAACAGCTTGGTATACAACAATTTCATTATTATTATACTGTATTACATTACACCACAAAATACTACACTGATATCGCCACATTACAGTACACTCGTTTAAATAGTTCCCAAGTGAGGAATCTATAGTTCACTATTGGATATGTAGTACACAAGGATATCAGGTACAAGTCCTACAGGAAATAGGCAGGGCGGTTCATGTCCAAAAAAACCTGAGAGAATCATGTGATGATGTAATGTCCAAAGACATATGGTCTCTTAGCTCTCTGTTTGAAATCCTGGACTACTGTCTCTGGCCATCATAGATTAGCAGCTCCATGGTGCCAAAGGCTCATGAAGGACTGCAATTGTAGGCATAGTGCATGGGGGACCACTTTATACTGACAAGCAATTGCTTATGTGGTTTCATCAGGGCTGTTATTAGGGGCCAAGTGTGGTTTTATCGAATGACTTATTTCTTTGATATGTCTTGTTGAATGTACATGCAGTCTTCCTAGGAGTATGTTTTTTCTGTTTTGTGTCTTTGTGTTTTTAACTCTGTGTATTGTTCTGTTCTTGATTGCCTGACCCTGTATACAATGATTCAGAGGTTTGCGTGACACATCTAACAATGCATATTTTATTTCTTTTTCTAGGGAGTGTCAGGTGTCACACTGGCCAAAACATAAAGCTGTTTGTGATTTAATTAACGAGGAGAAATCTGATACCAATACTAAAGAAAATACAAAAAACCAGCAATGAGAGCATATCGGTAGCTTATAATCCAATAAACACTGAATAATAGAATTAACTGTCACCAATTCTACTAAACATTAACACTGTGTCTGTCATCATGGTTTATTAAATACAGTTCATTAATATCCATGCACTGAATCAGCAGACATAAGAAGGGGTACTAAAAAATTCCTCACTGTAAGGGTATCGCAAAAGGCCTGGTTGGAGGCCTAACCTTCTGAGTTCTTTTACAAGGCTTAGAAAAACTGAAGGACATTGCAATAATTATGCGAATCTGAGAGGGGAATATGTTTAATAAAATCATAATTAACTGATCCTCCTGTATTTTCTTTTACCCAAAGCCAGGAACTTTTCAGCACTCCTTTGTATGATGAAAGGTATTCCAGGCATGACCAACACAGCTTTTTATTCTGATATAACGTATTTTGGAGTAAGTAATTTATTTTCGCCAATATGGATGGTTTAGTGAATCATACTTACTTAAGCCCTTTGCTCCCTATGGAGTATAGGCCATTGATGTCTTTCCTCCAATGTTCTCAACCCTGGGCTGTCTTTTTTTCTACTACACCATATATTTCCCTGAGGGAAGACCTTCCTCTCCCATGTTTTGTTGATATTGATTTGTCATTGATGCTTCTGTGAATTTTGCTTTTTTCTAGGTAGGGGTGTCAGCCCTATGCAAGTCCATTTTTACTTCTATAAAGAGGTAGTTATTTTTCTAAATGTATTTCAACAGAAATAGTAACAAAAGTATTAAAATACCGTATTTTAACATGTATAAGGAACCCCTTTTTTGTCAAAAATTATACATGGATAGTATTATAATCCATTACAAAACCTTTGTTCCAAATTTTAAGACCCTCTCTCTCTCTCTCTCTCTATATATATATATATATATATATCTTTCACCTCTACACAGAGCTATAGAGCTTGTCCAACAAACCCTTGCACAAACAGTTCTGATGTTACTCTGTAGTTTTTCATTGGACCATTACATTCGACACAAGCTTTTAACAATAAACATGATTACTCTTCTCATTCGTCCAACTTTCTATTCATCTCAATGTTGATGAGGTAATACATTAGTTTCTTCTTATTACATCTTGGGGCCACCACATAACTTTTTTAAAGATCTTTCAAATATTAAGTATTTTGATTTTTAGATAACTTTAATTCAGCTTTGTCACTTTTCATCTTCTATTCAACCATATGACACACTCTCATTAGATTACACTAGGCTGACAGTTCAAATCCACTGGTGACATCTTGTTATATTTGTGGAAAGAATACTGAACTATAGTTCACTAAGATATAAATAAGTAGCAGATCAGTTTGTGAGCGTTTATTTGTGATAGATAAGATTTTATCTAGGGTAGATTATTTTTTACTCATTGTACATTAACCAAAGCTTTGTGAGTGGATTTGGTAGACAGAAACTGAAGGATTCTTGTCATATATACATATTGTGTATGCGTGTTACTGTCTTCTTGCCTTGACATTGCATGATGATTGGAAATGAATATCACTCATGCAAATGGTGTCCTTCATTCCCAGTCTTTCAGGAAAGCATGTTTGATCATGGGGAGATATTACCTTACTTGAGAGCAGATGAGCATTGGTAACAAGAAGGGCATCCGGCCATAGAAAAATCTGCCTCAACAAATCCCACCTGATCCATGCAAACATGGAAAAGTGGATGTTAAAACAACGATGATAATGTCCTCTATAAAGAACCAACCCATAAGAAGTGTTCACTCGAGGTTTAGGAGATACCGTAAATCCTCGAGTATAATCCGCACTTTTTTTTCCCAAAATTTAAAGGTCAAAATTTCTAGTGTGTACTATATACGAGGTTAAAAATGAAAAATATTTTCTAAGCAAAATTTTGTATGTAAAGGCAATTTACTTAATATTTATTTTTCACTGACGTTATTACTGTTATTTCTTTATTTTCTGCACAAAAAAGCTACATGTTTGCATTATGTTATATATACAATAATAAAGGACGTTACCGTATATACGTTTACAAACCAAGGACGTTATATAGACCTCCTTGACTCAAGTTAGAGAAGGGGTGCATATTATACGCAAGGTTTAGGTTTTTCAGAGGTACAGCCCCCTAAAAATCCTCTGTGTATTATACTCAAGGATTTACGGTAGTTATCTTACATTCTTGCTGATTACAGTAGTTGGCTGTTCTTCCAAGTAGTACCTGTTTGCAGCTGGGTGAAATGGGTAATCTAAGAGTACAGTATTTAAAACATAACCATAGTCAACTGTTAGAGATGGGATGTAAGCCAGTGACCATTTTTGTTAATTATCCAACATCTAATTGATAATAGTAAAGGGAAAAAACACAAATTGAAAGAAATTGCTGACAATAACAAATAACAGGAGGAACTTTTATTTAAATGTTTGTAAGAATTTACAATTAGAGTAAAAATTCAAATAAAACTGATAGAGATGAGAGAAATTGTTTAAAGAGTGGGGAATAATGTTTTAGTTAGAAAAGCAAATTAAAAAAAAAAGCTTGGTCTGTAGAATACAGGAAAAGTGATTTTGTGGAATTCATGCCTTCCTCAAGAGTGTCTGTGCAACATCAAGTTTTTTTGATTTTTCAAATGGAAATCAAAACTCAACTCAACAGTATAGGAAATGTAAATGTTAGTTTTCTTTTTTCTGACTACGCAAAAAAGGTTATGTGATTTTACAATAAAGGGAAGCTGCTGTGTTCATGCTTTTCTCTCTCTCTCTCTCTCTCTCTCTCTCTCTATATATATATATATATATATATATATAAGCTTTTCTATATATATATATATATATATATAAAAGCTTTTCTATATATATATAAATATAAAGAGTGGAGTTTATGGCATTACATTTCCATGGTTTACAATTGCTTCAACAACTTGCAGGTGACCTATCAAACAGCATGTCTAGGGACATAGATGCTAATAAAAATTTAGTCATGCATATTATATAATGAATATTACACAGTGGCACCAGCAGTTATTTAATGATAACTAATCAAAGAAATATATATACAGGGTGTCCCAAAAAGATGTGCTCACTCTTTGACAGACGGTTACTAATGTATTGTTTTTTGCGATGTACGGACTTACCTCGATGCAACAAATCCAAACAACTGGATTGGGAGGAGAGGTAGCATTGAATTTCCTGCACGTTCCCCAGACCTCACGCCAATGGATTATTTTTATGGGGACATCTCAAAGATAAGGTTTACGCTGCAAAACCAGTGACAATTGATGATTTGAAAAATGAAATTCGAATACAATGTCTTGCAATTCCAAATGAAATGTTTCGCAATGTTGTTGAATCCATTGTTGGACGTTATCAGCTTTGTTTGGAAAATGAAGGAAGGCAGTTTGAACATTTGCGAACACGCAGGAATGAGAGAGAAGATTAAATAATTCTAAATGACAATAAATAATTGTTTCCACAACAATTTATTTTCCTGAATTTAATTTAACTTTTTAGGATTGTATGTATATCAATAAACATCTACTTGAACACAAAATGCATGAGTACTGGGAAGTCAAAGAGTGAGTACATCTTTTTGGGACACCCTGTATATATAAGCACAAATTAAAGGTTATAAACCTCATTCAGGGATTGCAAAATCCTATGAAAGTACTGGCTAATTATCTATACAAAGAGTATCGAACATTATATTTAATACTTAATTGCAAGGTAACTATATAAACCATGGATGAGAGAACAGAGAAGTAATTAATAAATTATCATTTATTAATTAAAAAATTGACAAACATCACTTACAGCTGTTTCAGTTTAGTCCCTCAGAAAATTAATTAAATTAAAAATTATTTGAAAGCCGAATCTCTTCAGAAGTAGATAGAGAGATATACAAAATAGGTGTTCAATTTCCTTATGTTGAGTAAACGGCTGCAAGAGAATTTTTTTTTAATAATGATTCTATTATTAATGGAACAGTTTATATATATATGTGTATGTGTGAATTTCTGCCTGGGAGTCTCTGTTTGAAAATTTAGCTTACATTTATTCTCACTACGTGGTTGAGCAGTTGGTTTTAAAAGAGGACATGCAAATGTAAATGCAGTTGCTCTGACATTTCTTGAGGCATTATGCGGTATCTATAAGTTCAGCTTGTTGCTGGTCCCAGTAAATCTAGCTGGAAATACATCTGACATTAGAGTAAAGTGGTTAGCAGTAGCAAGAAACACACAATGCTGGGTATATATAAAAGAAGGCATTTCTGATGTTAGTGTTCTGGGGTGCTATATAAAATTGTGGATTTTAAAAGGGTAAAAGAAAGGTTTGGTGGGGATAGAATATGTAAAATACTGAAAAAAAAAAATTTAAAAAAATAGAAAAGGTTTCCATTGACAGGATATGGATCCATCTGTGTTGATTTAGGCTGCAAGAGCTGAGATTAGCTGGCGGTCATGTCTACCTTCCAGCAGGCGGGTGACTGGCAGCAGGCTGTTGGCTTTGTTCATCAGGTAGTTCTAAATAAAAAAATAAATAAATAAAATAAAAGTAGGACTACATCAAATGTATTCCCCAAACTCCTATGCTATTACTTGATTAAAAGAAATATTTGACCCAATATTACTAATTTTTCATCTCAATATATTGTTAATGTTTGAATGTATATTACAACTACATTACATTAAGTGTTTTGTTTTGTTGCTATAATGTACTAGAGAATATATCTATAAGCATCTTAGCCAACACTGTGTATGAAAACAATTAATTTATAGACCCATTTTATGGTACATTAGAACAACAACATGAAACACTTAACAGCCCAGTAAGTTAATGTTTGAGCTTGCCAAGAAAAATGTTAAAAATACAAATTGGTCTATTCAGTATACTAGATGAGGATCTTTTCTGTTTGGCTGCATCTAAGGAAATTTTTAAGTTTAGTGAAAATTAAAAAATTTGTTGTATTGATGTAATTTTCCGTGCTGAATCTCAGGAGCAAATCCACTTTTTCCAGAATTTTTTTTATAAAAAGTTAGAGGTTTAAAGTTTGATCATTTTTACCCAAGTCAGAAAACAGGATTTGGAAGCTGTTGTCAACTGTAAACAAATGATCACCTTATACTTCATGTTTTAAGCATTTAATAAATGAAAAATGACCACGTGGGTAAGCAGCTTGGTTTATTATTATGGAAATAGGCACCTATATGTCTGTGGCTTTCAACTGGCTAAAATTACCCAAAATTTACAAATTTAAAAAGCTATTAACTCTTTATTAATTGATCTATGGTGAAAATGAATTTCATATTAGTAATTACCATACCAAACTACATCATTACACCAAATATGAAATGAATTCAAACAAAATTTGAAGAAATTGTAAAACAGAAGCCAAACAGAAAAGATCCCTAGATGGTTTATAAGCAGTGTGTTTAGGGATAGTTAAAGGAGGTACACAATTGCTGACAATGATTCCAACAAGAGCTGAAACATTCATACAACTATCCCTTCTTTTTCTACCTACAAACATGTGTCTGCATTATTTACAATCATCATAATATATATTGTATATTAATAAAGACATGTGTGGTACATTACAGCACTAAAACAAAACAGTGTTTGTACTGTTATAACATACAGTGTTGGCTAATAATCTATAATTATGTTCTATAGTATATTATAGAAATGAAATGAAACACTATTAACACACTACTAATTTAGTGTTTGACCTCATGGTCAAGAAAGTGTTGAATAGTAAAAAGGTCTATCAAGTTTACTTTAGCCACTAATATCGGTGGGTTTATAAACAGTGTATTCTTGGATAGTTAAGGAGAGTGCACAGTTGCTGATGAAACTCCAGAGTTAAAATGTGCAGTATAAACAGCTGTTTCTTCTATTTCTGTCAGTGAACATGTTGAGTATATAGATGTAATATTTATGTTAATTGTAACATGCAGTGTTACTTATAGGTATGTTCTATGGTATATTTTAGCATGAAATGAAACATGTAACACACCAGTAATTGTTCACTTTAACTTTAACACTTAAAGCTGTTAAATTTAACTTTAACACACAAAGTTATTAGATTCACTTTAAATTTATATTTATTATTACAAGGTGTCAAAAATTTTTGTTGCATAAGTAAAACTTGGTTACTGACACAGTCCCACAATCACAGAAATGTTTTAATTTAAACTTAATGTGAATTAAATAACTTTGTGGACTATTAAATGTTTCTTCCACAATGTAAGTGTTTCAGTTTCAACACACAGTCTCAGATCAAGTCACTTGCTCAACAGTTACAACTCGACTTTGATAAGTCTCTCTATTTTTGTAGAAGGAGAAAATAGGAAAGCTGGCTGTCAGCTTTTCTTACAGGTTATCAATGGTGTAAATGAAATGTAGTGATTATCAATACTCACGTGAGCATAGGTCATGGCGTTATTCTTTTCTGTAGTTGAAGAATCAGCACCAATCCAAACAACAATTTCTTTCTTTGTATCAATGACAAAAACATCCTGAAGACAAAATACAAATCTAGCTATTAAAACTGATTTAACAATGATCATCTCTCATCCAGGCCACAGAGAATAGAAAGAATATATCAACTACTTGCCTCCCAATATATTATTAGCTAAAGAGGAAACCTTCTATAGAGTCACCATACATAAAAGAAAAAACAGCTAGGTTTTCTTTACTACACATGTGATTTCTTAAAATGAAACACTAAATAATACAGTTTGAAATACAGTGTTAGAATAAAGCATAGAACTATTAAGGTCTCAGCTTTGATTACTGGATCTACAGAATCAAGGCTGACCTAAAGTGAAACAACTACTAGACATACTATACACATTGTATTATCATAGACCCTAGATATCATATATATATAGCTCTATGTACAGTATGTCTGAATAGAAGTCGCAGCTGGGATGTTTGATCAGAGGTCTGCTGGATCGGGGCTGACCAGGGGCTAAAGATGCTTAGTTTTTATATAATGGAACTTACTCCTTGCTTCCCAAAATCCATCAACACTACTCCTGGTATTCCTAGGCACCCCTTTCCTTTTTATGGCTCTTTTACATTTCACTTTTGTATCCCTTTTTGTTTTATTCTAAGTACTGTGCATATACTTTTAGCTTTCATTGCTATCTTTCCTTAATTGACTCATTGCTGCTTTCTGTCCCCTTTTTTTCTCTTATCTTATGAACTGTAGTGCACCTAAGCACCTTATACAATAAGCTCATTATTATAATTATCATTGTTCTTTTTGTACTTCCTATTTCATATCCTGTATGGGCCTGAGACACTACAGGCAAGATGTCACTTGGTTAGATAACACTCTCTATAAGTGTGTGAGTTGTTCCAAGTAGTGCAATCTTCTGGACTACATAAATATTGATGCTGCCCAGGAAACAGTTGGTAAACCTTTCCTTTCCTTTTTTCATAAATCCTAGAGATCTAATGACCACTGGTATTATTTTGGTTTTCATATTCCACATCCTGTTGATTTTCATCTCAGGGTCTTTGTATTTAGGAAGATTATCTGTGTCTTTCACAGAAGTGTTTCCTTCAGAGGGCATTACTGTGTTGATAAGCATATAATTAATGTCCTCCCTGTCCTTGATAATGACTGTAAGCTTGTTGGCTTTTATCTCTGTGTCAGTATAGGTGACCATGTCCCAGACATAATGTTGTTAGTGACCATGTCTGGCTTATGTTCATACCAACTTGGTTATTTTGATTTTATAATTCCAGTATATTTTCCAATGCAGGTACACCACTGCTTTGTTATGCCAATAGATGCATTTGGCCTTTGCTAGGCTGAAGCATTATTCTTGATTAAGGTGGTGTGTTGGTTGAATCGTTATTGCACTGGACAAAATGCTTAGTGACATTTCTTTAGGCTTTTTACCTTCTGAGTTCAAATTCTGCTAAGACTAACTTTGCCTTTTATCCATATGGGGTCAATAAAATAAGATATCAATCACGTACTAGAGTCGATATAATTAACAAATTCCCTTCTCCCAAATTTCAGGCTTTATCCTTACACTTATGATTAATTACACTTAGTCTTTAAAGATTTAAAATATGACTGATTTGGCTTCCAGAATATTGCTGATAGACATACTTATTTTACAAACCAGTGGACAAATGGAAGGAAATGTTTATTTTGTTTATACCTTCCTGGTCGACATGCTTGTACATGTGAGAACTCCTTTTCAAATTTTCTTTATGTCCTGACATAAGTTTACCATTCTTTGAAACACCTTTGCAACTGTCTGCAGGATTAAACTTTGGTCCTTTTGTTCAAGTTTTGTGAGAATTCTTGCATGTATTTCCGCAACTTTGTTTGCCGTAAGCCCTTGAACAAAAACGAGGCACTTAAATGTATCAGGAGTTAGTTCCTTCAGTTTAAATTTTTTGCACTTTCGGTTTACAGTCCTGGCATATGTGACAAAGTCTTCAACCTCTTTTTTTAAACTAGATTCCAACATTCCCATCGAGTGTTAAATAAGGAACTCTTAGCACTGAATATTTTTGATAGTAGTTTGGCTGTTTCCTGGAAACAAATTCCACTAGTTTTTTTGGGGTAATATGAAATTACAATATTTTTCATGTTCAGCCAGTGGTAATTTACACAATAATAATCTTACATTTTCCTTGTCTGTCCACAACTTGCAATCTTCCCTGAAGATTTCTTTATACCTTCCAAAGTACACTGCAAATGTTATACCCTCCTCTGGGTCATAACTGAATTCTGATATAAAATTTGATATGCCATCTATCGAAAATGAACTTATAGTGTTTCTGGACTTCTTAAGACATAGCTCCATTAATTGTTGTTTTTCTTGTTGCTGAAGTAGTTGGTTCTGCAACTCCTGTTGCTGTTCTTGCTGCCGTTTTTGCAACTGTGTAATAGGTCTTCCATCATTAACACCTTTGCATCAGAAAAATTTGTTAACTGACCTGCATGAGCTTTGAATCCTTGTCGCCGATATTGTTGTATTGCCAATTGTTATGACATTACTTTTTTTACACTATAATCATGTAATAACAATAAAACTTATAATGAAGCAGGGTAACAACAACGTAACAATCCAACACATTATTAAGGATTAATTTCAAAAGAACAAATAATAAATAAACAAAACAAAAGGAGAGAGAGAGATGGGAGAAAAGGGGCAAGAGGGTGAGGGACAGAGGAGATGGGGTGGGGGAAAGGACAGAAAGGGAGAGGGAGAGTAAGAGAAGGAATGGAGAAAGAGAGAGAGAGAGAGAGAGAGAGAGTGAGAGAACAGAAGAGATTTTGTTGTCTCCTTACCTTGGAATCTAAATCACGTTTTCCAATGTCTCCTTTCTTCTCCAGATGAAATTGAACTTTTCCTGAGGAATCAGACAACCTGTTGGTGTAAGATGATAATCATTTATTATTAAGACACACACACACACACACGAACGTGTGAATGTAAGCTTGAAAGGGCCCACATTGAGGAAAAATTTAGTGATCATTTTTCTTTTTGTCTTTTATTTTAGTCATCGGACTGTGGACATGCTGTGACACTGCCTTGAAAGGTTTAGTTAAACAAATCGACCTTAGTACTTATTTGTTTGAGTCTGGAACTTATTCTATTGGTCTCTTTTGGCTGAACTGCTAAGTCACATGGATGTAAACAAACCAACACCAGTTTTCAAGCAGTGGCAGGTGAACAAACACACACCTATAGTGACATTGTCATCATCCTCATCATCATCATTTAACATCCGTTTTCCATGCTGGCATGGACTGGATGGTTTGACAAGACCCAGCAAGATGCAGGGCTGTGCTAAGATCCAGTGTTAGCTTTGGCATATTTTCTGCAGTTGGATGCCCTTCATAATGCTAACCACCTTATAGTGTGTACCGGGTGCTATTTTTTGTGCCACTGGCACTAGTGAAGTTGCCAACTAAATTGCAAAACAAAAAAAGAACAGAAAAGGAATAAAAATCCAAGATTAAGGTTTAGAGAGAGAGGAGGGGCCTTCATAATAGGTACTGAGAGGTTAAAGTATGATAGAAGGACAAGCACAGGTATTTTGCTGGGCTTTCACACAGTTTCTTGTATCAAATTCACTCACAAGGCATTGGTTGGTCCTGGGCTATTGTTCAAAGTGCCACACATTGGTATTGAACCCAAAACCATGTGGTTGGAAAGCAAGCTTCTTAATCACACAGCCATGCTTGCAACTATACATGTTCCATTTATAGGTTCTGGTTTCATTACATCACATCATATTGCGGGCCTCAACACAAGCTGTAAGGCCTTAACTCTTTTGTTACTATATTTCTGTTGAAATATGCAGCCTTTGTTTCAATTAAGTTTGAAAACAATGAATGCTTTAATAAATAACTTTGTCAATATTAACCTGGTGTTTGGAATATTAATTAACATGAAATTTTGATAGTAGGGTTTAATTTAGGTCACCTTAAAACACGAAGTTTATATCACAGAATCAGGAGTAAAGTTGGTATCAGGGTTAAGAAATCCTTCCCTATTAAGTAATAGGTCTACCTCAGTTGTGTAGACATGTGTTTGCAATGAAGGAGATATGTAGTGTTGCATGTGGGTAATACAGAAGAGAAGAAAGTGTGATTTATTGGTTATGCATGAATAGAGTTTGTTTTCGTGTAATAAAATCTAGGAAGGTCAATGTTTGATATTTTGTTGTGCAAGTGATTTGTGAAGTATGTCTCAGTTATTTTTGTGTGCATAGGTGCAGGCATGACTATGTGGTTATGAAGCTCACTTTTCAACTGTGTGCTTTCGGGTTCAAGTTGCACTGCATGAAATCTTTGGCAAGTGTCTTCTATAATAGCCCCAGGCTGATCAATGCCTTGTGAGTGAATTTGGTAGACAAAAGCTGAGTGGAAGCTTGTCATATGTGAGTTTGTGTGTGCATGTATGTGTATGTTTGTTTGTTTGTCTGTCACCCCACTCTGTTGACAACTGGTGTTGATTTATTTACAGCCCTGTAACTTAGCAGGTTGGTGAAGAGGACAATAAATAACAAAATAAAAAACAAAGTACTGGGGGTAATTTGTTTGACAAAAACGCTTCAAGGTGGTGCCCCAGCATGGCCATAGATCAATGACTAAAACAAGTAGAAAAATAAAGATAAATAGCCGACTGAAGCTTTGTGATTGAATTTGGTAGGCGGAAGTTACTGCCGTGTGTGTATATGTCTGTGTATGTGCTTGTGCCTTTCTCCAAAAGAGAGAGAGAGAGAGAGAGAGAGAGAGAGAGAGGGAGAGAGAGAGAGAGAGAGAGAGAGAGAGAGAGAGAGAGAGGGAGAGAGAGAGAGAGAGAGAGAGAGAGAGAGAGAGAGAGAGTATTGCTATGCTTAGAGTAAATGCCAAAATATAACACCACAAACATCACAAACAACATCATACAAACTACCACCATTACCACTGTCACAATCCACTATCAACACCATAACTACAACAACAGTGACCATCACCATTACTCTTTCATTACTGTATTTATTTTGAGATGCTCTGTGTTTCTCTCAATTATTTTAGATATAACAAAGAATTTAAGAAAATGACTTTGTTATCATTAAGCTTGTGTTAGGAACATTGTGACTAAGGTTTGGCAGAAGACTTTAATTCAAAACTTATGAAAACAACACATTTGTACTACAGAGCCAGAGCTGGTTTCAGCTGGGTTGGTAATGAAAGGGTTTAAACTATAATCATTTTCATAACCATTGCCACCACCACAACCACTAATACTCTAACCACCAACAACCCACTTCTAATCACATATTCCTTCCAGGTTTTCCATGGCCTGTTTCTGTATCTAATGTTGATTTCAAATTTTGGCACAAGGCCAGCAATTTAGGGGAGAGTGGGTAAGTTGATTACATCCATCTCAGTGTTTAACTGGTACTTATTTTATAGACCCTGAAAGGATGAAAGATAAATATTGACCTTAGCAGAATTTGAACTCAGAATGTAAAGATGTGCTAATGATTCTGCCAGCTTGCTGCCCTATTTCTATATCTAATATCAACAACTCACTCTACATGTTCTCCCACATGCAGCCACACCTCTTGTGCAAATTATCTGATACCAGGCATTAATCCATCTCTAGATTCTACATTCAGCATTTTGTTATACCACTAAGCCTTTGTTATGCTCACCTTGCTCTTGTACCATGAGTACTGTATGTAAGAAGCTCATCATTATTTGTATAAGGTAAAAACAAGGGTTATAAAGGGGTCACTGCAAATGAGACATATCAACTGCATCAGTTAAGGAATCTTAAGGCACTTCTATCCATGTAGTAGGGGAAGCTGTGCTAAGGTAATGGAAATTGATTGTCTTCCTTAGACAGGGAAAAAAAATACGGTACTCACCTGTAAAGTTCCTTAGGTCCTTCTTCTATTGTAAATGCGGTCTCTTCCTCTTTTTCTTCTGTTAGGGCTTTGTAAAACTCATGCTACAATGAAAAGGAAGAAGAAGATAAAAGCAAGGTATTTTGGTTAGATATAATTTTGATTACTTTTTGGCAGGCATAGAGAATTGGTTGAGTGAACACCAAAACATTAATGAAGTGCATTCACGCTGTTAATATTCTATTTACTATTTGAATTCAAGACATACAGATTGACGAAATGAAGCTAAGCGTTATGCCTGACGGTTAACGATTCTGCCAGCTTGCTGTCTTAATAATAACAATAATAATAATAATAACAACAATAGTTTCAAATTTTGGCACAAATCCAGCAATTTTTTAGGGGAGGGTAAAGTCAATTACACTGACCCATACTGAACTGGTACTTAGCTTTACCTTTCAGCTTTTTTAGGTCGATAAATTGACCTTGGCAATATTTGAACTCATAAAGTAAAGAGCTGGACAAAATACAGCTGACCATTTTGTCTGATGCATTAATGATTCTGTCATCTTGCTGCCTTGATGTCGACAGCAATGATGATGATTTTTTCTAATTTTTGGTACACATACGCTTCTTACGGGCCAGCCTCACAAAAGCAGCCCAACTTATTGACAGATTCTTAGAGCAAGCCCTAAGAAGGAATTCTCAAGGATCTGAGCATTTACTTGAGGCCAACAATTCATCTTTTTTTTTTTTTTTTTTTGAAAATATTTGATCACTGAAGTAAATTAATTTTTTAAGGTGAAACTCAAAGTAGATAAAGCTATAAAAGTAATAGTATTTAGTATGCTAGGTTAAAACAACACTTAGATGGAAAGCCTCACTACTTAGAGTTCCACCTGACAAAGATGTTTTACTTCAATTCTCTCAAAGTTTCTAAATTCTAATAATATTATTATAATACTTGATCATAATCTTATTGCTTTTCAAATCTTACCACAGCACATAACAAATCTACTTCAGCTAACCATATACCAATAATCCCTAGGTAGGTAGGCAGGTAGAGAGAATAGTATCCTGAAATACTTACATCAGGTTCAGTAGAATCTTCTTCCAGTACCTCTGTTGTAATTGCAGTGCTTTGACTGTTTTTCAAATCATTGATGTACATTGCAGCCTGGCAACAGAAGATAGAATGGTAAAGCAGAATACAGTATAACATAATACCACACATCACAATTGAACAAAAGACAGAATATTATATGGAAGGGTTGACAGAAGAGTTCCTTTGCCATAACTTCTACAAACTTTACTGATTCACATAGATTCTAAGTTCTTATGATATATTGCAGTACAATACAATATAGTTATTGAACAGGATTACACAGGCATACCTCAACTTATATTCTGAGTTGTGTCTTTTCCAATCCCCATAGTACCCACCCAACGAAAAACACTACAATAAGATGCAATAAAATATATTAAAATACAATACAACAATACTTACATAACACAGTAACAACAGAGCAATATGGTGCAGAACCATAATAACAGCTTAGGCACAGGCAAGCAATTTTTGATGGGAAGGGCTTAACTGATACCACCAACCTCAATACCTGATTGATATTTCATGTTAACCTCAACAGGACTTGAACTTAGAATGTAAAGAACCAGAAGAAATATTACAAGACGTTTATTTCTTTTACCTTAATAATTCTGCCAGCTTGCCCCCTTTGACAGTACAGTTTCAAATTTTGGTACAAGGCCAGCAATTTTATGGAGGGTAAGTCTTATCAATAACTTCAACAAGTGCTCAGTCGATACTTATCTTATAGATCCCCTTGGCAGAATTTGAACTCGGAACTCCATTAAGCATTTTGTCTTGCACACTAAAACAATTCTACCACAACCCTTTCTACTAAATGGCACAAGGCCTGAAATTTTAGTGGAGGGAGCTAGTTGGCTACATTGATTCCAGTACTCGATTAGTTTTTATCCTATTGAACCTAAAAGGGTGAAAGGCAAAGTTGACCTTGGCAGAATTTTAACTCAGAGTGTCAAGGTGAATGAAAGGCTGCTAAGCATTGTGTCCAATGCACTAAAGATACTGCCAGCTTGCTGTCTTAAACAACTCTACCATAACAAAGTAAAACACATCAGTATACATACCTTAAATTTCTCATCCTTGTTAGATTGTGCACCATTCCACTGGTAGATTGTTTTACCAAGATCAAGTATAAAGACATCACCACTATCCAACATATCTTTGTTTTTGGCAACCTTGAAATGAAACGAGACAGTTGATATAGAAGTATAGGTTATAGCATAGATTACTGAGCCACATTTAGTAGTAGTAGTAGTGGTGGTGGTGATGGTGATGTAGTAGTAGTTATCCCTGAGTCAGATTTATAAACAAAGGCATTTTAACCATGACAATTCTGACTTAATTTTGAGGAATAGTTTTTCCTTATCTACATTAACCAATATACCTACTTTTTAAGATGATTTAGCTGCTATTTTGTGAAAGTTAAGCAACTTAGAAAAGTATGTTCTGTCACAAGTATTAGGGCTCTGGTTTGAAGATATCTTTCTCAATCTCTCCCATCAACCCTAGCATCCTTTTAAAGGGTTGTAGCATTGCTTTCCTTCCTAATTAACCAACCAAATAAACAATCAATCAACTCATCTATCTACCTACCTCTCTATCAATCAGTCAGTCCATCTATCTAACTATCTGTCAATCCATCTCTCTCTCTCTCTCTCTCTCTCTCTCTCTCTCTCTCTCTCTATATATATATATATATATATATATATTATTCATTTAAAATACAGAGATGCCTATAATAAGACATCTAACCTATCAGAAAGAGCAGCCAAAAACTCTATACCATAATTAGGGATAATTTTGAAAGGGAATGAAAAATAAAAACATTTACCAATATATATATATATATATATATATATATATATATATAGAGAGAGAGAGAGAGAGAGAGAGAGAGAGAAACCCTTATTGGCTTGTAGTAGTTATAGTAATAATAGCAGCAGCAGTACCAACCAAAGACAGTAGTAATACTGTTCTATCCAGTGTGTCTTTATCACCTGATGTACTATTCTTGGAGCATATCTCTCTTTTCAAGGTCTGAATTGAATGTGAGGCATCTTTCTTCATTTGGATAAGATGGCAGTTCTTTGCAAAGTCTACTCTGCCACCACCAACACCAATAGTGAATCTGTATTTAATAACTAATGAAAAATTGGTCAGTTAATACCAACCAGTGGTATCTACTTACAGCTAGAAGTAGACACAGCTACTGAGACTTATTATAAAACAGTCAATTATACCACGGTGGTACCTACTTACAGTTAAGCAGGCTGAACTATTAGTCATAAACATAGCAACATAGCAATGTGTAAAACAATTTACTGACCTCTTTGATTTCAACATGTTTCTTTGTACCACAGAAATGTAGGAGCCTTGATTGATAGGTCTTCTCTGTGACAACTCGGAATCCAGAATCAACTCCACCCTTTAACAACCTTTTGAGCAAAGAGAAAAATAACAGTAACAATAACAAAAATATTTTAAGGAGGGATAGAGACAAATTATGGCAGAGTTTATACTAGCATGTTAATAGTATTTATGAACTCATGCAGCTGAAAAGGTGAAGTTGGATTTGGTGGAATTTGATCTGAAAACCTAAAGGCTTAATACTAAATATTATATGGCATTTAGTATACCTTTTTACAATTTCAACCAGAGCATTTTATCTAGTGCTCTAACGATTCTGCCAGCCTGCCACATTCAACCACCCTTAAGAATAATATTTTTCTTCACTGTTGTCACAAAGATGACAATAATAATAATAATAATAATAATAATAATAATAATCAACATAGGTCCAAGGCAGCAAAATTAGAAGAATACAGTTAATGAAACTGATCCCAGAACTTGAATGATAATTTATTTTCTTGACTCCAGAAGGATGACAAGCAAAGTTGATCTTGAAGGGATTTGAACTCAGAATGTAAAGGATTGTAGCAAAAGACTACAAAGTGTTTTGTCTAGTTCTCTACTGCTCAAAATAATTTTTAACAAAGGTGTGTCTCAGTGGTTAAAAGTTCACTTCCCAATCATATGGTTTCAAGTTCAGACCCCTTGTATGGCACCTTGGGTAAGTGTCTTCTACTATAGCCCTGGGTTGATCAAAGCCTTGTGAGTAAATCTGGTAGATGAAAACTGAAAGAAGTTTGTTGAGCGCTTATGTGTGTGTGTGTGTGTGTGTGTGTTTGCGTGCATGTGTTTATGAATGTATGCAAAGGTGCATGCACATGTGTTTGTGTCTTCTTGTTTTGACTTCATGTGATAGCTGTAAACAAGTATCACCATCAACTAAATAGCATCCTTTGTTTTCAAATCTTCTGCGAAAACATGTCCAGCTATGGGGAAATATTACCTTTATTGGAAACAAGAGGGGTTGGTGACAAGAAGGGTATCCAACCATAGAAAATCTGCTTCAATGAATTCCATTCAATCCATGCAATCATCAAAAAGAGGATATTAAAATGACAGTGATGATGATGATGATGATAAGGCTACACAAAGCTAAATATTTTAGAAGAGAACAGCCAATTATACCAAGCTCTAATTCTTGACTGATACTTATTTTACTGCTCCTGGGGTTCCACGTGAGAGTATGGTGAAGGAATGGCTATGTGAAAGTGTAACAACAAAAGTGTAGCTATGAATGTATTTTGAGTAAGTTAAATGATACTTACGTTATATTCTTAAAGTAACTCTTGAAGAGATTAGATTCATGTCCTTGTACCTCTCGATGTTGGATAGGTACATCGTCCAAGAAAGTGTCCAACTCAACAGTTTTGTAGGCAGCTGCACAATACTCATCCTATGGTGAAATACACACAGACAGAAACTTGGGTGATGGTATGAAGCTGAGATGAGTAATGGCACAAAGTTGAGTGAAGCAATGGAAATGAAGAATGGCATGAAATTGAGTGAAGCAATGGAGGTAAGTGATGAGTATGAAGTTGAGTGAAGTAATGAAGACAAGTGATGGAACGAAGTTGTGTGAGGCAATGGTAATAAAAGATGGTATAAAGTTGAGTTACAGCTGATAGAGGAAAAGAGTGACGAGCTGCAAAGCATGTGAGAGAGAAATATATATAAAAAGATAAATGTGGATAGACAGTAAGCTATATATATATATATATATATATATATATATATATACACACAAAAATAAGAGGAATGACCAGCAAAAGTGGACTCCTATATGCTAGAAATAGATGCCGAATTATCTAACCACGAAAAAATATGTTACTGAGAACATATTTTTTCATGGTTAGATGATTCGGCATCTATTTCTAGCACATAGGAGTCCACTTTTGCTGGTCATTCCTCTTATTTTTGTATGTAATATAATTTTAATCTTCGGATTTTTTCTTAATATGCTAGACCACTGGTTTTAATTGATTAATATCAATTTCTACCCTTATTAATAAATTTTATATATATATATATATATATATATATATACACACACACAAATCATCATCATCATCATCATCCTCCTCCCCACTTTCTCTTAATCTGTGCAGCCAATCTTTGGGGTACCATTCTAGATGCTTTTGTAGTCAGCTGTCACCATTGGTCTCTGTTCTCTGCATGCATCACAGGGTTGCAGTGTTGTGACCTGTCCAGTCCTTGATCTTGTCAGACCAGGATTTTCTTTGCCTCTCTTTCACCCTCCTTCAACTGTGCCCCAAAAGATGGTTTTGGACAGGGAGTTGTAGCAAGATATGTGATTGTACCAGGCAAGCTTTCATCATTTTATCTGTGCAAAGAGTAGTTCCTGTCTACCAGCATATTTGTTGGCTTGCTGCTGACAAAGCTGTTTGTTTTGTGTTTTGTATACAGAATGTGTAGCAGCCTTCTGAAGTACTTGTGCTCAAATACCTGGATTCTTCATTCCATGTATAGATGGATGGAAGTCACTAGGGACTTATACACTTTGAGTCTTGCCTCCATAAAATCAGTTTCATCATGGCTGCAGAGGACAAACTGAGTCTAATTGTGATCTCATTTTGAGATCTGCTGTCCTTGGTCTGCGTGGATCCTTGGTACTTGAAGGTAGCCACTATGTCAAGTTTCTCTATATTCAGCATGATGTTGGTTACTGAGTTCTGGTCGTTGCTATTAACCAGGATTTTTCTCTTTTCTGGGATGATCTCCACCCTGTATGCTCCTGATACTTTTTCCAGTCTGTGGTGAGCTTTTGAAGTTCTGCTTTACTGCTTCCTGATAGGTCAATATCATTAGCAAAACACAAGTTAGAGATGGACCATCTCCAATGGTTTTATATATAAGAATAGCAATTCTTAGTGGACTGTGAATGATGAATTCAATGTCTGTAGCAAAAACACAGGTCCCACAGTCTGCCAATGTCATTCATAGCCCAGTGGTATGTTATACATAAACATTGTCTATAGAGAGAGTTTCTCTGCTGAGATATTATCTACTGTAAAGGTTTAAATGTAACTGTATACATCTACACCTCAATTAACGCTACTTAGTTTGCCTCTGGTCAATTCTAGCTTGACAAAGCTTTGTGCACATCAGCAAAATTTCTATTTGCTGTTGAACTCTATAGCATTCAAATTCATCAATGAAATGCAATGCTTATTCATTCATATTGTTTTCAATTATTCATGCCTTATCTTGTAACTTCAAGGTATCAATATGGTTGCTTATTTTTAAAATGACATTGTAGGATAGGTGTGAGCAATTGGATCTCATCTTACACATAACCCTGAATATAAAACAAATAATGTAATTCCTGAGCAAAATAGGAGTGATAATGTGTATGACAAAGCTGGTTATTTGAATTACAGCCATAGTTCATCCAATGGATTTCCAAACAATTTCCATCTGCATTATTTCATTCATGAAGTTTGCGTCAACTTGAGGCTTCAGTGATACACACATATCTAAGATGATGCACAGTTGCATTGAACCTAAGACTTTATGACTGCATCCATATAATACACCACAGTACTGTAATGAATAGCTAAAATAATATAGTACAATATACTACTGTACTATGTAGTCGAAACAGAACAGTACAATAAAGTAGTGGTTTTGAACAAGTTTAAAACCATTTTAAATTTATTAAACATGACAGGCATGGCTGAGTTATTAAGAAGTCTGGTCCCCCACCACATGGTTTTGAGTTCAGTTCTACTGTGTGGCACCTTGGGCAAGTGTCTTCTGTAACCCTGGGCCAAGTAAATTTTTGTGAATGGAGCTGATAGACAGAAACAGGAAGAAGCCTGTTGTGTGTAATACGGCAGGTTTAAATGGAAGGAAAGTTGTCCTTAGTGAGCTTTGAACAACATATTTGGTGTTTGTAGTTGATGAAGAGTAATGATACAGAAACATGTGTCTTATTTCCCTCAGATATCATTCTGCTTGGTTAGGAAGTGTGCTTTCAAACCACACAATTTAGTGTTCAGTCCCACTGTGTGGCACCTTGGAAGGCAGGGCTGGGCAATCAGGTGTCATCTATTATCGCCCTGAGCATTGTAAGTAGGGCTGGAGTAGATAGAGATTTCATATGTGTGTCTGTATATAATGTACCGTTCTGTGATAGAAAGATCAAAAAAAAAAAAAAAGTACTCCATCTGGTGAGAGATAAATATTTATTTAAAGGACACAATACATGTGTTTAAGTGTTAATAGTTTCATATGTTGAGAAATATCTCAAACATATTCATCAGGCACAATTCACATGTGCCTGATGAATATGTTTGAGATATTTCTCAACAGATGAAACTAATAGTAGCACTTAAAGACAAGTATTGTGTCCTTTAAATAAATAATATTTTATATATATATATATATATATATATATATATAGTTGATGGCATCAAATTTATAATCTTTAAGAGAATGAGAAATAATTCATTTTTGGTATGATGAATCTCGAAGCTCGAAGCAGATAAAGCTATAAATAATTGTGTAAATATTGGATAAAAAGCCCTTTGGATAGAGAAAGTCAAAGGCTACCCATATGACTCAAACCTACATCTCCTTAAACATGTGTGTATGTGCATGGGTGTATATGTGCTTATGTCTCCTCTTGACATCATGTAATAGCTTTAAATAAGAGTCAACATCATAGAACAGTGTTGTTCATATACAATCTTCCATGAAAACATGTCTGGCCATGGGGAAATAATACCTTGCTTGGAAACAAGTGAGGGTTGGCAACAGGAATGATATTTAGTCATAGAAAATCTATTTCAACAAATTCTGTCTGAGCCATATGAACATGGAAAAGTGCATGTCGAGACAATAATAAATATGATGTGTTTGAGAGACAAAGAGAGAGAGAGAGAGAGAGAGAGAGAGAGAGAGAGAGAGAGAGAGAAGGAGAAGGGACAGTTATGTGCAACCAGGTAAATGCAATAATGAACAATTTAATATTACTCACCTGAGTGCTGTATTTGCCAATCCAAAAATGTACGTCATAATTGAATCGCTCTCCATTTTCCTCAAGGTAAGTCTGTTCAGGTAAAAGTAATTCAAATTTAACAAAGGAAACATTAACAACAACAACAAATAGAAGACTGTAGTTTGTGCTGAAGCAATGGTTCACAAATGACTAATTTTACTATGATTTTGCTCTACTTTCATAGGAAATTTAATTCCTAGTTTTTAAGTAATGCATGAGTCATGTTATAGATATTTAAACATATCCACAACCACACATGCAAACATACTTCCCTACACATTATATATATATATATATTCTATTTTTACTCAATTTAGTCATTAGACTGCAGCCATGCTGGAGCACTGCCTTGAATTGTTTTAGTCCAATGAATTGACATCAGTACTTTTTTTAAAAGTTGGTACTAATTCTATTGGTGTCTTTTGCTAAACTGCTAAGTTACAGGGACATAAACACACCAACATTGGTTGTCAAGCAGTGCTGGGGGGGGGGGGATAAACACACACACACATACATATACTGAACTGCAAAAGAAACATAATTTCATTATGTCAGAAATAAATTTTGATAAACCTGATAAAGTCAATTTCTTGGATGCACTATGACTACAATCTATGGCTCACTGCCATGTGATCTGGTAGTGGGTGGATCCAGTACATCGAGGTTGTAGGGCATGACATGTTCAATACTGTGTATGCCCTCCATGGGTGTTCAAAACGGCCATACACCGTTGGTACATGGAGTGCATGAGGCGGTTCACAAAAGCCATTGGCACCTGTACCCACACCCTGAGGAAAGCTGCCTCCAGTTCCACACGAGTTGTCGGCCTTGGGGCCACCTGGTTCAGCCATCTCTGGATTTCATCCCACAGGTGTTCAATTGGGTTCAAATCTGGGTTGAGAGCCAGCCACAGCATGGTTCTGATGTCATACTGATGCAGGAAGTCCATGGTTACCCTGGCTGAGTGGGAGGGAACATTGTCCTGCCGGAACATGTGGCTATGGTGACGTGCAAAGAAAGGCACAATGTGAGGTCTTAGGATCTGGTCAATGTAGCACTGCACTGTGATGCCATTCCCTCTGCCTGTGTCGTCGCTGATGGGTCACTGTCCAGTGCCAACAGTCTCGCAAGCTGTCATGCTGGCCGGTCTGAAGCGATCACAGCGGTGTTGAAGGTGGACGAAGCAGTCCTACCTGGACCCAGCGGCACCCTCTGTGGACATGGTCTGCAGTGGTGTTGGTATATTTGTATTGCTGTTGCAGGTGATAGACAATAGATGATGCTGACATGGATATTGTAAGCTTTCGCAACAACCAGGGCATGCTGCCATGCTTGCAATCAGCCGATAGCTTGTTCTCTCTGCACTGCTGACAAATTACGAATGCTAGAGATGCAGTTCAAGTTGATTTTTATATTCATAACCTCCATGAGATGCTTCCTGACACCTTTTTTGCCATTCTCCAATGAGCTTTAGTGCATCTGGGCATTGTATACAAAATACAATAAGCTCATGAGAGAGAGAGGGGGGCGTGTTTACCTGTGTATGTGTGTGTATTTACACAGAAAAAAGATAAAAAGGACAAGAAACTGGTATGAAATTATTTAAGTCAGTGTTCAAGAACACACATGTATAATTACTGGCATACCTAATGTTTCGCTATTTCTGTGTTAATTTCAGTATTTAAACATACTAATTATCTTTTGACCCATGACAGGATTATTGTTTTATTTCTTGCATACATCATTTTGTTACAAGTATTACAAGTATTACAAGTATTACTAGATGAAAGCAACATCAAGTATTGTGTGATGAGTCATACTACACATGCCTACATCTGACTAGTCACACACCTTAAAATAACTACATATGATAAGTCATACTATGAAAATACTACATTAGAACTGTACACTGGTCATAACAGTAACCTGCTATATAAGAACTATGATTAGTTATGCGTTAAATATGTCAGAACAATATATTTATCATCAACTCCCACCTCCTATTTTCTTACAAATCCTTGCTCTTCATTCAGTCCTTCACATCTCACCAATCCTTGTTCATTGTTCAGTATTGTAATACCTCTCTGTACGAGTTTGATTTGTTCCATGACTGAACTCGCCTTACAATTTACTCGTTTTACAAATAAATTTTCCCCATTGAAATTAACTAAAATATAATAGATCTGATCCCATCTCCACAAAACCACTCAAAATTTATTTTTTATGGGTTTTAAAACAGAAAAGGTGTAGTTACAAGTAAAATGACAATTATAAAAATGAGAATGCGAAAGAAATATGTAAACTGGTTTTATTAATTGAATTACCTTAAAGATGGGATGATTTGTGTGCTAGTACTATAGATTTCTGCTTGTACTTCAAGACAAAAATTTGCACGAGTCTTAGCTCATACAGTAAATCACTCATAGAATGGGGCACTCGTATTGCAAGATTCTACTGTATTTTGCCCTACATCCTTACTCCTTCTCTAAACATCCCTCATTCTCCCCACACACTCTTGCAACCTCGACTCACCAAACCCTTCCTGTTCTTCTGTTTGCAGAGTCCACTATCATACCTTACCTTATCATCACCATCTTTCTGGCTCTTTCCAGCTTCACCCCCATTACTCCAAGCCACTCTTGTATAATGTGAGTAGCCAAGTATTTCCTTTACAGAAAGAAACCTGCTCCAACCCTTTCCTTCATATTTTAACCTTTTATCTCCTACAATAAAGCTACCTCCCTCTCCACTGTAGTCCCATTCAGTTGAAGGAGATCTTAATCTTGTGGTCTACAAGGCAATCTAACTAGTGATGGTGCCATGAGAAATGCATTGAGTATGCTATGTAAAGTGGTTGGCATTAGAAAGGGTATTCAGCTGTACAAACCACCCCAAAGCAGACATTAGAGCATGGTGTAATCTTCCAACTTGCTGGACCTTTCAGACTAGTCAATCTATGCCAGCATGGAAGAGAGAGAGATTAAAAGATGATGATGATGATGTTGATACAAGACTACAAGAAAATTAGTAATAATATAAAACACAATGTCATAACTTTATGACTAAAATCAACTCTCAAAAACAGAAAGACATAACTGTATGAAAAGGTCAGATTATTAAAATACTCACATTTAAGACAATATAGGAGTCACCCTCATAGAACAAACCATAATCCTTTTTAGGCCATTCTTTGACTTTGAATTTCTGCAGAAATAGAAAATAAAATAAAAATAAGTAACATATAGTAAAAATACACTTAACTATGTACATGTCTGTGCAGTGAAAAAGTGCTTCTCAACCACATGGTTTAGGTTTCAGTCCCGCTGCAAGGCACCTTGAGCAAGCGTCTTCTACTATAGCTCCAAAGCCTTATTAAGTGGGTTTGGTAGAAGGAAACTGAAAGAAACCCATTATGTGTGTGTGTGTGTGTGTGTGTGTGTGTGTGTGTGTGTGTGTGTGAGTGTGTGCACTGGTGTCTCGCAGTCTTGATGTTGTGTAATTATTATAAATTCATGTAATTTATTTCCAATATTCTGTGGAAATGTATCTGGCCATGGGGAAATATTACCTTGCTTAGAAACAGGTAAAGGTTGATAACAGGAAAGGCATCTGGCTGTAGAAAAATCTACTTCAATAAACTATGCCCAACTCATGCAAATATGGAAAAGTGGACATTATGATGATAACGACGTCTATGAATATGTATGTATGTATGTGTGTGTGTGCACATGTGTGCATGTGTGTGTTTGCTTTCTGTTCAGATTTATCAAACTTTAACCAACCATTAAGCATTAGGAAGATGTATAAGAAATTAAATGAAGGCAAAAGTAAGAAAGAAAAAGTGAAAGAAGCTGACAGGGAAAGCGAGTAAAGAAACGAGAATAATCTGTTCTTTAATGCCTCCTTTGCATAACCTGTTCCACTTTAAATTTTAGAAGTATTTTCTATATAGCCACATAACTCCCCGGGCCGCAACCCCCTTAATTATTATGTGTGGGGCGCAGTTGAGCGAGAGACCAACAAAACTCCTTGTAACATCAAAGATGAACTGAAGGCAAGGATTATGGTACCATTCACTAACTTAAACAAGGAGACCGTCCAGAAGAGCTGCAGGAGATTCCGAAGTCATCTCAAGGCCATATATATATATATATATATATATATATATATATATATATATATATATGTCAGTGTGTGGGTAGCTGTACACATGTGTATGTAAATGATATTGGAAATAATGCTGATGTCATATCTTTTCTTTCTTAACCTTGTGATCTGAAGAAATAAACACTGAATATACATTCAGGATTCCAGAAGAAAAGCAACATAAATAGACAAGCAATGCATACAAATCAGGAATGATATATATATCTGAATACAGGTGCAGGTTTGGCTGTGTGGTTAAGAAGTTTGCTTCCCAACCACATGGTTTTGTAATCTGTCACCCTATGTAGCACCTTGGACAAGTCTCGAGCTGACCAAAACCTTGTGAGTGGGTTTGGTAACGGAAATTAAAATAAGCCTTATATATATATACTAGCTGGTGTACCCGGTAATTCCCAGGGATAAAGGTGTTCTATTGAAACGCCTTATTACTCTGATATAAGAAAGCAACTTGATATAACTGCCACAAATGGTGTATTTTCCATCACGAAAAAGTACAAAAAACTGTCAGCTGGAGGAGGATGAGAGATTGTTGCAGGTTGGTGAGAGAGATTGGTGAGAAAGATTGTCGGAGGTTGGTGAGAGGTGAAATGCAGAATTAGGTCGGCTGATTGTGAGAATCAAATATTGATCGCTTCGCTAAAATCTGCAGGTGGTCATTTTCCTTGGGTTGTTTAAATAAAATATTAGTAATATGTAATAGATAGAAGGATCCATTGGAAGGGCCCTATTATCGATTTTTTCAACAATCTAAGTATGTCACAAGGTTTCCAGACATGAGTTCTACTCATGTGTCAAATAAAGTATAAAAGCGATATTGTCTGCAAAAATTAGAAATAGGACACACAAAAATTCAATATTCAAAGTAATTGAACATAAACAATGAAATGGGTTATTTCCCTTGAGTGTTTAAAAAAATATTGTACAGGTGTTATGGATTATTTCCCTTGGGTGTTTAAAAAATAATTATATGAGGTAGATCAAAATCAATAAAACGATGTAGGAGGAGTTAGCTAACAACGCCACAAACAAACACACACCGATTTTCCACACATGTAGTATATATATATAATAATATTAGGGACAAAATCCAAAATTACAGGTAAAAACTCAATTAAAATCAAATTATAAAAAATTAAAATTAAATTGAGCTTTATAGATAAAATATATATAAAATATATATCTTTTTATTATATTTATCTTATGATATTTACTTTACTTTATATTATACTCATTTATTGTGCTTTTAATTATTAATTTTTCTATATGTGATAGTGGATTTTCATTGATGAGTTCTTGAAACTTGGTTATTTTCCCTAAAACTATATATTTTATATATATATATATATATATATATATATATATATATATATATATATATAGTAGAATAACAAACAGAGAGTCCTTGGTATAATATTACAGTATTAGATATGTGAAAAAAATGAAAAGAAATAGCATTTCTGATAATTTTGCCACCTCAATAATTAGATGTTTATAAGCTGTTAGGTGTTTACAAAAGGTGACTCACGCCTAGTAACTTATGAAAATCTAATTATTAAAGTGGAAAAATTATCAGAAAAGCCATTTCTGTTAATTCTTTTCAAACACACACACACAAACACATGTTGGTGTGTCTCTTTGTGTCTTCTTGTCTTGACAATAGAGGTAGACATAAATGAGTATCTCAGTCATACAAGCCATGTCTTTCATTTCCAATATTCTGTGGAAACATGTCTGGCTACACGGAACATGACCTTGCTTGGAGACAGGTGAGGGTTGGCAACAGGAAAGCCATCCAGCTGTAGAAAATCTTACTCAATAAATTCTGTCTGACTCATGGTAAATTGGACATTAAAATGGTGACGACAATGATGATACATATGTACATAGGTACATTAGTATTACATTACTGTTAGTATGATGGTGTGTATACACACACATATGTTATATAAAATCATAGCAGTCACTCAAAAGTGAGTATGATTTGATAGCATGTGACATAATTTCACTGATTGTTTCAGGTGACTATGTAGTTGCGAGTAGACAGAGATACCTTTTCAGCCTTCTCACACTGCATCCAACAGAACATTCAGAATGTGGTAGCTGGAAGGAGTGAAGGTTGTATAAGAGACCATAACAGGTGAGTAGAATGAAGCAGCATGGAATAAAGTGCCTTCTTCACAGTCACAGTATACTGTCTTGTGTGTATCTGTTCCCTCACTGCTTGAAAACTAATATTCGTTTGTTTACATCCTTATAATTGAGAGTTTCAGCAACATGAGACTGACAGAATAAGAGAGGTCAGAATAAGGTAGTGAGCTGGCAGAAACGTTACCCCTGCCGGGCGAAATGCTTAGCGGTATTTCGTCTGCCGTTATGTTCTGAGTTCACATTCCACCGAGGTCGACTTTGCCTTTCATCCTTTCGGGGGACGATAAATTAAGTACCAGTTATGTACTAGGGTCGATGTAATCGACTTAATCCCTTTGTCTGTCCTTGTTTGTCCCCTCTGTGTTTAGCCCCTTGTGGGCAATAAAAAAAATAAGAATAAGAGAGGTAATATTTATTCCCACTTAAACATGGATATTTTGTTAGAACAAACTTTACTGTAGTAGATATCACGAGAGAAACTCTCAGATAGGCTTTTGGTGTGGAATGCATGCTTGTTTGTAAATATAGCCAGCAGAGAGACAAGTCACCACCAACTCCAGTACTGAGACCATCAGATCATGTGATTTCGATCTTTCATGATCTCATCAGTGATGGACACTCGACTGCTAGAGATAGCAGTGACTCGGCCTCCCACCAGCAATATATAGAAAATCCATGCCTGAACAGGCACTGATGTCGCAATTAGCCAGTTAGCTTGTTAAAATATATATATATATATTGGTGACAGAGGCAGTATCAATACTGAGAAGTAATAGTTATTCAAATTTAAATGCGGATGCTCTGTTAGAACAAACCTTACTGCGCTATATACCATGAGAGAACATTCACATTTAAATGGGAATAAATATTACCTGTTGGTCTTAATACTGCCTCTGTTGCTAATATATATATATATATATATATATATATATATATATATATATATATATATTGATAGAATAAGTACTAAACTTCGAATAAGTACAGGGATTGATTTGTTTGACTAAACTTTTCAAGATGTTCTAGCATGGCTGCAGTCCAAAACAAATAAAAAAATTAACGAGTAAATATAAAGATCCATGCCTTGGGAATAATAATAATAATAATAATAATAATAATAATAATAATAATAATAATAATAATAATAATAATAATAATAATAATAATAAAAAAAGAAAACCATAGCACTTATAAATAAGTATTCACAACATACAGGTATAGCTGTGTAGTTCAAAAGTACACTTCCCATCTACAAGATTTGAGGTCCAGTCTTACTGTATAGCACTTTGGGCAAATGTCTTCTACAATAGCCTTAGGCTGACTGAATCCTTGTGAGAGGATTTCATTGATATTAACTGAAAGAAGCCTTGTGTGTGTGTGTGTGTGTGTGTGTGTGTGTGTGTGTGTGTGTGTGTGTAAATGTATGTAGCACTCACACTCATGATACTGTGGTTTTAATTCCCAGACCAACTGTACATTGTGTTCTTGAGCAAAATGCTTCATTTCACATTGCTTCAGTGCACTCAGCTGTAAATAGGTGATTCTGTGATGGACTAACCTTCCAATCAGGAGGAATATTGGCCTGCTCACCTTAGCCAGCAGAGTGGCATCCTTAAAAAGCTAAAACAATGTGAAATGCATTGTGACCAGTGATGTATAACAATATCCAATAGTCTGGTCGATATCATGATCACATGATATATGTGTGTATGTGCATGTCCATGTGTGTATATGTATTTGTGTCTCTTTATTAAAGACATGTAGGCATGTGGAATTTCATGATGCAACCATAATATACTATAAAGTATGAGAGTATTGTAGTTCACTTGAAGCATTGTGTACAGTTTATAGCAGAGACTCCATCTAAGAAGGAATTGTAATTCCGAAATATCATTGGATATAGATAACCAAATTACAACAGGTATATAGTCCATTTTTTGTTTTATAGTGCATTGTTGTACCATTCTAAACTTTTTATTCTTTACTATAAAATACATAAAAATTTTTTATGAGTCAACACCACATCCTACTGTGTTAGCAGTGCTCTTCACATTATTTTGTTAAGGTTATTTCTACAGAAATTATAGCCAGCACAGAGGCAAGTGTGGGTTAGATGAATGCTGATGAAGTGGAAAAAAACCCCCAAAATATGGCATATACACTCATTACCCATTTTGTCTCTGATCTCATTGTTTACATCGAAAGTTTCAATATGAAATGTTGTAGCAAAATTCAGCACTGGCTATATTTCTGTAGAAATAACCTTGACAAAATATTGTGTCTCTTTCTCTTGACAGAAGTGTGAGGATTGTAAACAATCAGCAACATCATACAAGCAGTGTCATTCTTTTCCAATTTTCAGTGAAAACATGCCTGGTCAAAGGGATATTATATTATCTTGCTTGTAAACAGACGAGGATTAACAACAGGAAGAGCATCCAGACACAGAAAAATCTACTTGGCACTGCATATGTATTATGTCGAGCATTTTCAACTCAAAATTGAGAAGCTAAACAAAACACTATTCATACCCAAAATACTACAATGAAAGCACTTCTGATAACAATAAAACTACAGAACAATATTATTATTACTGAAGATGACCAGTGTTTTCATTAAGATAACTGTTTATAAGAGATATACATACAAAGAGAACTATAACTACTGTGTGGTGTTTAATTTTTATCAAAGAATGTGGGATGGAAACAAGATAGAAAGAGAGAGAAAGAGAGAGAGAGAGGGAGATGGGATAGGAGAAGGAAATGATTTAACATTATCACAAGTGGTTGTTGTTTAGCCTTGGGCTAGTCCTAGTCCTGCAGACATACAATCAAAACTCATTTTCAGTTATAGCAATCTCATTATCTCATTTTTGACCATATTTTCTGGCATACAAGTTGAATTTTTCAGACAAAAAATATGGTAGGATGACTAATACAACAAGATGATTTTCAAGAACTAAAAATTCCATGTGAAATACAGCAGGATTTGGAAAGGTATTGATGATGTCTGAATATTTACACTAAATATGATGCTGACTTGTATACCAGGAGTTAGAGGAATTTTTCTCATTTCAGACCATATTATCAGATGTATCTTCATATTTTCTTCTTTTAAGACAGTAGTGTTCTGTGAGATTTGACTACTTTTTGCAAGTTGAGTGACCATGTATGATCACATAGGAATAACAAAATGATTAGAGGAAATTCATGTTGAAAACATGAAATTCCCTGTTTGTCAACTGGGGAAATGTAGCCAACTTCAGCTGGCCTCTCATGAACACAACTGGAACTGATCTAAATGGAATAACTCCACTTCACCCGTGGTTTTGGCAGTAGAGATTTTCTTTGGGATTTTTTTGTTTACAAAATGAACCGACCATGACATATTCTTTCTTTCAGTTGTAGAGAGGTTTATGTGCCTCCAGCAAATGAGTCTGATGAGTAGTCTATACAACTAAGCACTTTATAGCTCACAGTCCCAAATATTTCATGAGGTGCTTTTGTGTGGCTGTTCAAGTTAAATTTTAGCTCTCATTTCTAGCAATTGTAGGTACTATTTTGCACCCTCATTAATTGATTTTACCTTTTTGGTTTTAATTGCTATAGCCACTTATATTATAATGTATTTAATATATTATCATAATATCTTATTGTATGTTATATATATATATATATATGTATGTATGTATACACACACACATGTATATGGGATAGAGAAATAGAAGAGAGATTCACCTACCTCAATTCTCCAGATCAAGAGACCAACTTCTTTTCCAACATGATGCCAAGCTTCCTCATGTGATGCTGCTTCTTCTGCAGAAGTTAAAGAATAATAGTGTCAAAGTAACAGTTATATATATATATACATATACATATACATATTCAAGGAGTACCCCCAAAATACTGAATTTTGCAATATTATTTTATTCACCTAATTTTACATGCTTGCACTTTTATTGCCTTCAAATTATTCTATTTGAAGCAATTCACCAGTTCAGACTTGTTTTCCACTATTCAAAGCAATTCTAGAACTCTTGCAAAGTGATGGCTTTTAATGCCTTCATTGTTTTGTTCTTCAGCTCTTCCACATCTGCAAAATGTTTTCCATTAAGGACTTTTACCATTTGGAAGAACAAAAAAAAGTTTCAGGGAGCAAGATCAGGTGGGTAAACAGAATCATGCTATTTTTGGTCAAAAACTGTCTTACACTCAAGGCGGTGTATAAAGGTGCATTGTTGTGGTGCCCTCTTTGAAGAGACAATTCGCAGCAGAGTCCCTCAGGGAACTGTACTGAGACCACTACTGTTTCTGGTGACTCTCCCAGACATACTCTCAACCACAGGTGGTCAAGGACTCCGGTGACATCCTAAAACTACAGAAAGACCTGAATGCAATATACAAGTGAGATGATGAATATAATATACAGTTAAATACTGAGTAGTTTCAAGTGTTTTATTATCAGCACACATGCAAAATACACAGGACCAGTGGGTAGTGCAATCCCAGAGTCAGAGCTGGTGGCCTGGGAATCCACACAAGTAATAATGCAAAATTTCATGTGCATATTACTAGGACAGAAACGTTGTGCAGAAGAGTGACAGCAAAGGCAGTGAGCTGGCAGAAACGTTAGCACGCCGGGCGAAATGCTTAGCGGTATTTCGTCTGCCGCTATGTTTTGAGTTCAAATTCTGCTGAGGTCGACTTTGCCTTCCATCCTTTCGGAGTCGATAAATTAAGTACCAGTTATGCACTGGGGTCGATGTAATCGACTTAATCCCTTTGTCCCCTCTATGTTTATCCCCTTGTGGGCAATAAAGAAATAAGAGTAACAGGTTGGATTCTGAGCATTATTCAGAACAAGGAAAAAGGATATCATGCTACTCCTATAGGGGACATTTCTTCTCAGTCTTATTGATTATTGCTCTCAACTGTGATTGCCACAAAGTGTCAAACTAAGAGTGAAACTCAAGGCAATCAAATACACAAAGGAGATTGATTTGTTGCAACAGATGAATTACTAGGAGAGTCTAAAAGAATGGAGACTCTACTCCCTAGAGAGAAAATGCAAAGGATATGCAGTGACACATATATATAGAAGGTCCTAGAGGTCTACTTCCCAACTTTAGGATTGAAAGCTATACCAAACACTGAATTGTACACCACTGTATAGTATCAAAGATTTTGTCTTCTCCTCCTAGAGCAAGGACCCAGTACTGTGACGGCTAAGATTTCAAGGGCTCACAACTTTTCAACACTCTGCCAAACAACCTCAGAGACCTGTGAGGTGTAGTTGTGGATGTTTTCAAAGAATATATGTCAAATTTCTATCTGAGGTACCAGATGAATCGACATTGTAGCAGGAAAGACAAAGAAAAGCAGCTCTGTCTAGCTTGCTATTTCACCAGAAATAGTTCCAGAGAGAAAATCAGGAAGTGAGTGTGAAATAAAAACCAATCACACTAAAGGCAGTACTCCAGCATGGCCACAGCCTCTGGCTGGAATTTAAAAAGAAAAAGAGAGAGACACACACATGTACAAAGAGAGAGAGAACAAGCAACGGTGTATAGGTATATACCAGATAGACACAATGTGTAGATAAATCCTTTCAGGAGAATAAAGTTGCTTTTTGGACCCTACTCCCTTCCTTGGTGTAGCTTCTTTTGTCAGACATTCATGTGGAGCCCCTCTTCTTGGATATCTGGGTCACCAGGACCAACGAACAAGCTGAATTTCCCTCCCATAGGCTCTGTGTGCTGATGCATACTGGATAGTAAGATAGTGTGTAGATCTTGACTGGGTTGCTGTTGGCACTCCGTCGCTTACGACGACGAGGGTTCCAGTTGATCCGATCAACAGAACAGCCTGCTTGTGAAATTAGCATGCAAGTAGCTGAGCACTCCACAGACATGTGTACCCTTAATGTAGTTCTCGGGGATATTCAGCGTGACGCAGTGTGACAAGGCTGACCCTTTGAAATACAGGCACAACAGAAACAGGAAGTAAGAGTGAGAGAAAGTTGTGGTGAAAGAGTACAGCAGGTTTCGCCACCATCCCCTGCCGGAGCCTCGTGGAGCTTTTAGGTGTTTTCGCTCAATAAACAATCACAACGCCTGGTCTGGGAATTGAAACCGCAATTCTATGACCGCGAGTCCGCTGCCCTAACCACTCGGCCATTGCGCCTCCACCTTGACTGGGTAGATAGTGAGATATTGAAAAGACAGACAGATAGCCGGACAAATAGATAGATAAGCTAACAAATAGTATTTAATAGTTGCTTATTCAGAGAAAGAAAGCAACAACAAAACACATCCTTGTGACTTCAAAGGCCAAGATATAGTTATTTATATATCAAATTTACTGAGATTAAAACATTCACACAATTCCCATCAGTGACTTGAACATACAAACTTTGAGTTGACATTTTAACAACTTGCAGCTGCAGCTCTTTGATGATAATGATGAGAATGAAGATGATGTAATCAAATACAATCCTACTCATTTTTACTTGTTTTCTTTAGTATTCAGTTTTTCCCCAATCTTTCTGTGCATGTGAGTCTTTATTTGTTAAAAAAAAAAGTCCATTGCAGTATTGTATATTGTATATACACACATAAAATATACTGCCTTACGTGGCTTACACACACACACAGAGGCTCACATGTTCAGAAATATCTTTGAGACTGTATTGTGTGATGTGTGAACGCGTATATTTAATCGATTTGTCCATACTTAAGACATATCATAAGCTTAACTGGAGAGACTCAATGTAGTCAGTCGACTTACTCAAAATAACAGCCAACGTCTCTCAAACCACACACATGTGTGCACATGCACACTGGGTCATGTAACTGGTGGTATGCTGCCTAAAGTTTTTAAAAAAAATGTAATCATTATAGCTGACTATCTTTGATCACAGGTCTGCTTAACCAAGGGAGATTGAGGGTTAAATAAAGAAATACACACACACACACACACCCAACAAACAGCAAATCAGAGGTCACCAAAATATTTAAGTTAAAATAATACGTTCACACATACCCACACTTTAAATGAACAGAAAGCTACAAACATGCATACATACATACATACATACATACATACATACATATATATACATATATACATGTAAAAAGAAATGAAATACTGGAGAAAACAAAACAGAGTAGGTAAGAAAAGGATGAGAGAACAAGAAAAGTCTATCATTAATCAGCACTTACTTTTGACATCTCTGTCCATGCTGGAGCCAAACAATGCGAGATTAGTGTCTTTCCAGTCATACTGCTTCTGTTTACGAAGTCCTAAAGGAACAAAAAAAAAAAGAAACAAAAAAAAAAAGAAACAAAAAAAAAAAAACAGATCAATATTAAGATCAAAAATAAGAGTAATTTTTTTTTTTTAATAAACCAAAAAATATAAAGAAATAAAAAAACATACAAACAGTTAATAATTTTTTACACAGTTTTTGAAATATGTGTTTATGTAATTATTTCAGGACATTTTGTGGACAAAGAGGAGCCATGAAGAAAGAATAGAACAACCACAACATGTTCTCTATTTAAATTCATGTTTTCAGTTCTTAAACAATTATACATGCGCACACATACATATTATATATATATATATATATATATATATATATATATATATAATTTATTCTCCGGATTTTTTCCCTTATGAGGTTTTTTCACGCTAGCTACTTGATAAATTCTTATAAAAGAATTCATCCTATTATTAAATTTATATATATATATATATATATATATATATATATATATACACACATAAAAGTGTATGTGAATATACACATCTGTAATACATGTATATGTACATATATACATTTAGTATTTGATCCATAATTTTTACACAAACAATAAATTGCTTGTGAAAAAATTTACTTTCAGAAACACGCTTTAACAATGAAATACATTTGAAAATAATGAAAGAGTTCAAAAAATAAAAAAATGTATAGTCTGTCGTATTGAATTCATCATCATCATCTGTTTTATTGTTAAAAGTTTTAAACGGAACATGGTGCTTCCAAGGAAAAAAAAAAAGGTAATAGAATGTCAGAAAAATGAGATTAATGATGTAGCTTGACTCTGTAATCACAAGAAAATAAGTGTTCAAGCAAAATAACAAAGTAATAGAGAATGTTGCACTCGAATTAGTGAATTATTTGGACAGCTTGTGTGGTTGTGTGCAGATGAGAGAGAGAGTTCAAAAGAATTAGTAGCAATTTTAGTTGTTTACGCTGTCTGATAGTTAACAACATTAGATATGGTGTATGGCTGCATTTGATTATTTTGTATTGAATATATAAGTCTTTCACTCCTGTGTGTCACTCACCGCTATCTGTTTGTGACAGTTCATTTTATAAGATAACTAACCACATCAAAGCTCAAGTGACTTGCAATCAACAACTTTTGACTCTGCTCCTGTGTCACCCAATCATAACCAGATACAAGATAAGGCAAACAGGCTGGCAGTTGCATCCTTTGACACAGAACTGAGGATCAACAGGAAGACCAACCTGATGATGATTAGCACCTTTAATTACAACTCAGCCAGAATGGATAGCAAGCCCATGCCTTTACTTACCTTAATAGCATAATTGATACATAGAGTAACACAGAGAGAGATGTCATACTTGAGTGGACAAGGCCAAACATAACCTTCACCATTCTCAAGAACATCTGAGCTTCCAGAGAAATTACCATAAAAAAATAAATTGCATATCTTCAGCTCTAATGTGAAATCCATCCTCCTCTATGGATCAGAGACAGAGATAAGAATCAAAAAGATGCTGCAGGTGGTGTAGATCTTCATTAATAACTATCTGAAGTGTATTCTTCAAGTTAGATGACCAGATAAAATAGGAAATGAAGAGCTGTGATAGAAGGTGGTGGTGGTGGGAAAGGTGCCAGTGGAAGAAAAGATCCTGAAGCACAAGTGGTGATGGTTAGGCCACACTTAAAGGTAATCAAAATCCTGAATTATATGCCAGGCCTTGACCCTTGAACCCACAAGAGACGTAGAAGAGAGGACACTCTAAAAAACAGATGGAAGTAGGGTAGTGAGGCAGAACTGAAAAAGCAGGAATCCAAATAGAGAAAAGCAAAAAAAAAAAGAAAAGACAGCCAAGAGTTGAGAGGAGTGGAGGAAAGTTGTCAATGGAATATGCTCCACAGGAAATGAAGGGCTTAAGTAAATAAGCAGATTCACTTATTTACATTGTTTGATAGCTAATAACAATATGAGTGCAGGTGTGGCTGTGAGGAGATAAGAAGCTTGCTTCCCAATCACATAGTCCTGGCTTCAGTCCAACTATGTGGCACCTTGGGCAAATATCTTCTACTATAGCCTTGGGCCGACCAAAGCCTTGTGAGTGGATTTGGTAGATGGAAACTGAAAGAAGCCTGTTGTATATGTATATATATATATATGTATGTGTGTGTGTGTGTCTTTGTGTCTGTTTGTCCCATCACTGCTCGATAACTGGTGTTGGTGTATTTACATCCCGTAACTTAGTGGTTTGGTAATAAAGACTGATAGAATAAGTACTAGGCTTAGCTTTAAAAAAATAAGTCCTGAGGCTGATTTGTCAACTAAAACCCTACAAGGTGGTGCTCCAGTATGTCCACCATCAAATGACTGAAACAAGTAAAAGAAAAAAAGAATGAACATCTGTTGCAATGTATGATTATGTTCAGTTCTTACTCATTGAGTGTGAGACTGTCATTTGCTTCAGCTTGTCACTTGACATTGCCTGTCTGTGACTTTATATTGTGTAAGCTGCCCTAAATCAAAGTGTGACTAACTGTGACCAGCAACTTGTTGATTCATTAATATTTTTGCTGATGTCAGTCTATGAAATTGGTGTGTAGTTGTTGAGTGTCAGTGGTTAGTTTGTCCATTGCTCAAGTTCAAAGATCCTGTTTCCATTTACAAAAACTTTCCTAATCGGAAAACAACTAGCTTGAGTTCAAACTGAAGCAGAGATATGCTACAGCAAATTGCTGCAGGTTCCTGGTGTATACAATATAATTGGTGTCATTTGGCTGTCTGTTCAATGTATAGTAGTTATCATGCCCTTCCCAACTTATGGTTTAGTCAGTGGGTAGGAATGTATCATGGCCTTTGCAAGCAAGAAAGAGAGAGAGAGAGAAAGTGGAAGTAGTTTTTATCTCTAGATGTGAGCAGTATTCTGATGCGAGTCTTAAGCTCTGTGAGAGGGGTAGCAACTGGTTGGTAGGTGCTTAAATATTTTTGGGTCTTGAAGAAGAGAGGCCTAGTCTCTAGGGTGCAGTTTTAGCAATTTTATGCATGCGGTTAACACCAAGAAAGACCTGCTTCCATTGAAAAAAATGCTTTAGGGTAACCCTTCTTTTTACTGCATATTTACAATATTTACATTTATATTCAGGTTTGATAAGTTTGATTTCCCAGTTGTCATCAGTGTCTTATACGGTGGTCTCAGACTGAAATCAAACTAAGAACTTAATGTTAGCAGTCCACTGGGTTAGTAAATAAGGAAACTTATTACGAAATATACAGGGTGTACACAAAGTCTGGCTACATGGATTAAATAAAATCATAGCATAAACAATTAAATATAAGAAATAATAATTTCTTAAAGTATGTGTTAATCCCCATGTGGGTACACGGAGTAAACAAAATCATAACATAAACAATTAAATATAAGAAATAATAATTTCTTAAAGTATGTGTTAATCCCCATGTGGATACATGGAGTAAATAAAATCATAACATAAACGATTAAATATAAAAAATAATAATTTCTTAAAATAGGTGTTAATCCGCATGTACCCAGATTTTGTGGACATCCTGTAGATTCCTAAACTGTATCCAGAATGGAATAATTTCCTCGTCAAAGAGCAAGATACCTGATGGTGATTGAGGATCAAAGTGGTTGAAGTCTAGTTTGTATATAAATATTGTAAATATGTACAGTAAGTTCCAGTGGCAGGTAAATTATAATGCTAGTAATTATACTTTACATAGGCACAAGGCCTTAACAGCAGCTTTATATAAAGAAAAAAAGGTGTAGTTAATTATATTGATTTTAGTACTTGACAGGATTCTTTCATTTTAACAACCCCACAAAAAGACAAAAGACAAAGCTGACTTTAGTAAAATTTGAACTCAAAATGTAAAGAACCAAAACAATTACCACAAGGTATTTGTTGTGTTTGATACCATGGCTGAGACATTTGAGCTGAAGTTTCATTTTTAAAAGTCTTTATATGACAAAAATTTAAAAACAAAAAAACCATACTTGAATAAAACATTTCATGTGAAAAGCATTTTGTCACATGAAAGTGAATTTTTTTTGTAACTAAATTTATAACTGTTAACAAGTTTTGTATGTAATTTCTAAAAAAAACCACTGCCGCCGCCGCCACCACCACCACCACCACCACCACATTCCTGCACTCAAGGCTATCACTGATTCATTGCATTTTTGATGATGTGAGGGACGAGGGAATGTCTGGAATAGTATCTTCTGTACAGAAACAACACAACTAAAAAACCATCATAGTCACTATGGTAAGCCTTCATTGAACCTTGGATGGTGACTTCAAATATATAACATTCTTAAAACTATAACTCAATAATCTGGTTTCGTCATTGAAGCCAGAAAATACTTCAGATTAAACTACAGCGGACATTGATCATAACTGCAATATATTACAATTTTAGTAGAAAGTGGGTTATACATCTTTAGATTGTATACCTGACTTTCTACTATAAAATTAAAGAAATAGACGGAACGCTGAACTCCAGACTAAACAACTTAAACAACATTTATTTGCTTGGTAAAACATACATATCTTTAGTTATACATCTTTAGAGGTGAGAATAACTAGCTGTCGAGTATAAGACCGAAAGATGTAGAGACAGCTTTTAAACATACGTCCATGCTCAATCGCTGGCCAGCGAGAAAGAAAATGAATTGAGCGGGAAACGCTTGCTTGTTTAATTCTACGCATGCATAAAACTACGCATGCGCAGGCATTACTACACAATCAATGTCTTACTTTGTCACAAAGTGAATAAACCTTATCATAGCATCATCGAACCACCACCAACTCATAACAGGTTTAACTGATATCCTGCTTCTTTTGTATTTTCCTTTCAAACAAAACAGATATTATTGCTAGAAGTTGGCAACCAACCTTTGCTCAAGACATACAGTCAACCCTTGGGATAAATACTGATTGTTTAATATGCAACACAATGGCAACTCTGATTAACTTTACACTGTCATTGTTTTATCATCATCAATATTTTAACATCCTCTTCTCCATTCTTGCATGAGTCAGCTAGAATTTGTCAGAGGATGTGACTGAAGATTCTCATGGACAATTTCAGAAGACTAATCTAAGTGATGGTAGTGTGTACTCTATGGTGTGTGCCTGTTTAGTCCCAAATTAGCCTTCATCTAGCAGACATCTAGTCAAAAACATTTCTATCACACCCATTTGGTCTTTTACTCCCACAAATCTAATGTACCCTACCTTTTTTAAAGTAGTAGCATGTGATTTAATGGACATTTCCTTGGTACATCCAGCAGGTGGGTGACTGTGAAGAAGCCTGCTATAAATGGTATTGGTATTCTTTAGTGGTTTAGTAACAAATAGCAGTACCCATGACCATTGCAGATTATCTAGACTATAAGATATATATATAACATTGTCAGTATCAATGTTAAGTTTGAACATCTGTAAACAGACAGCTACAAGAGATTTGGAAGTTATTTCTAACACATTGAATAACTACAAAGAGACTCCTTTATTTGATTCAAATGAAACTTATTCATTCAGTAGTTTAGCTGATTGCTATGAATTATATACTAGCCAGTTTAGTGAGTGGTGTTTATTGATTTCTGTTAGATCTCTAGCTACAACTAATGAATCAAACAAATTAGTTTCTGAAACAACTGTGAATATATATATATTAGAGATCCTTAAAGCATATTACTAATGTTAGTTTGGCAGGAGGAAATTGTCAATGCCCAGAAAATTGGAAATGTGCTTCCTCTCTGACCCCCTCCCCCCCGAAACATCATCATATTAATAATTCTTTCTCCACTCAGGTTCTCTTCCCACTCTCCAGCAAACACTGACTTATAGATGTTCAAACTGAACAAATACGGGAAATCATGGGAGGGTCTGTAAATGTTATGTGAATTTCCCTTGTTTACTTTTTACATTTAATTTTCCCTTATAGCATGGATTCCACAAATCTTTTATTGAAGCATGATTTAACAGCTGAGTGTCCTGTCTATTGCTAACCCCTCCCCGTTTTCCAAGCAAGGGATCTTTTATTTCACATATCTATGAAGGTGTGCAGTGAGTGAATATGTTGTTGACAGGAGAAATTACATTACTGCTCGTAGCTTGCAGTAATTGAAGATGTGCAAATGTAAACAAACACAAACACTTGAAGGACTTCTTTCAGTTCTCATCTACTAGTTTCACTCACAAGGTTTTGGTCAAGCTGGGGCAAATAACAGAAATAACAGAAGACACAGAGTCAAGATGCCAAGCAGTGGGAGTCAACATGAAATTATATGTTGGGAAGTGAAATTCTTAACTACACAACTACACCTGGACCCCTTCTTTTGATTGTTGTTGTTGGCATTCTGTCGCTTATGATGTCGAGAGTTCCAGTTGATCCAATCAACGGAACAGCCTGCTCGTGAAATTAACGTGTAAGTGGCTGAGCACTCCACAGACATGCATGCCCTTAATGTAGTTCTCGGGGATATTTAGCGTGACTCTGTGTGACAAGGCTGACCCTTTGAATTACAGGCACAACAGAAACAGGAAGTAAGAGTGAGAGAAAGTTGTGGTGAAAGAGTACGGCAGGGTTCGCCACCATCCCTGCTGGAGCCTCGTGGAGCTTTAGGTGTTTTCGCTCAATAAACACTCACAATGCCCGGTCTGGGAATCGAAACCGCGATCCTATGACCGCGAGTCTGCTGCCCTAACCACTGGGCCATTGCGCGTCCTCTTTTGATTAATACAATAAAAAAAATACCAAGATTGTCAGACAGTAGATTGTTGTAGCATCATGGCATGCATTACAAATGATATACACAAATATATAAGCCCTGTGTATGTAAGTGCAAGTCATATGCATTTTCAATGGCTAATGCTATTTTAATCCTTTTGTTACTATATTTCTGTTGAAAGATACTGCCTTTGTTTCAATCAATTTTAAAAACAATAATGAATTTAATAAAATAACTTTGTCATTATTAAGCTGGTGTTTGGAATATATATCAACATGAAATTTTGCTGGAAAGTTTTAATTTAGATCACTTTAAAATAAGAAATTTCTATCATATAACCACAGGTCAGTCTTTGGTGGATTGTTATCAAAAGGGTTAACTGCATGTATGTGTGTGTGATAGGAAGAAGTGATGATGTCCTGGGTTAATCCTGATTGAGTAGACTAGTGATTAGAGACATTCAAACAATGACCATCCTATCTTGTTGTAAGGTATGGCATATGTAAAATTACATATATCAGTGGGCTTTAACTTTAAATAACATGATACAAAGAAGATTTGCTTGCTATTTCTAACAGGTCAAGTGATGGCATCACTTAGAAGAACCCTTCTGATGTAATTGGCAGCATGACTACATGGCAAACTTTAGGAAGTAGTGTCCTTGTTGTATAGCCCCAGGCTGGCCTTGATCCAGCAGATCAAAGGCATTCCAGCCATGAACATCCAGTTTTTATGTGAAACACACTGTTTAATATGTGCTTTCTTTTTACGAAAGTAGGATGTGATTTAAGGGGGATTTGGTTCCTGTTTCAAGTAGGTCAAATGGCCTTGTAGAGGCTCATCCCACTGACATGAGGAAGATCTGGTGCTGTTTAACCACAGAGCAGAGTAATGATTAAAGCTATGCCAGCTGTTGTCATTGCTTTTTTAGTATGCGTAGACAACATCCCAGAGTTACATTATAAAAGGAATCCTTTTCTAAGATTGTGGTGGGGGTTGTCATTTGAGGGAGATTTGACTGTCATTTCTAGCAGGCCAAACAAACATGTACAGCTTTCTTTATTGATTAGAGAGAAATATTACAGTAGAGTGGTGGATAGTAGAATCAGTAGAGTGTCCAACAAAATGTCTTCATGTATTTAGTGCCAGAGATAACAACCTTTTATCTTGGAAACATCAATAAAATAAATACCAGGTTAAGTACCAAAGATTGATTGATTAGAATCTCACCCACTCTCTTTCCCACTACCTCTAAAATATGTTACCTAGGGCCCAGTATAATATGAAGTATAAAAGAAGTCAATATTAAGTGTTACTATCACCATTAGTTCATTACATATTAATCAACTGCCAAACTCAAAACATTACAACCTTGCTAACTACATGGCATGCAACACGCACGCACGCACACACACACATACACACATTTGCCAACAACTTTGATATATATATATATATTTCTTTTATACTTTTACTAGTTTAAGTCATGAAACTTAAGCCCTTTTGGGATCAGATACCTTAACATTACCTTCAAAAGTTTAGTCAACTTTATTGGACTCCAGTGCTTACATTAATCTGGTGTTTATCCGTATATATATAAGAAATGTTTTTGAAAGACACTATATTCTATAATGAGATTATATATACTTTCTCACACAACAATTAAAATATATTTACTTTAAATCATTTATTTATTTTATATCGTTCATCTTTCTCCCCCTCTCATTCACGCACATGCTACTTTGGGAGCGAAAGAGTTTTGTTTACATTTCACGCCGGTACGAGCCTTAAATATTGGCCTTTTCCGTAAAAAGTGTCTTCGGCGATCTTTACCAAAGATCGGCCTTTTCCGTAACACCCGCACGATCTTCACTACGGTGTTAGGGTTAAGGTACGGAAAAGGCCGATCTTTGGTAAAGATCGCCGAAGACACTTTTTACGGAAAAAGCCCATATTTAGGACTCGTACCGTAAGATCGCCATCCATTTATTTAACAACAATGAAACTACGAGGTATGTAACAATTTGTCAGTGTTCCATTTATTTTTTTTTAGTGAAAATCGTGCGAGTGTTATCTAAAAATTTACCTGTACTTTTTCATGGTAAATTTGAGATTTAAAAACGTTTTCCATATTCTTCATTTCTGTATGTTGGTTAATTCAATTAGAAAATAAAACCTAATGACGATGTAATTAGCAGCTAGCACATTTGGTTTCTTAGTTTTTGTCTGCTTTTATGTTTAAATTCTTTACTTGACTGTTATATTTCTTACGAAGAGTGAAAAAATGTTTTCCATATTCTTAATCTCCGTATTTTCCCCGTACATTGAAAAATAGATGGTGAAAAGATCAATGTGTGTGTGTGGGGATTTCCGAGGCTGAAGATGTAAAATGCTTTCTTTTTCTTCTTAAACATGAGATATAATTTCAAAAACAGGGTTTTGTAGCATATTTCTTACGTAGAGAGTCTGCATTCTTAATTTTTAAAAATTTTATTATATATTTCAATTCCATTCTATTCTATTGCATTTTGCTTTATTTAACAACAATGTTTGTTTGACGAAACAAGTTAATATCTTAATTGAAAACGACCGCGTAACGTTGTCTGTGTTTGAAAACAGTTTTGTTCTCATTGCTGATTTTTCGTTCATCAGAACCGCAACTTCACCTTCATTTGTGCCTTCATTTAATCACATTTCCCCATCTGTTAGTTTCATTTTCTCTCTCTCCTAATCTGTCTCAGGCGTCGAACGGCTGCTTCATTGGCACAGAGGGCTAGAAGGGTCAAATGAGACTTTGGAGCAGGAGAGTCACTGAAAGTGACGACGAAAGAGCCATGCGATTACAACGGAGGAAGTCGTACGACCGTTCGGTGCGTTTTCAAGAAACGAGTTCAGCTCGATCTGCTCGCAATTCAAAAATTGCTGCTGCCACTGCCAATGCAAGAGCAACTGAGACAGCTAAACAACGGGCAATACGCAATTCAAAGAATGCTGCTGCCACTGCCAAAGCAAGAGCCTCCGAGACTGTCGAACAATGGGCAGCACGCAATTCTAAGAATGCTGCTGCCACTGCCAATTCAAGAGCCTCTGAGACTGCAGAACAACGAGCAGTCTGAACTTCGCAAAACACTGCTGCCACTACTACTACGCGATCTGCTGAAACTCCTCCACAGAGACATGGTACGCTACAGAGGACTAGTCATCGGCGAGAGGCTGCTCGCGGCATTACAAGCCCCAAAAGTTCCTATTGGCTCATGAAGGCTTTCAACTATGAACCGACGATAAGCTACTCTTCCCGTTCTGAAATCGAGATTGGGGGTATGTGCTCCACCTGTAAGCACTGCAATGCTAAGAAATGGTCAGCCGAACCACTTGGGATGTGCTGCTCAAATAGCAAAGTGCAGCTGCCACCACTTGAAGACCCTCCACAACCTTTGAAGGACCTGCTGGCAGGGTCTGCGCCAAAGTCATCCAGATTTCTTCAACTTATCAGGACATACAGTTGCGCTTTCCAGATGACCTCCTTTGGGGCTAAAGTTGTCTGAGAGGAAAGGTGGATGCCAACTTTTAAGGTCCAGGGGCAGGTTTACCACCTCATTGGGTCAACTCCAGCCCCCTAACAATAGTTCACCAGCGTTTTTGCAGCTTTATTCATCTCTGACTACAATCAACAGGCCGCAGCACGAGTAGCCAATTTCCCGGCGAATGGAGACAACACAGAGGCTGAAACTTTCGACAGAGACATCTTACTTGGCCTACAAACAATGCTGCATGAGCACAACAGTTACGTCCTCAGCTTCAAATGCGCATTGGAGAATGCACCCTGTCCCAACTACAATGTCATCATTGACGCTGACAAGGGGCCTTGTGATATTTGCTCCAGTTCTTTACAGTCTGAGTTCAAACTTGCTCATGTCAAATTTGTCTTTCATTGGTTTGGATATCAATAAAATAAAGTACCAATCAAGTAGAGAGTTTTGGTTGATGTAATCAACTAATCTCCTCCAAAATCATCTCAGAACTGCTGGTCTTGTACCTGTATTGGTTACAAATTTTGGCACAAGGCCAGAAATTCTAGAGGGAGGGAGAAGTCTATTACATTAACCCAAATGCTCAGCTGGTGCTTATTTTATTGACCCTAAAAAGATGAAAGACAAAGTCAACCTCAGTGGCATGCCTTGTACCTATATTAGAAACAATTAATTACACTGATGTGTATGTGTGTGTATGTGTATGAGTGTGGTGTATAAGAGGGAAAGAGGGAATGAAAGTCTATGTGTGTTCATGCATGTCTGTGTGAATGTGGAGGTATGTGTGTTTGATAGCTTGATAGAGAAAAATAGATAGAAGTTAAATAAGAGCTGAAGGAGGAGAGTTAATCAATAGACAGTTCCTAACTCCTTTTCTTTCTCTGCATCATCATCATTTTATAGATTAATTAAATCAATTACCATAATTAACTGGTTCACATAACTGCATTTCCTTAGACATATGATTTTATCCTTGCCACATCAGGTGACAGTTGCCAGTCTCCACTACAACTAATGCCTTCATGCTGTCCACTATATACATTGTATGTAATGGTGTCTACATGCACTGCATTGTATCTAAGTACTTAGTGCCTGTTGCCATGAAATCTTTGTTACATCCCGTCCAGATGCATTATGGCATACTTTCATAGAAGGTTGACTGTCGCCAGCTACTTGTAATCAGAACAGATATATTTAGACTTGTGCTTACAATACTGATTCTCATCAGCTGCTTTTTGATATAACTATTAATTTTTACAAAGTCAGGTAGAAACCACTTGCTCGATACCTCATGCAAAGCATTTTTAAGTGATAACTAGATTTGTTTAGTTTCTATTCTAAATGGGCAACTCCTTTTTTGGAACTAATTCAACCCCTACTGAAAGCTACTTTTCTATTACTAGAAAAACAAAAGACCCCTAGATGCTATTCATTGGTTAAATATCTCACCACACCACCACCTCTGCACCCACTTTATGAAGAAGGCTTTTTCCTTTTTCTTCTCTTTTCCTGCCTTGCAAGTTACTTAACAATCCCACTAGCATGAATAAAGCATCCAGCACACACTACTATAAATTGGTTGGCATTAGGAAGGGCATTCAACTGCAGAAACCATGACAAAACTGACATGGAGCACAATGCAGCACTGTGGTTCACTGGACCCTATCAAACTGCCCAACCCATGCCAGCATAGATAATTTACATTAAATGATGAGGATGACGACGATGACAATGGTGATGTTGAAACTGGTACTTCTGGATCTACAATTCCAAGTATTCTTTCACAGCTTAATAACACTGTTGCTTTTTTCCCCAGTACTCTTTATCAACCTGAACAAAAATCTCATCAACTGTAAAACAGGCAATAGCTAACATAAAATGTTTTAGGAAGTGGTAAACTTTTTACTTTGAGGCTGCTTTACACTACTTACTAATCAACCAGCAATCTTATGTTCAGTGACAAAGTAAAGAAAAATGAAGAATAAGATTTTCTGTGCCGCTTACAGCTATTCTACAACTATGACACCAGACACATCCATTCATCATCATTATCATTTAACATCTATTTTTCATGCTTGCATGGATCAGACAGAATTCATTGAGATAGATTTTCTATGGTTGAATGTCTTTCCTGTTGCCAAGCAAGGTAACAAACAACATCACTTGTATGATTGTAACACTTGTTTACAATCATCGAGTAATGTCAACACAGATATGTGCATGCAAACAGAAACATATGTACAATGGGTTTCTTTCAGTTTCTGTCTACCAAACCGAGGTAGTCATGTATGTGCAATTCTGTCTACCAAACCAGGTAGTCATGTACGTGCAGTAAAAATGGACAAGTTTGCATTTGTGTAAAATGACTTCTTTAATTGCAACTGTTTTTTGTTGCAACATGTACATATTGCATGTGTTGCAAGTGCATATTGCATGTATGTGTTGAGTGTATGTCTGTTGCATTTGTTTGTGGAATGCATATGCATGTTAAATGTGTATGTATGCATTATATGTATGTGCTATATGTATAGATATGTTACATATGTATATGGATGTGCGTACATGTGTTGTATGTGTTGCATGAGTGTATGCATGTGTAATGTGTGTGTTGTATGTGTGTGTATTGCATATGTATATGTCTATGTGCATTTGCATCTGTGTTTACTATATGTGTATGGATATGTTATAAGTGTGAAGGTGCATGGCTCAGTGGTTAGAGTGTCAAGCTTACAATCGTGAGGCTGTGAATTCGAATCCCGGACCAGGCTACGTGTTGTGTTCTTGAGCAAGACATTTTATTTCACGTTGCTCCAGTTCACTCAGCTGTAGAAATGAGTTGCGACGTCACAGGTGCCAAGCTGTATCGGCCCCTTTGCCTTTCCCTTGGATAACATTGGTAGCATGGAGAGGGGAGGCCGGTATGCATGGGCGACTGCTGGTCTTGTGCCTCGGAGGGTAACTTTCTAGGTGCAATCCCATGATCAGTCATGACCAAGGAGCGTCTCAGCAGAGGCAGCATGTTACAAGTATATATGGATATGTAGCACATATAAATATATGTGTTATATGTAATGCATGTTAGTGTTGTTATTTAGCTCAAGGTCAAACCAGAACAATGATGAAAGACATTTCAACAGTGACCACCCCATGTATCTAGAACAACATTATCTAATGCAATCTTTCATTTGTTTAAGAATATAGGGCATTATTTGAGAAGGAAGTTGATAACCATATAGTGATATCCCAACCACTTCATTTGTGAGCAGGAAATGTCTTCTTGATGTGTCAGCAGCAGCGGTAGTAGTAGTGGCAGTAGTAATACTGGCAACGACCTTGGTGGTAGTGACATGTTGGCAAGATAACTTAAAAGGTATGTAAATAATCGCTGAATGTCATATAGTGTATGAAGTGTGTGTGTGTGTATGTGTGTATTACATACAATATGGTAAGTCCCATGCCAGAGGGACTGACGTGGGACCGCCAGCAATGGAGTGCACTAATGGAGCTGATCGGCTCCATGCATGATGACACCTCTGGGACCACTATCTTGGAAGGACCCCAGCCCCATCGAGCAAAAGCATGAAGCTAAGCCAAGCCATACAGTATTGTATGTGGTGCACATGCACAAGTGTGTATGCATGTGTGTGTGTATATATATATAGATATAGATATATAAAAGTAATTATTCGTTCTGCAGTGTAGTTCTGAAATAGCAACATATCCTTAATGTACGATATAATCTGTCTCCACTTATGTTTGTATATTTGTGCCTATCAAATATTCATTTATCATGTACATGTTCAGTGTGTTTGTGCATGTGCATATCTGTGTGTGAGAGAGAGAGAGAGAGAGCGAATGTGTTTGTGTGATCCCAGCAACACTGTCACCACCGTATCTATGAAGCAGGATGTCTATTTCTGAGTATGTGGTGATAAGAGTAGTAGTAGTAGTAGTAGTAGAAGTAAGAGTTCTGGTGACAGTGATGGCCTGGATGAAGGTCACAAACTCTCTACTATTGGAAGGAGTATATAAATTAATGAATTGTGCTCTTTATAGATAAGAGATCAACACATAATTAATTGATTGGTTGGCCTGATAGATGACAAACAGACAGACATGTATGTGTACATATATATATCATCATCATCGTTTAACGTCCGCTTTCCATGCTAGCATGGGTTGGACGATTTGACTGAGGACTGATGCAACCGGATGGCTACACCAGGCTCCAATCTAATTTGGCAGAGTTTCTACAGCTGGATGCCCTTCCTAACGCCGACCACTCAGAGAGTGTAGTTATATATATATATATATATATATATATATATATATATCATCATAAATATACAGGGATTAGCATTGAGTTGTGTTTACTATATGTGTATGGATATGTTATAAGTGTGAAGGTGCATGGCTCAGTGGTTAGAGTGTCAAGCTTACAATCGTGAGGCTGTGAGTTCGAATCCCGGACCAGGCTACGTGTTGTGTTCTTGAGCAAGACACTTTATTTCATGTTCCCTGCCCATATTCTTGTATATATATATATATATATATATATATCTATATATATAAAAATGAGAATGTGTGTCTGTCTGTCTGTCTGTCTGTGTGAATCCCTAAAACTCGAGAACTACGCAACCAATTTCATTCAAATTTTACACATGCCTTACTTAGGGTTCCAGTTGTGTTTTAGTCAAAAAATTTTTTAACTTCTTGCAGAGTTCGAGCCCACGGCAACATAATATCTCCTCCACTATTTAAGTATTACGTGTCAAAATTGAAACAAAAACACTCATGTCAAATACTTTCACTTTAAAAATGAAACTATTCCACTAACTGAAACAATCACATTTTGATACTGTAATGACAGATACTTTCAGAGAGAGAGAGAAAGAGAGATGTATATGTATACATATAGATGTATATGTACACGTTATTCCACTAACTGAAACAATCACATTTCGATACTGTAATTACAGATAATTTCAGAGAGAGAGAGAAAGAGAGAAAAAGAGATGTATATGTACACGTATATGCATAGATATATATAGATATAGATCTATATGCATACATGTATATGTATACATATGTGTACATGTATATATATAGATGTACATATAATATGTACACATATATACATATATATACATGTATACAGATATCTATACATATATACACCCATCACACACAAACACATGCACACAAACACACACATTAGTCATTTGTTTTCTTATCCAAAACTATGTCAAAAGTACTGAATGGATCTTTATGAAATTTGGAAATTATATTCTATGCATAACGGCCATAACTCCCATGAAAATTCATATATTTTTGATGTTGATGAAATTTTAACCCGAACATAACAGATGAGCATTATTTGTAATTCAACGGTACAACAGTGTAAGACTACCCTTTCAGATATACTTACATTGTGATTTCTGCAATGTGGTGCATAAATTGTCAAGTAAATGAGACGCATCTTTGCCGCCACTGATTCACTTGCAAAGTGTTAAGTAAAATTATTTCGTTGCAGACCTCCTTTGGGTCTTTTTATTATCACTGCGACACACATAGTCCCCAGTTGGTAACATTGATTTCAAGGCCCTCCTAGATGAGAGACTGGCATTCCACTTAATGTCTATGTTCCATGCTGGCATGGATTGGAGAGTTATTAATGTAGAAATATGGTATTGTAGCTACTAACAGTTGAGGGTTGCGTAGTCTAGACGGCGTTTTAGATTTCATTATCCTCTTTAACCCGGGCAAAGCCGGGTATTTCTGCTAGTATATATATATATGCATGTGTGTGTGTGTGTGTGTGTGTGTAAGTATATACATGTCTACACACATCCACATGAGAATTATAGATAGTTTCTAGGTGCTCAACATTCAGTGAATAGGCTGCCCCACTACCATTTGACACAGTTCACAGTATCCAACTGAAATTAAAAAATTCTCCTTACCCAGTCACTCAGATAAAATGCCTAATAAGGAATTAACCAGAAAGTCAACATTCAAAACTTTTAAATAAAAAAAAGATCTAAGACAGACAAAAGAACAGATTCTATATGCGTATATCCTATATCTTTTATTTGTTCCAGTTATTGGAAACTTGGCCAAGTTGTGTACTAACTTGAAGGGTGTAGTCACACAAATCGACCCAGCAGTTATTTTTTTAAGATTGGTGCTTATTCAATCAGTCTCTTTTAACAAATGGCTGAGTTAGGGGATCGTAACACTGGTTGTCAAGTGGTGGTGGTCATGGGTAAACACACACATCTATCTATCTATCTATCTATCTATCTACATACATGCATGCATATATATTGGGTCATCCCATAAATAATGCGGTTTTTTTATACTTCTTTTTTATTTTTCAAAATTAAGATAAAGTTCATTTTTAATCTGAAATATACTCTCCTTCATTTTCTACAATGCTCTTCCATCTATCTGGTAGACTTGCAAGGCCCCTCTTCCAAAATTCACTTGTCCGTCACAAAAAATACTCCTCCAGTACTATTCTGACCTCATCTACAGAATTTATATTTTTTGCATCCAAATGATTTTGAAGACTGCGGAATAAATGATAATGAGATGGGGCAATGTCCAGCAAATATGGTGGGTGAAGCATCATTTTCCATTCAAACTGCACCAGCCTTTGGAATGTCATCCTCACTGTATGTGGCCAAGCATTATCCTGATGGAAGAACACTTTTTGACTTGAAATCAAAGATGGTTATTTTCCTTCTAGCGCTGACTTCAATGACTGGTTGAATGACCGAATCCAAGCTTCTCTGCTAGTTTCTTAAAAGTTACGATGGGATTTTGTTCCACCAGGGTTTGAAAAATGTCCTTGTTGAGCTCTACACATTTTCCAGAATGAGGCTTGTCTTCTAGGCTGTAGTTTCTGGCTTGGAATTTCTGGCATCACAGTTGAGACTGGCATACGCTTATCATCCTATCTCCATATATGCACTTGTCATTCTCTCAGTTATCTGGCCTGCCGTGAAAAAAGCTTGGTGAACCCTGCCCATAACGATAGCAAATTTTCTTTCTTCTGCTTCTTTTCTTTTTTCGTTCCTTTCTTTTCTCCTTTTCTTCCAACTCAGCGTTTTAATACTGTTATCGAGGTCCAGAGTGAATTGCAGAAGGTCCTCAACTCGCTTACAGAAAAAGACTTCCAGGCTGGATTCCAAAAGTAGCAGGAATGCCAGGACTGGTCCATAGCAAGGTGACTATTTTGAAGGAAATGAAATTAAAAGCATAGGTGAAAACATAATTAGTCTGGGAACTTTTTGATATCACCTTGTATTTAGTAGTCAAATCCGAAATGTAGATGGTTTTACCACTATTTCTAATTTGAACATTGCAATATCCAGTGCATGAAACTTAAAGATCTCTTTTAGCTCTTTTACTTGTTTCAGTCATTTGACTGCGGCCATACTGGAGCACCACCTTTAGTCGAGCAAATCGACCCCAGGACTTATTCTTTGTAAGCCTAGTGCTTATTCTATCGGTCTCTTTTTGCCGAACCGCCAAGTTACGGGGACGTTAGCACACCAGCATAGGTTGTCAAGCGATGGCGGGGGGACAAACACTGACACACAAACACACACATATATATATATATATATATATATATATATATATATATATATATATACATATATATGACGGGCTTCTTTCAGTTTCTGTCTACCATATCAAATCCACTCACAAGGCTTTGGTTGGCCCGAGGCTATAGTTAAAGATACTTGCCCAAGGTGCCACGCACTGGGACTGAACCCGGAACCATGTGGTTGGTAAGCAAGCTACTTACCACACAGCCACTCCTGCACCTATGATATACACAAACTCTACAAATAAAAAGAGTATTCATCCAGCTATGCAGTGTTGAATACTCATTGACACTGTTCAACACTATTGTGTAAAAACACACACACGCACACACATATGCACAGGCAAGGTTGTGTGATTAACAAGTTTTCTTCCTAACCACAAGGTTTCAGGTTCAGTTTGACAGCATATCTCAGGCAAGTGTCTTGCCTGAGGGGCTGATCAAAGCTTTGTGATTTAGTAGATGTAAATTGAAAGAAGTCCGTTGTGTGTATGTATGTTTGTAGTTCTTCGTCTTGATATTGTAGGACTGTTGTAAATGAATGTCATTCTTTTCCAACATTTCTGCATAAACATAACTAGCCAGCAGAAGCAGGGTGATGGTTGGTGACATGAAGAACATCTGGCTGTAGAAAACCTGCCTCAATAAACTCCATCTGAGACGTACAAACATTGAAAAGTGGAATTTAAAATAATGACAACAATGGTGATATGTGTGTGTGTGTGACTGATTGTTTATATTTTGGGCTTTTTGCATGAAAGCTCAGGTAAAGAATAACAACCAAAAACTTGGTAATGTTTGTTGACATTCCTTGACCAAAGGTCAGCTGGTCATTTTCAAAGCTGATTGAAATAATCCCTTAACTGAAAAACAGTGTATTGATTTGGCCGGAGATCCTATAATGCTGCTAAGCCGGCCCTTCATATATACTTTAATCAGTTTGAGACCCGTTAACGAAAACGGACACACACACACACACACACACACACACACACAAAAAGAAACCAGCCTATTAAGTGTAAAAAAGTGTAGAAAACGAATATGAAAAAAAAAAAATTTGCGCAAACGAACGGGGTTTGGGTGGGGAGAGGAATTTCGGAGAATTCACAGGATCCGATTTTTCCGTCATAACTTTCAGGAAAATAGATATATATTTACGAAATTTTATAGAAATGCCGTTCACATGGCACAAATTACGATTATAAAGAAATTTCTGGGGAAATTTTTATCCGAAGGGGTGGGGAGAGGACTGTCGGAAAATTCACACGATCCTTTTTTTTCCCCTCATAACCTTCAGGAAAATGAATATCTTTTATTGAAATTTTATAATAAAAAAACACCTTTCAAACAGTATACAGGGTGTCCACAAAGTCTGGGTACATGGAGTAAATAAAATCATAACATAAACAATTAAATATAAGAAATAATTTCTTAAAATATGTGTTAATCCCCATATACCTAGACTTTGTGGACACCCTGTAGATTACGATTATAAAGAAATCTGTGGGGGAAAATGTTTTTCCGAAGGGGTGGAGAGAGGACTATTGGAAAGTTCGATAAATTTTTAGATTAACACCCGCACGATTTTCACTAAGAAAAAAAAAAAAAACTCGGATTTCTTTAATGATTCGGGAGGGGGGGGAGCCTCCCCCCTCTCTGAACCCAAATAAGGGATTTGCAGCATATTAGGAGGTCAGAGTACGTGATTCCATGCAAAATATCCGAGTTTTTGTTTTTCTTAGTGAAAATCGTGCGGGTGTTTATCTAAAAATGTACCGACTATTTGGAAGTTGGAAACTGAAAGACGCCCATCGTATATATGTATATATCTATATGCGTGCATCTTTATGTTTGTTAGTTGCCCGCCACCACTTGACAATCGGTGTTGGTTTGTTTACCCCCACCCCCCATAATCTAGCAGTTCGGCAAAAGGATCCGATAGAATAAGTATCAGGATAAAAAAAAAATAAGCACTGGGGGGCGGTTTGTTCGATTAAACCCGTCAATGCGGTGCCCCAGCATGGCTGCAGCCCGATAACAAGATGTAGCTTTTAAAATCAATCTGAAAAAGAATACTTCATGGACAAATGCTTCGAAACCAACGTAACCGCAAGCCATATTATAAAAGCAGAATATTTGTTATAATTTACAATGAATGACTGGGACGATTTTCTCTTTAAGTGTAGTAAAATAATGGCGGAATTTCTGAATCAGCACACCTACCGCCCTTTTTTCGTTTCTCACGAGTATTTCTTTGGGTTGGCAAAAATTTACCATTAATTTTTTTTTACAAATACCTTTCAGATGGTGTAGATTACGATTATATCGGAATTTGTCGCGAAATTTTTTTTTCAGAGGTGTGGGGAGAGGAGTTTCGGAGAATTCAATAAGTCGACTTTGTTTTCTCATAACTTTCAGAAAAATAAGCGTTTTTAATGAATTTTTTAATAAATACCTTTCAGATGATGGTAGATTGCATTTATATCGGAATTTAATGTAAAAAAAATAACAATAAAAATATAAAAAACACTGCACATCCAGACACATCACAGATTTTTCCAAAATGTAATGTTTCATTTCATGTGTGTGTGTATGTATGTATGTATGTATGTATGTATGTATGCATGCATGTGTATATATATATATATATATATATATATATATATATATATATATATATATATATATATATATATATATATATATATATATATATATATAAAATAATCGTTTATTACTGTCGTCTCTTCTTGTGTGTGTGTGTGTGTACCATTTCTTTTTTTTTTTTAACATTAAATTTCAATATAATCGTAATTTGCAATCTGAAAAGTATTTGTAGAAATTTTCATTAAAAAATATTCATTTTTCCGAAAGTTATGAGGAAACAAAGTTGTGGGAGGGGTGTACGTGTTACACACACACACAATTTTTCCAGAGTGATATATTTTCTTTGTGAAACTCAAAGTGGTGGATTAGCCAAATCGTTAGCACGTTAAAGAGAATACATTAGTGCTATTTATTTTCGCTCTTTACATTTCAAATTCAAATCGCACTGGTTGCAAGTTTGCCTTTTTTTCCTTCTGGAGTTGATAAAATAAAGAACTAGTTCAATGCTAGGGTGCACCCCTTTTACCACCCGAGCTGTCACATCTTGGACCTTCCGCCGGAGTGAGGAGTGGGCGAGTTAAATGGGGTGTCTGTGATTGCTCATAGGTACATGTGTACTTAATAATCAGAAGCGTAACACATCAAACATGTTGACACCAAGTCACACTCGAGTGCAAATGACGACAGAGATGTTAATAGTGAGATAAAACAGTTCGTATAAAGTTAAACTGTTAATTTTCTTCTGGAAAATAACATGTTTCTTAATCATTGTGAAAGATATTTAGCTTCCTATTACTTAGAGTCATTACGTGTATTCAAAAGAATTTCAGAATTACCCTTAATGTTTTTATCAACATATGTGAGCTTGGAAGACTAAATTGCATTCGTTTCTAAATTTTATGTGAAAACCTTAAGGAATAGTTTTAAGATAATGATGTTATGAGTAGGAGCGGTATCCAATCTGGTCAAAAAAAATATTGTGATGCAAGTAAACAACGAAGGAATATCTAAAGGGGGAAAAAAAATTGGCCAAACTTACCAGCCATGGTTAAAAGCGAGCCCTTTTCAACGTCTGGAAAAGATCTTGTTTTGTAGGTAGTTATGTGTGAAGTGCGGTGTCTGTTCAGACAAGCAAAATATAAGAAAACCAGAAGAGAAAGAGGAGTGTTTAAACAATTGAGAGAGAAAAATATGAATGAATATAAGAGCGAGTGAGAATGGAAACGGATTAAGTGTCAAAGTGAGTAAAAAAGAAAGAGAATGAATAAATAAAGAGGGAATAAGCGATATATATATATATATAAAGGAAATAGAAGAAAGAATGAATGTTAAAGAGATAGAGGGGGAATGAACGATATAGAAGGAGTGGCTGAGGGTGTGAGCAGGATATATATATAATATATATATATATATATAGATAGATATAGTGAGAGAAAGAGAGAGAAAGAATGGCTGGGTGAGAGAAAGAGAGAGAGAAAAACAGACAGAAACAGAGGGAGAAAGAGAGCAAAGGAGTGAGAAATATACACAGAACGATAATAATAGAGAGGTGAAGAGAGTGAGTGAGAAATATAAGGAATGGTTGGAGGGGGTGCAAGAAATATACCGGGAGGGAATGGTAAAGGCTGAGAACAGAAGAGAGTGAGCGAGTGAGATATAGGGAATAGCTTAGAGTGAGACTAAGAGAATAAGTGAGAGAATGGTAAAGATAGAGAAGTAAAGAAAGTGAGAGTGACTGATATATAATAATGTCTGAGTGAGAGAAAGAGAAAGGGTGAGTGAGAGAAGTGAAAATAATAGTAAAGATAGAGAGGTGAAGAGACTGAGTAAGCGATGTAGAAAGAATAGTAGTAGTTAGAGAGAAAAATGAGGAACGGTAAGAGAAAAGCAACGAAACGGGGAAGTGAAAAGAGGAATTGTATATGAAGCAGATGGTGGGAGGGTAATTTCTCTACGACAACTTTCTCTGACTACCTTGTTCTAGACGAGAGGCGTGGCTTGTTACCAATATCACACACACACACACACACACACACACACACACACACTCTCTCTCTCTCTATGTCTCTGTCTCCCTCTACTTTTGCCTCCCTCCCTCTCTGTCTCATTGTTGTTATTGTAAAAACAATAAATAATAAAGGGTGTTCAATAAAGGTTCTCCGCAGAGACTTGTTTTCATCCTGCGCATCACCACCATGGCGCTATTTCAAGAGTTTTTCAGTGAACCGATTATTTCGAAGGGACTTCGACCACCTAGATCACCAGATTTAACACCGCCAGACTTTTTTTCCTGGGGAGCAAGTATAGGATCAGTGTACAAGAATCGCCCGAAAGCCTTAAATACTTACTGTGGAGAAACTTTCTGAACTTTCTATACAAGGTGTCCACAAAGTCTGGGTACATGGGGATTAACACATACATTAAGAAATTATTATTTCTTATATTTAAATGTTTGTTATGATTTTATTTACTCCATGTACCCACATGGGGATTAACACATACTTTAAGAAATTATTATTCCTTATATTTAATTGTTTATGTTATGATTTTATTTACTCCATGTACCCAGACCTTGTGGACACCCTGTAGTACTAGTGGTTGCCGAAATGACTGATGTCTATCGTCCTGAGGGTGTGATGTTTATAGGCTTCAATCTCCACCCCAAAGAAATACAAAAAAAAAAGTCCGAGCAAGAGTTGTCAGACAGGTTTGCGTGTAATAAAAAGTTTGATCGTCTGCAATGTTAGACATGTATGTATGTGTGCGTACACACACACACACACACACACACACACACACAGAGAGAGACACGCACGTATCCATGCATAAATACATGCATGTATGCGCACGCGCAAGCACACTTTGCTGCAAAGTAAAGTTCCACTGGTTGTGATTTCACTTTTGCCAAGTTGAAGGCTTCATCAGACCGGGATGAAATCACCAACCGCCAAAGTTTCGAAATCAGTCGACTTTTCCCTTGAGTTAATAATAAATGTAATACTCCGCTGAATACATTTATGTAGAATCAACATGAATTTATTCAGTAATGCTTTCACAATGTTTGACTATGCAAAAAGAAAGATCCAACATTAATATTCGCGCATCTATCTATCATCATCATCATCATCGTTTAACGTCCGCTTTCCATGCTAGCATGGGTTGGACGATTTGACTGAGGACTGATGAAACCAGATGGCTACACCAAGCTTCAATCTGATTTGGCAGAGTTTCTACAGCTGGATGCCCTTCCTTACGTCAACCACTCCGAGAGTGTAGTGGGTGGTTTTACATGTCACCAGCACGAAAGCCAGCCAGGAGGTACTGGCAACGGCCACGTTCGAAATGGTGTATTTTACGTGCCACCTGCACAGGAGCCAGTCCAGGGGCACTGGCAACGATCTCGCTCGAATGTCTTTTCACGTGCCACTGGTACAAGTGCCAGGAAGGCGACGTTGGTAACGGTTAGGCGACGTTATCTATCTGTGTGTGTGTGTGCGTGTGTGTGTGTGTGTGTGTGTAATCAGAAGATCCAAGGATCTAAGTGTAGGAGGTTTGTAAGCTTCGAGCAGTCTGTGATAGGTATAAAAGACAACGTTCAGAAACAACAATTTATTGGTGTCAAGTTAACTTGGGGTTCCTTAAAAGCAATATAACCTTCATATAATTAAGGTAGCTCAACCTGATGAGTAGCTGGCTGAATACCTCATTGAATGCTCAAAAGGAGAAGATAGACAGCTGACAACCATTTTTTTCTCATTGTTTACGTATTTAACTCGTTTGTTTACATATTTCATGTTATTTGCACTGTTGGTGACGTCCTGTATATATATATATATATATATATATATAATCTTTTACTCTTTTACTTGTTTCAGTCGTTTGACTGTGGCCATGCTGGAGCACCGCCTTTAGTCGAGCAAATCGACCCCAGGACTTATTCTTTACAAGCCTAGTACTTATTCTATCGGTCTCTTTTGCCGAACCGCTAAGTTACGGGGACATAAACACACCAGCATCGGTTGTCAAGCGATGTTGAGGGGACAAACACAGACACACAAATACATACATATATATATATATACATATATACGACGGTCTTCTTTCAGTTTCCGTCTACCAAATCCACTCACAAGGCTTTGTTCGGCTCGAGGCTATAGTAGAAGACACTTGCCCAAGATGCCACGCAGTGGGACTGAACCCAGAACCATGTGGTTGGCAGCAAGCTACTTACCACACAGCTACTCCTATATATATATATATATATATATGTGTGTGTGTGTGTGTGTGTATGAATATATAAACCTTTAAAAAAAAAATCTTTGTTCATTTCCTTCACTTTCAACCTGTGTCTATGTGATAGATAAGGCAGTTTTAGAGTCATTTGACATCTTCTTCTAGCATGTAGTTTGCCCTTATTATAATTTCTATAAAAAATTATAAACTCTATATTAATTTATACCTAAAAGTTTTTACACACTAGCTACCTGATAAAATCCTATATAGATTTTATCCTTAATTATGATAATAATAGTATTAATAAATAAATACATACACACCCATATATAGAAAGAGAGAGAGAGATGTATATAAAGCATAATTAGAGGATAAAATCATTAAAATTAATTAATTTTATCAGTGACCAGCATATAAAAACCCTTTAGGTAAAATACGTTCATAGAGATATACATTGTATAGGGTACAATTATACTTAAGACATAATAGCTTTTGTGCCCTTAAATATAGTTATACCCTATACAATTATATATCTATATATATGTGCGTGTGTGTATATGTATGTATGTTTGTATGTATACTTACATACATACATATATGTATGTATAGCAATGATATGAGAGGTTTTGGTATCCAGAAGACCCAAAATGGCATGTAAGGCTATGTAAGTGCTACAGAAGGACTGTAGTTAGACTCCTGGTTCCATAATAGTATGTTTAAAATCAATGACAAAACTTTAAAATGATTTAACATTATTTAGTGTTAAAGTATAAAGTTCTCTACTTCCCTCGGGTATATTTTATAATTTAAAATAGCAGACATCAATAGGTAAGTCCGTATCAGTTTAGTATACACAAGAGAAACAAAAACACGGGTCAAAGGTGAATACAAACACCCAGCAAATATGAGCATGTAAAATCCATTTGTGCTCACCATGTCCAAAAATTCACAAAACACATGGGTCAAAAGACAAATACAGCACCCAGCAGGTATCAATCGGTAAAATCCATTTCAACCACCATTTATAAGAGTTCACAAAAAACATGGGTCAAAAAGCAAATACAGCACCTATGGCCATTTCGGGGGTACACCACTGTATTCTAAACACAATAGAGTGTAAACTGGTGATGACCCCCTCGTCAGGGTAAAATTACACACAAATGTCAAGACATGCACAAAAGGAAAAATTATTTTTTATATAAGAGCAAGTTTATATAGTCAATATGGACCAGCCCTAGACAAGCCTATGCAAATAATGGAGGAAAAAAAAACCCTGACGTTTTAATTCTATAACTAATATTTTACTCTTGTCTCAATTATTCTGAGCACTTCTCCTTGCAGCCCTGTATAAAATCTATTAGTTTCCTAATAAAAAACTATCAATATTACATATATATGTATATATCCAAGCATCAAACTAATACACCTGCTTTTTGTTCCCTTACCTGTCATCATCATTTGTTTCCTGTAAATTTGAACTATATATATATATATATATATATATATATATATATACACACACACACACACACACACACACACACACACAGGCGCAGGAGTGGTTGTGTGGTAAGTAGCTTGCTTACCAACCACATGGTTCCAGGTTCAGTCCCACTGCGTGGCACCTTGGGCAAGTGTCTTCTACTATAGCCTTGGGCCAACCAAAGCTTTGTGAATGGATTTGGTAGACGGAAACACACATACACATCTTTCACTTGTTTCAGTCATTGGATTGCAGCCATGTTGGGGGCATCGCTTTGAAGGGTTCTTTAGTCAAACAAATACACCGCAGTACTTATTTTCAAAGCCTAGTACTCATTCATTGTTCATTCTTTATTTCATGACTGATTTAAGCCTGTGGTTAATATATCAAATAACTACGTGGTTTTGAAGTTTGGATTTACAGTCTGCACCTGTCTCATGCTATTGATAATCACTATGCAGTGTTATAACCTCGATTGAAACATCCTGTTAGCTGAGTTTATTGCATGCTTTTACTGAGGTATTCACCCAGATTTATTTAATTCCTATTTTAATTTATTATACACATACATGCATTTCCCCTTTTCGTTTTTCTTGCTCCCCCTCTCTCACTTTCTTAGCATTCTCTTTCTTTAATCTCTCTACTTTCCTCTGTTATCTCCCTTGTACCCCCCCACCGCCGCTCTCTATCTCTAGTTCCTTGCCCAATTCTTCAATCCCTCTGCTCCCTACCTCTCTCTGTTCCACCCACGTAACCTGTGTTTGGCCAAGCATGATCTTTCTTTCTTGGCTTGACTGCTGATCACACAACACCTTATTTTCCTGTCTCCTGACTTTCATTTATGTTTGTTGCCATAAGGCCTCCACTTCACACGTCAGCTTAACTTTACCTGTCCTTTTAGTCAAAAGACACCTGTTGTTAGTCTTGTTGTTTGTATTTGTAATCGTGTAACATTTTCTCCATTTTCTCAGTTAAGAATATGAAGACAAGGAAAGCCCCCAGCCCATCAGGAATCACTTCTGAAATGCTTAAAATATCTGGCAGAAGAGGATATAGCCTAGTCACCCGTATAGTTAATCAGGTTACCCATGAGGGAATCATACCTAGCAATTGGTGCAACAGCATCATAGTTAACTGCTACAAAGGCAAAAGTGCCTTAGGCAGAATTAATAGAGAGGCATCAGATTGCTGAATCAGGTGATGAAAGTCACAGAAAGAGTCATAGCTCAATTCATTAGGAAGAGATTTAGTGTAGACGAGATGCCGAGCAGGAGCACGACTGATGCTATATTACTGATTAGGCAACTGCAGGAGAAATATTTAACCAAAAATAAACCTCTGTACTTGGCTTTTATTGACATGGGGAAAGCTTTTGACAGAGTCCTCTGCTCCCTTATCTGGTGGTCAATGCAGAAGTTAGGGATAGATGAGTGATTAGTGAGAGCAGTACAAACCATGTACAGGGATGTTGCCAGTAAGGTGTAGTTTGGCAATGAGTATAGCAATAAATTCAGTGTACAAGTAGGAGTCCACCAAGTCTCAGTTCTTAGCCCCCTCCTGTTTATCTTAATCCTCCAGGCTTTTATGGAGGTATTCAAAACTGCCTGTCCCTGGGAGCTCCTCTATGCTGACGACCTTGTTCTTATAGCCGAATCACTACCAAACCTAGAGAAGTAACTTCAGATGTGGAAACATGGTCTGGAATCTAACGGCCTTAGGGTTAATTTAGTAAAACCTGAAGTCTTAATAAGTACGAAAACAGACAAATCACAGGTCCCTTCTGGAAGATGACCCTGCTTGATATGTAAGAAGGGCACTGGTAGAAACTCCATATGTTGTACACCCAGTGCATCTTTTCCCTGACTTAAGGTCTCGCAGATCAGGGGTTTTCAAACTTTTTGACTTCCGGACCCCTTTATATTTCAGGCTTTACCTTAGGGACCCCCTTATAAACGCTTATGAAATTTATACATAAATATTTGCTTAAAATAACATATATTTTTACATTTATTTATTTAACAGTATTCAACAAATAGGTTTGTCAATTAAAAGATTTCGATTAAAAAACATATATAAAATCAAGTATTTGCTGTCCACGGACCCCCTGTCTTGTCCTTGCGGACCCCCTGTGGTCCACGGACCACAGTTTGAAAGCCCCTGTCGCAGATGACTTAAACATGCACGCACACACTACCACAAAACATAGAGTGTATTGCAATAGGTTCTCCGTGGCTTATGCCATATGGCTATGCTCACCTGTGTTTCATCCTACATAGTTGATAAAAGATTCTACTATATATATATATATATATATATATATATATATATATATATATACATATCTTTTTTATCTTTTAATTGTTTCAGTTATTTGACTGTTGCTATGCTGGGACATATATATATATATATATATATATATATATATATATATTGATAGGAAGGACAACAAAAGAAAGAAAGAGACCTCGATATTATGTAAATAGAGGAATTTATCTGTAAAAATATGTGACACTTATTCGGTAGCCATGATAAAACTCTGAGTTTCGGATGCCAGGGTGGAAGCCCAAGCCAACATCTCTTCAGTTTTCCGGCCATTGAAAATTCCTGTGAAAAATGACCTTCCTTCATTTTTCACAGGAATTTTCACTGGCCGGATAACTGAAGAGATGTTAGCTTGGGCTCCCACCCTGGCATCCAAAACTCAGAGTTTTATCATGGCTACCAAATAAGTGTCACATATTTTTACAGATATATATATATATATATATATATATGCATATATGTACATATACATGTGTATATATCATGTCTATGTGTGTGTGTATATATATATATATATATATATATATATATATGTATGTATATATACATTTATAATATTTATACATACATACACGCACACACACACACACATATATATATACACACACACACACATATACATACATATAAATGTATATATAAAAATAGATGAATTGATAGATAGCTAGATAAACATGTATGTGTGTGTCTGTGTGTGAACAAAGACTGAAAATGAGGAGTGAGAGAGGATATGAGAGAGAGTGAGATGGATAGATAGATAGATAGGGAGAGAGAGAGAGAGAGAGAGAGAGAGAAAGAAGCATATGTTGAAGAGTGTTATCACAATATAACTGATAAACTGGATCAATATATCAGTTAAGTAGCCTAGAGACATGTAAAAACAGAGACATTGATATGGTAACATCTGAACAACGAATGATTTAAATGTCCAGCAAATGGAATTTTGCAGGTCATGGAGATCTTAACGAGTGAATGAGTTGGGTAAGTTGAGCCAAATCAGGCAGGTGAATCAGTTGGTAGGCTGATAGGATGGTTGGTTGGTGGGTAGGCAGACACAGATTGATCGGTAAGTAGACTGACTGAGAGGCATAGGTAAGTAGTCAGGTCGGTAGGTATGTATGCATGCATGCATGTATGCATGTATGTATGTATATATATATATCTCTATATCTATCTATCTATCTATATACGATGGGCTTCTTTCAGTTTCCATCTACCAAATCTACTCACAAGGCTTTGGTCAGCCCAAGGCTATAGTAGAAGACACTTGCCCAAGGTGCCATGCAGTAGGACTGAACCCAGAACCATGTAGTTGGTAAGTAAGCTTCTTACTACACAGCCACATCTTTTATCTTTCATCTTTTACTTGTTTCGGTAATATATATATATATATATAAATTAAAAACAAAACACAAAGTATTCCGCGGTACACGTGTTTCAAGCTTTATAGTCTGGCATACACAGGTGCTTACAATTATCAAGTATTACCTCTAACATTTACTTTACCTATATATATATATATAAGCCAGCTGGAGGAGATGTCCTCCTGGGGCTAAAAGCAACAGTAACATCCACCCCTAGGGGTCAGCCACACTTAAGTGGCAATATACTACACTTTATCGTGCAGTTACTGTTAATACTTCATTTAGAGAATTAACATTGCTTGTTTTCACCTTTTCAATATCAGTGAAGAATGTCACTGGAAAAGAAGATATAAGGTTTGCCAGGTTTTTGTCTCTCTCACCAAGGTCATCAGCTGTCGAACGCCGACGAAGGGAAATAACCCTGAAATCCGGATACGTTCGTGCTGCTGGTCGAGGTGAGAGGGATAACTCCCTTGGCAAACAGGACACAGTCGTGTGTCGATAAGCCAGCTGAGGAGATGTCCTCCTGGGGCTAAAAGCAACAGTAACATCCACCCCTAGGAGTCAGCCACACTTAAGTGGCAATATACTACACTTTATCGTGCAGTTACTGTTAATACTTCATTTAGAGAATTAACATTGCTTGTTTTCACCTTTTCAATATCAGTGAAGAATGTCACTGGAAAAGAAGATATAAGGTTTGCCAGGTTTTTGTCTCTCTCACCAAGGTCATCAGCTGTCGAACGCCGACGAAGGGAAATAACCCTGAAATCCGGATACGTTCGTGCTGCTGGTCGAGGTGAGAGGGATAACTCCCTTGGCAAACAGGACACAGTCGTGTGTCGATAAGCCAGCTGGAGGAGATGTCCTCCTGGGGCTAAAAGCAACAGTAACATCCACCCCTAGGGGTCAGCCACACTTAAGTGGCAATATACTACACTTTATATATATATAGATATATAGATAAAGGAATAAATAATTATATGGTAAGGCTTCAACAAGTAGAATAGCACTCGATCAGCTAAGTCAGTAAAGACAATGATATGATAAAAAAGCAAATTAACAAGATTTGTGGTTTTTATTGAGTGAAGGTGTATAGATTAGCAAGACTTGTGGTTTTTATTGGGTGGAGGTGTATAGATTAGGGTGTTGGACACATGATTGTAAAATTGTGATTTTGATTCCTGGCCTGGACGATGCAGTGTGTTCTTGAGCAAAACATTTAAAGTTGAGTCCACACAGCTGGCAAAAATGAGTAACCTGTGATGGACTGGCATCCTGTCCAGGAGGGTATATGTGCACCACAGAAACCAGGAACTGGTCCTATGAGTTGATATGACTCAAGACAGGCAGATAGGTACATTGGTGTTGACTGGACAAATGGTGAACAGAGACAGATGATACTCCAACCTGTCTAGAGGAGCCTGTCTGCCCTATGACAGCATGGAAACAGACAGAATGAGGATGATGACAATGATAGTAGCAATGACGGTGACAATGACGATATGTACATGTTGAGTGCATAGTTAGACATATGATGTAGAATTTGATTTAATAGTCTGATAGTTTCTGACAGAGAGGGACCGTCGGAAGATATGGACATGAATAGACATAAAGTGTATACATTGAGTACATCCATAAACAACACAAAGCACAGATTTTGACTGAATAAAACACACACAGTATGTAGATCATGACAAAATAGACATAAACAGTGCACAGATATCAAATGGATATATAGATGGTGTGTAGATAAACTAGTACAGTATGTAAATGTAGACTTGGTACAGAGTTACAGAATGTAGATGTTGACAGGATAATTTGACATAATGTGCAGATGTTGACAATATTGACAGGCATGGCTTGTTGACTAAATAGATGGATATAATATGTATGTGTTCAATTGACAAACAGACAGTGTTACAGTGTGTAGACACTCATTGGAGTGACAGATGTAGTTTTCAGAAGTTGATCAGATAAACAAGTATGGCATGCAGATGTTGACCAGACAAAAGACGCTGCATTTAGATGTTGATGGGATGCAAATATTTAATATTTGACTGGATAGATGCAGTGTACAGTTGTTGACAAGATTGATAGAAAAGTTTTGTAGATGTTGACTAGATGGACAGTCATAGGTTATAGATGTTGACCTAATATAAAATGTGTAGATGTTGACTTTTCTTGTCTTTTTAGGAATATGAAATTACTAGGAGTGGATTCTCAGTCCTCTTGCTCCCAGCCCTTTTAGTTGCCTCTTATGTCACACAGGGAATACAGCAACTGCATTCTACTGGGCCCCACACAATCACAGCGGGGTTTGCCAGTTAACCCATAGCTAGGACCCTTACAGGTGTTACCACTCTGGGCCAGAGTAGACCCGGGAACAATAGTGGCTATGAGGTGGTTCCACACTCCTCAAAACCTTGAATCCAGGGTCCCACTACCGGATGTAGTTTATAGTCATACTCAGGACAGCACATGTTGTCGGGACCTGCTGCTGATACTGGGGGTTGACACAATGCACCTAAGTATCTTTTATTTTTTATCTTTTGTTATTCTTTGAAAGCTGCCATAGTCAGAGTAATGTCCAAAATGTACCAGGACCACTTGATTCAAGCATGTAGATGATTTAGATTTTATATAGAAGCAGTTGTTGAAGCTGAAGGTGACTTTATTGAATAACATTATAGCATTTTTGCACTGGGTACAACATATGGAGTTTCTACCAACACTTTTCTTACAGTTCTATATTTAAGAGATGAGGAATTATGTACATTATTTACATTATTTACATTTGATGGATATTTGTCCTCATCTTGTTTGTTGTTAACACAACGTTTCGGCTGATATACCCTCCAGCCTTCATCAGGTATCTTGGGGGAAATTTCAAACCTGGGTTCTCATTCCTAGGGTATTTTTCGATGTTGTTGTTATTATTATCATTCAGGTCGCTGCTTGGAATCGAACTCGGAATCTTGGGGTTAGTAGCCCGCGCTCTTAACCACTACGCCATATGCCCGTGTACCTTTGTTACATATTAAACCCGGCCATCTCCCAGAAGGGACTTGTGATTTGTTTTCCTACTTACTATGTATGTGCATATATACATGTACGTGCATGTAAGTGTGTAGGTATATTTATCTATTTATTTGTATGTATGTGTGTGTATAACTGTATATACATGCGTATATGTGTACGTGTTTATTTCCCACTTGCTTTTTCATTTTATTATATTTGTCTGCTTCAAATAAACCTGTGTTGTTAGCATTGCAAACGTCATCAATTTTATTTACAATCACCACTTTCATCTTATCGCATTATTCTAGTGAGGGCAAACAACATTGTACCTTCCCCTCCTTCTTCTCCCTTTTCTTTCTCCATTTCTCTCCTTCTACTTCTCCCTCTGCTTCCTTCCCTTATTCTGGTCCCTATAACAACTTCATTAATATAAGCTTAGGAATATTTTCCACCATTCACTCTTCCAGCTGTAACCATGTTGGTTGAGTCATCTTACACTATTGTTCTATTTTGTGAGCAGTTCTAAGTGTTAAATTTTCTCTTTTTTCACTTGAAGGAAACGGTTTTTTCACATTATATAACACTTTTGTTCATCAATAAAGAACACATCAGAAACAGCTGTAATGAACCACAACGTATTTGTGTTATTACTCTTTTACTCTTTTACTTGTTTCAGTCATTTGACTGTGGCCATGCTGGAGCACTGCCTTTAGTCGAGCAAATCGACCCCAGGACTTATTCTTTGGAAGCCTAGTACTTATTCTATCAGTCTCTTTTGCCAAACCGCTAAGTTACGGGGACGTAAACACACCACCATCGGTTGTCAAGCGATGTTGGGGGCACAAACACAGACACACAAACACACATACATATATATATATACATATATACGACAGGCTTCTTTCAGTTTCCGTCTACCAAATCCACTCACAAGGCTTTGGTCGGCCCGAGGCTATAGTAGAAGACACTTGCCCGAGGTGCCATGCAGTGGGACTGAACCCGGGACCATGTGGTTGGTAAACAAGCTACTTACCACACACAATTTAAATAAGAGCTAAAAGATGATCCATTGTAAAAAGTTTTTACAATGGATCATCTTTTAGCTCTTATTTAAATTGATATACATACAAAAACTCACATGTGAAAATTTTGCTACGTTGATAACAGATACAATATTTTTACCAAATTTTGGTACATACAAGTATGTATGTATGAATATATAATACATATATATGTATGCATTCATGCATGCATGTGTGTGTGTCTATGTGGATGTAGTATGTGGCTTAGAGGTTAGGGTGTTGCACTCATGGTCGTAAAAGTGTGGTTCCCATTCCTGGACCCGGTGATGTGTTGTGTTCTTGTGCAAAATACTTCATTTCATGTTACTCCAGTCCAATCTCTTGGTAAAAGCAAATAATCCTATGACAGACCAGCATCCTGTCCAAGGTTGAATACATTCACCACAGAATCCAGGAAACCAACCTTATGAGCTTACAGCTCAGGAAGGACCTTTGATTCTGTTTTTGATGTATGTAGGGAAAAATACAATGGATAGTTTTGACAAAAATGTATAGAACATGCTAGTTAGACCATGATATCAGCTGCAGCTAATTACTGTAAAAGAAATTGCAACTGTATGAACAAACAATTTAGTAAAATGCAAATTATCAATGTTAGTAGAACCAATATCAAACTAATCAATCACTGTTTCTTATTTCGGTAAACAAGATGGTTATTGGAATTGTTTCACTCATACGTAATGATATTGACTGATTGTTAGCCCTCACCATCCATCATTACCACCACTGTTGCTGCCACCACGACCATCACCACCACCACGACGATGACAACGACGACCACGACGACCACCACCAACACCACCAATAACATCACTACCTTTCCTTCCCACTATTACTAAACACATACACACACACAGACATGTCTATGGATATATGATGTATATATGTATGCATGCATGTGTGTATATATGTATAGACACACACACACACACATACATTGAGTCTCGTTTTGTCTTACATGATACAAGTTATCATTGTTCAGCCTCAAGTTATCTTGGATGGATTATACCTATAATCAAAGATGTTCAACTGTCTCTTCCTACCTCTCTCCCCTCTTTCTTCCCCTCTCTCTCTCCCCTCTTTCTTCCCCTCTTTTTTCCCCTCTCCTCTCTCTATGACATATATATGTATGGACTCTCACATTGCTTTGACAACTGAGGGTTCAACGAAAAATAAATCCCCTATGATTGCCTATGTGCTGAGTGAAATTTTTTTTTCCCACTAATGAACTTACTTGCATACAGCCAATCAGAGCTCACCTTGACCTTGTTGTACACAGACAACTATGCAGAGGCAGCCATGTGGATAACAGAGGATCAGATCCGTTCAGCTCTCAGATTATACCTAGACACAAAGCCCAACATAACATTCGTAAATGTGTTAAAAACATCCAATCTCTTGGTAAAACACACTCTGCCAAGTAAACTCAAGATGAAGAATGATGTTGTAAGTCAACCAATCGCCAAGTAATGCCTTATTTTAGAAGGAGACATGATTTATTACTGGTGTCCAGAACTCTCGTTTGGAAAAAAAATTTCGTGTGTGCAGAGTCAAAGCTGAACATTTCCTGTAGCATCCTCTACCTGTTCCTTTCACCTCTTTCCTGCTCCCACAGGATTTAAGAAGCAAATCTGATGGTATTAGTACCAGTGTTGTTGTTTGCTGAACAATCTGCATGAGGAATATTCTTTTCTACTCTAGGCACAAGGCCTGAAATTTTGGGGGAGGGAGGGCAGTCGATTAGATTGACCCCAGTATGCAACTGGTACTTAATTCATCACCTCGAAAGTATGAAAGGCCAAAGCCGACCTCGGCAGAATTTGAACTCAGAATGTAAAGACATGAAAATCTGCATGATGAATATTGTTATAGTAAGCATGGTCTGTGTGTGTGTGTGTGTGTGTGTGTGTGTGTGTGTGACATTAAATTGCATCTGGTGGTGAGGCTTCAGTTCATGAGTCCTGGATTGTGGGGGAGTGTAGAGTCACTCTTTAGTTGTCATTGCTCACAAGTCAGTTCTGATCCATAATGGACCTGTCAGAGTCCAATCTATGGCTAAATAAATTTCTTAAAGGCAGCAGAGTCACCCAATATTTTTGACAAGGCTGTGGGGAAGGTAGTTCTTCTACAGGAAAAATATTCAGACATAAAACTTGCAGCCAAAATAGTATCTGTCATCTTGCAATGCTCGTCACTGAAACCTACTATGGCAACTGGGAGAGTGGCAAAAGTGTTGTACAAGCTTTTGTCACTTAAATCCAATGAGGTACAGATGTTGTACTATCATACACACATACATTGTTGGGAAGCTGTCATAGGACAAACCAAAGAAAGAGGTTTCTAAGTAGTCACATGGCCTACTAGAAACCACAGCCAAATCTCTCCTTAATCATATCCCACTGTCAAGGAAGTGCACATGGGTGAATGCAGTTCAAAGCCTAAGTTTGATTATAAGATGGGATTGTCATCACTGAATGCTATTGTTAATAAATAGGTCAGTTTAATCTAGGATGACTAGAGACCATACAATAACAGCTTTTGTAATTTACAATAACATCTTTAGTAATTGTTTATCATAGTGGTGTAGCATAAGAGGTGCTGAAAATATTAAGTCAGGCTCAGTTCGTGAGCCCTGGACTTGTGGGGGAGTGTAGAGTCATTCTTTAGTTGCCATTACTCACAAGTTGGTTCTGATCCATAATAGACCTGACAGGGTCCAATCTATGGCTAAATAAATTTCCTAAAGGTAGCAGAGGTACCCAATATTTTTGACAAAGCCGTGGGGAAGGTAGCTCTTCTTCAGGAAAAATATTCTAACATAAAACTACCCACCCTGTCAGGCTCAGAGTGGGTAGTTACTTTGATTGCAGTGAGGTGTCATGCAGGAATCTGTCTACAATAGCTGCCAGTGTGGCTGTATGGTAAGCAGCTTGCTTCCCAACCATATGGTTTCAGGCTCAATCTCACTGTGTGGCACATTGGGCATGTGTTTTCTACTTATAGCCTTGGGCTGTGACCAAAGCCTTGTGAATGGATTTGGTAGATGGAAACTGACAAAAAGCCTGTTGTGTGTGTGTGTGTGTGTGTGTGTGTGTGCACGCGCGCGTGCACGTGCACGTGTGTGATGTCCTATAACTGTCTGTCTATCTACTTTTGTAGGGTTTTTCCTATTGCTGTCACACATCGTGAGATTTTAAAATCACATCAAAATTTTCAAATTTGGTATATTGAAATAATTTTCTATGTTATATCCGATTTTGTTATTTATTTGTTCTAGAAAAATTGCAGAAAAGTGTTACTGGGGTTTAAAGTTTAATCAATCTTGCCTAATCAGAAAACAAGATTTGGAAGCTGTCATTTTCTGCATGATAGCTGTCTATCACAAAATGGAAGCAAAATCAATACGAGGAGGAATTTTTATTAAACAAACAAAAGCAAAGCATTACGATGACCAAAGTCATAAGAACTTCTGAAGTTTTAATGAATAAAATCATGTGAAACGGTCGAACAGACATGCAAATAATTCAAAAAGGAAAAAAATCCTCAACGAAGTCTTTTTGCGAAAAATTGCACAAATCTGTCCTGATCAAGAGGCCTATCTGTTGGGGAAGGTATGGTCTGACATGGAAGAAACAAAACTTTATATAAGATATTCTATTGTAAAAATTGCCCAGCAATGATGGGCTATTCAGCTAGTGTATACATATATGTATATATGAAACATGTGGATGAGTTTTTCTGATATGTCTATATACACAAACTTTGCTTACATCTCATATTCTTTCCTTTCTTTATTGTTTATAAAGTTGTTATAATACATATACTGACCCTATTATCCTTACTCTGGCATACATTATATATAAGGTTTTAAGAAATAATTGTCCCTATCTTGTCCACAAGATCTAGACAGCAACCTCTAAAAAAATATAAGAAATTCAGACAAAGTCTACACTTCATGTACCACACCACTTCAGGGTAGAGCTTACAATCTCATCTCAAATTGACTGAAATGTGGATACTAAATGGAAAACTTGTGAGCTGCTTCTTAAAAAATTGATTAGTTACCTTTGTTCCACAGGTTAGCTCAAACAGTTACCTATCAATAATACTCAGGTTGTTGATATCTACAAATATATCACTCTCACAAAAGCTAAAATATTTCACTTCAGTATTTTCTTTTATAAATCACTCTTTTGCTGTATCTATATAACATCTTTACGTTGTTATTATATCTGGTCTCTCAATACAGAATACCAGCTTCTCCATTGTTAAAAGACCTTTCCAATCTTACCATTAAAACATTGCTATGTATACATAACTGTGCTACTGTGCTGTGTCTATATCACTCTCACTAATTCTTAAACATCTCTACTCGGTTACTAGATCCACCCTCTTAATAAATAACACTAGCTTCTCCAATATATTGTCTTGCCAATAGACATTAAAATAACACAGTAGTCCAGTTGTAACTAATAGCTAGCAAACATTTGTTTAAATGTTATCTGATATCTTGAAAAATTGGTTAACTATCAGATTATCTTACACCTAATTCAGTGATAGTTTTATTATTCTACCAGATAAATGACAGTGGACAAATATCATTATCATCATCATCATCATCATCATCATCATCATCATCATCATCATCATCATCATCATCACTATATATATATATATATATATATACACACACACACACACACACACACACATGTATGTATGTAATGTATGTATGCATGTATGTGTGTATGTATTATATATGTATGTGTGTGTATGTATGTATATATATATATATATCATCATCATCATCATCATCGTTTAACGTCCGCTTTCCATGCTAGCATGGGTTGGACGATTTGACTGAGGACTGGTGAAACCGGATGGCAACACCAGGCTCCAGTCTGATTTGGCAGAGTTTCTACAGCTGGATGCCCTTCCTAACGCCAACCACTCAGAGAGTGTAGTGGGTGCTTTTACGTGTCACCCGCACGAAAACGGCCACGCTCGAAATGGTGTCTTTTATGTGCCACCCGCACAAGCCAGTCCAGGGGCACTGGCAACGATCTCGCTCGAAAATCCTACAGGAGCCAGTCAGGCGGTACTGGCAACGGCCACGCTCAAAATGGTGCATCTCATGTGCCAACCGCACAAGAACCAGTCCAGGGGCACTGGCAACGATCTTACTTGGCTTGCCGGGTCTTCTCACGCACAGCCCATTTCCAAAGGTCTCGGTCCGTAGTCATCGCCTCGGTGAGGCCCAATGTACGAAGGTCTTGCCTCACCACCTCAGCCCAGGTCTTCCTGGGCCTACCTCTTCCACGGGTTCCCTCAACTGTTAGGGTGTGGCACTTTTTCACGCAGCTATCCTCCTCCATTCTCACCACATGTCCATACCAGCGCAATCGTCTCTCTTGCACGCCACAACTGATGCTTCTAATGTTCAGCTTTTCTCTCAAGATACTTACACTCTGACGGGTATTCACATTGACATTACACATCCAACGGAGCATACTGGCTTCATTCCTTGCGAGCTTACGTATGTCCTCAGCAGTTACAGCCCATGTTTCACTGCCATGTAGCATGGTTGTTCGTACGCATGCGTCATACAGTCTGCCTTTTACTCTGAGTGAGAGTCCCTTTGTCGCCAGCAGGGGTAAGAGCTCTCTAAACTGTGCCCAGGCTATTCTTATTCTAGCAGCTACACTTTCAGCGCACCCACCCCCACTACTAACTTGGTCGCCCAGATAGCGGAAGCTATCGACTACCTCTAGGACTAATTTGATAAGTGCTAATGCACAAAACTCTTGGCCCTTGAGTCACTCTGTTGCTTCTGCAAAATAATAATAACAATAACACACACACATATATATATGTATATATATATATATATATATATATAGCTCCCACTATTTCCCACTTGTTTATCTCCCTTGCACCTTTCTCTTTGTCTCTAATTTTTTTCTAATCCTTCAATCCCACTGTCCCCTACTCATCTCTCCTCCTTCCACGTGACCGGTGTCCAGCCAGCCATGATCTTTCTTTCTTGGCCTGACTGCCGACCAGCCATAATAACCATGTCAAAACGGAGTGCAGAGCTCAGTGCAGTCCTATGGCTTGCCAGCTCCAGTCAAATCTTCCAACACATTCCAGCTTGGAAGATAGATATCAAATGATGATGATGATGATGATGGTGATATATATATGTGTGTGTATGTGTGTGTGAGCGTGCGTGCAGATATACACATGTATGTTTTGGTAAAACGTTAGTTGTGACATTTAATACTGAAATAAATTTGTATAATTTGGAAGAGACTCTGGAATTGGATAGCAATTTAGACACAGCTGATGTCACTACAGATTTAAACGATAATGTCTGTGTGAATAGAAATAAAGTATCAAATTAAATAAACAAATAAGTGAATAAACAAGCAAATAAATGAATAAATAAATGACCTCTCTACCCACTGAAGCCCCTGCAAATGAAGCAAGGATCAAGAAAGGATCAGGCTACAGTGATGTGACGTAAGGGCTGGAGATTTTACAAATACAAAATTATCACCTCCAAACATGACCATATCAAGCCATTACTATTACTGCCGCCACCACCACCACCACAACAACAACAACCACCACCACCACTGTCACAATCACCACTTCCACTGCCACTGCCACAAATGCTACCACCACCATCACCACAAGTACTACCATTGCTACCACTGCCACCACAACCACCGCTATCATCAAAACCAGTGCCAGCACCACCACCATAACCAACACCACTACAACCTCCTCCTCCCTCTCACCCTCTACCACCAACACCAACACCACCACCACCACTACCACTGTCGCACTAAGAACGAAAGAACAGCAACAACAACTGCATTAGCAATAGCCATAATAACAGCACTTCAACACTATCTTCATTTACAGAGACACGCCCAGAACACCACCATGACTACCACCACTGCTAATACACTAACATATTGACACTGATATACAACAACTGCACCAACAACCTAACCCACCACCACCACCACCACAACAACAACAACAACAAAAGCAGTAACAAACACAACAAGAGCTCATATCTCAAATGGTCTATATAAAGACATGTCTTTTCTGTCCAACCATCAAATGCAGTGAAGTCTTACATCAACAGACTGTCTGGCAATATTTCATGACAGCAACTAAGCAATTCAGCATCTTTAGTTTCTCTACAATCTTCTAGAAAGTTCTCTGAATCTATTACCTCATTAATTACCTGTAAAAAATCTCTTGAAATAGTGTTACCTAGAAATTCTATATGAACGTCTCGGTCTTGTAGTTATAGCTGAATGTCAGCATTTCCATTGGTTGAATAGGACACCACATGATGATAACTGACATCTCTCAATCATTTCATTGGCTGATTTTTTTGCAAGCAAGACTTGGCATGTGATTTTGGTGATAATGTAATTGTTGTCATCTACTCCATGTCAGCCCTGATTTAGTAGTATAATGTAAGAGATCCAAACAGGACTATCCCATCATTTATTCAGATATAGTGTACCTAAGACTACATCATCCAATGTGTGCTTCTTTCTTTTAAATATAGTATGGTGTAAGATCATCATCATCATCATCATCGTCGTTTAACGTCCGCTTTCAATGCTAGCATGGGTTGGACGATTTGACTGAGGACTGGTGAAACCGGATGGCAACACCAGGCTCCAATCCAATTTGGCAGAGTTTCTACAGCTGGATGCCCTTCCTAACGCCAACCACTCAGAGAGTGTAGTGGGTGCTTTTACGTGTCACCCGCACGAAAACGGCCACGCTTGAAATGGTGTCTTTTATGTGCCACCCGCAGATACAGAAATAAATTTATTTCTCAAACGCGTGATAATGTTATAAATAGCATGATCAGGCTAAATTATCCATTTATTGCAGAAAAATACGTTACCGGCCAGCACGCTATTTATAGCATTATCATGCGTTTGAGAAATAAATTTATTTCTGTATTTTACAATACATCTCAACGCTTCTGAAAAAAAAAAAAAAAAAAAAAAAAGCTTTGTTTACTTTCATTGTAAATTTGAATTTATAGTATGGTGTGATTTGAGGAAGACTCACTTGTTGTTTCTATCATGTTAATACAGAAGTGTGAAACTTTTCACTGACTTTCAAATCTGAAACTGTTCACATAGTAAGTCTATAAAGCTATAAAAACCTATAAGAAAAAAATGGTTGAAACCTTAAGACCAAACTGTAATTTGAGTTATATACTTATAAATTTGCATAATTTAAGAATTTATAACCGATAGCTTTCCTCGTGATACAAGCCGAATGTTTAACCCTTTAGCATTCAGATTACTGTGTCAAATGCAAAGCTTATTTATTCACATTGTTTTGTATTAATCATATATTATCCTGTTGCTTCAAGATTTCAATACCCTGATTGCTTATTTTTAGTATAACATTATAGGGTAGGTGTGAGAGGCTGTATCTGGTCAGTTTGAACTTAAAAGGTAGACTATTTCAGCTGGATATGGTCTGTTTAAATGTTAAAAGATTAAGTTCTAAAGCTAAGATCATTGGTAAACAACAACATTACTATATTTGGTAATGGTGACTGAAGATGATTGCTGTTGGTAAACAGAATTACTTCACACACACACACACACACACACACACACACACACTCATATATATCTTTTACTCTTTTACTTGTTTCAGTCTTTTGACTGTGGCCATGCTGGAGCACCGCCTTTAGTCAAGCAAATCGACCCCAGGACTTATTCTTTACAAGCCTAGTACTTATTCTATCGGTCTATTTTGCCGAACCGCTAAGTTACGGGGACATAAACACACCAACATCGGTTGTCAAGCGATGTTGGGAGGACAGACACACAAACACATACATATATATATATATATATATACATATATACGACGGGCTTCTTTCAGTTTCTGTCTACCAAATCCACTCACAAAGCTTTGGTCGGCCCGAGGCTATAGTAGAAGGCACTTGCCCAAGGTGCTACGCAGTGGGACTAAACCCGGGACCATGTGGTTGGTAAGCAAGCTACTTACCACACAGCCACTAACCAAACATCTCTGACATTAGCCTGTGGTGCATATGCTAGTCTAATTTAAAAGTCTAATTTTCATGTCAAAAATTGCTTCAGAATATTTAAGCCCAGAGATCCGATTTTCAGTGGAAATATTTTTCATATGACAGCTGGAATTGATGTACCTAGAGCAGGAATATCGGCAGAGTTTCAAACATCAACTCACAGCCTTGGATTGAACTTGAATTATTATGTTCAGATGCAAAAATAACTGTAAACACCAAAAGAGGATTTTGTCAGGGAATGATGCTGGATGCAAGTAGTAAACCATTCAAGTCCTTGATAGAAATATTGATTTCAAATTTTGGCACAAGGCCAGCAATTTTGAAGGAGGAAGTAAGTTGACTACATCAACTCCAGTGCTCAACTGGTACTTATTTCATCAGCCCCCAAAGGATGAAAGACAAAGTTAACCTCAATGGAATTTGAACTCAGACCATAAAGTTAGACAAAATGCTGCTAAGCATTTTGCCCGATGTGCTAATGATTCTGCCTGCCTGCCACTTTAAAATATTAAGGACTGACTGGTGAAAATACAATAAATCTAGCAGATGCTTAACTCATTAGAATCCCATTGTGAATAATATATTGGAATGTCATTAATGATTTTGTTTTAGGTGCCCTGTATTTGACAGCCCATTAGGTATATGTAGATGGTTTGTTTGGTAACTGACCAGTGGCTGTGATACAGCTTAAAGTCAACTTGCAGCAGGAGCTTATGCCACTCAATTTTAGCTTATTATCCACTATCATTGTTGATGTACAGACCTCTCACAGACACACATAAACAGATTTACATCATGTAAAATATCTCTATTCTTTCATTATTGCAACAAAAGTATTTCTTTTGTAAAAGATAAATTAAAATTTTTGTATTTGAATTTTTTTTTTTCTTCTCTCAACAAACCAAATATTTATTTCAACATTATATGCCTCCAGCCAATATTTGATCAGACAATTTCATCTCTCAACTTCTGCACGAGGAAATTATTCTTGTCACAACTAACAATTATGTTTTAATATATAAAAAAACATTCCAGCCTTTATTTTTATTTCTTGATTCATACATAATGTATTTAACAATTGTATATATTATATAGTAGTATATATATTGTATAGTAGTGAAGGCATGTGGCTTAGTGGTTAGGACATTCGGTTCATGATTGGGAGGTCATGAGTTTGATCCCCAGCTGCGCATTGTGTTCCTGAGCAAGACACTTTATTTCACATTTCTTCAGTCCACTCAGCTGGCAAAAATGAGTAGTACATGTATTTCAAAGGACCAGCCTTGTTGCATTCTGTATCACACTGAATCTCCCTGAGAACTACAATAAGGGTACGCATGTCTGTGGAGTGCTCAGCCACTTGCACGTTAATTTCATAAGCAGGCTGTTCCATTGATCAGATCAACTGGCACTCCATCAGTTATGATGGAGTACCAGTTCAGTTCATATTGTATAGTAAAATGTTTAGTGTTATCACTAAAATATGACTGATGATAATTTTCCTTTTGCTCATGATCCTCCCACCTATTCTCCATCTCTCACTCTCCTCGTACATTCTTACAACCCCTACCCAACCTCATTCCCTGTTCTTTTGTCCCCATTCACTTCTATTCATTTTCATGTACCTTGAGGGTCCACCCTGGCACTTCATCACCACTATTTTATCTCTCTTTACAATTCCACCTTGATTACCTCCACCAACTTTTCTATAAGGTAAGTAGCCATATAGCCCCTCTACAGGAAAAAAATCCTGTTCTGTCCTAACCCCTTCTTTCATACTTTAACCTCCGATTGTCTACCACAAAGCTATCTCTCTCTCTCTCTCTCTCCCGTAGCCCCACTCAGTCAAAGGAGTGGTTAGTTTTACAATTAACATGGTAACCTCACAAGTGCTGGTACCACAATAACCACTTAGTATTCAAACCAGTTATATCCGGCCCAAATATTCTGTTTTTTACTTTTTTTTGTTTAAACTGGCCAGGTCTAGCCTCTTACATCTACCCTCCATTGCCATTCTAAAAATAAAATAATCATATCATTGAAATCTTAAAACAATGAGATAATTCACAATTAATTCAAAACAATGTGAATAAAATAAATATTATATTTGACAGAATAATATGAATGCTAAAGGATTAAAGCATTCAGTACACTCTGTAAATAGGTTGGCATTAGAAAAGATATCCAGCTGTAGAAACTTTGCCAAAGTAGACATTGAAGCATGATACCATCCTCAGACTTATTGGATCCTGTCAAACTGGTCAACCCATGTTAACAAAAAAGATGAACGTTAAGTGGATGATGATGATGATGATGATGATGATGACGACGACAATGATGATATGACTTACACAACTTCACTTCTTATTCTCTGCTTCTATTAAGGTTACCTATGCATAATGTAGTCACTGGTTTGTGCAGATTCTATTTAGTGAGATTTGGTTGCTGATATTAAAAAAGATTTTTGTCTACACAGAACTTTCTTGTTGGCTTGCTTCATACTTTAACATATCAGCAGTGTAACAGTGTGCAATAATGTATATCAGTGCAAATGTGTACGGGGAGAGAGGCAACGGTGACAGCATTATAGTCTAGCATAGAACCAATGGGAATACATTACATCAGCATTATAGTTTAATGGTGTAATAATGTAACAACTTAACATATTAATAATGTGTATGTGTGGGTGTGAAACCACTAAAATATTAGTGTGAGTGCGAGTGTGTATGTGGTTACTGCTTTAGCATATTGGTTTCAAATTCAGTATAAGGTCAGAAATTTGTAGAGAGGGGAGAAGTTGATTACATTGATCCAGTGCTCAACTGAGACTTATTTTATTGACCCTGAAAGGTTGAAAGGCAAAGTTGACCCCAGTGACATTTGAACTCAGAAACATAAGGTCAGAAGAAATACCACTAAGCATTTATTCTGGTGAAGCAACAAACTGCCTGAGTATATTGGCAGTATAACAGTGTGTCACAGTATAAATGTTAAATATATATATATAGAAAGATGTGGTAGTGTTGTAACTTAACATAGGACCTAAGAGACGACTGTGATAGTGGTACATTATATTTGTGTGATGATGTAAAAATTTTGGGTAATAGAATGCATGTTATACTGCTAAGAGATGAACAACAAAGTATTTGGATTTATTTATTATCAACACCGTATTATAATGTGTAATAACTATAAAGATATTGCAGTGTGTGATACCTACTAGGATATTAGAGTGTGTTTGACAATCAAGATATTAGAGGATATATTATAACCACCTATAGATCACAGTGTGTGTGATAATTATCCAGATATGTGTGGGAAGACCACCATTACATAAGAATGTAAGATCTTAGAGTATAACCAGCAGGATATTAACCAGTATAACCAGTAAGAAGTTAGTGTGATAACCGGTAAGACATTAAAGTGTTTGCATCATAACCACCATGATATTAATACATGTATTATAACCATCAAGATATTACAGTGTGGATAATAAGCATCAAAATGTTTGACTGCATCTGATAACCACCAAGATGTTACAGTAGTTGTGTGATAACCACTTAGATATTTTATCATGTATGATAACAACTAAAGTATGATAATGTGTGTGATAATTTCTATTATTTGTGAGCATGTGTTATAGCCACAAGGATTTTAGAGTGTGGGATAAATACCAAGATATTAGAGTGTGTGTGTTAACCATTACAGTGTTTATGATAAACATTAAAATATTAGAGTGTGACAACCATTAGGATACTGCAGTCTGTATGATAACCACCAGCATACCATAAGGTGTGTGATATAGTCTCTTAGCTTTTACAGTGAGTGAGATATTACAGCATATATTATAACTAGCAAAATATTGCAATGTGTGTTGATGGTCACAAAGATATAAGAGTGTGAGAGATACCTACTGAGACATTAAAGTGTATACAGGGTGTGCAGGCTAACTTTATCAGTTTGCACAAAAGGAAAAGAAAACAATATCCCATCCAAAACTAAAAATCGAAAAAAAACAACAACAACACTAGATTGTAGCTGGGGGATAACAGTTTACTCAAAGTAGCCACCTACAGCGTCTGTGACAACTTCAATAAAACTCTAGAACCTGCAGCATGCATTCTTCATTGATTCTCTGGGAAGATCTTTGAACACCTTCTTGATCTTGACCACCAGCTCTGACTTGGCATTGCAGGCAGAGTGGTTGATGTTTTTCTCAACTGTTCCCCACACATACTAATCCAGTGAATATGATAAAATAAATATTTATTAACATCATAAGTTACACATTTTCACCCATATCAGAATTGAGAGAAATCTTGATAAGCTAACTGCTTCTATGCAATTCAAAGATTTGCAACTAACATTGCTAAGAATGTAAATAAAAATATATATATATAAAAAAAAAGGAGTGAAACGGGTAGAATATTGAGTACAATTGTTTCATAACTTGCTGATGTTCAAATCCTGTGACTATGTAAACTTCATCAAAGTGTCTTAGCCTGAAGAATAGCTGCACTGAGAAGCATTCATTGCATAACTGAATGTCAGAAAATCATGAAACAACTGTAGTCAATGTTCTACCAGTGTTCCACTCCTTATATTTTTGGGAAATATATATATACTAGCAGTGTAGCCCGGCGTTGCCCGAGAAATTTAATTGATTTTAGTAATACTTGAAATCGATGTCATTGCGTTCTTCTCGTACTGATGTATAAATAACTTAGATATAAAATGGGTGAATGTGGCAGAAAATGTATATTTTGAATTAAAATTTATCTGTTCCTGAATTTTTTAACATATTTCAATTTCGTAAATCATCATTACTCTTTTGAAAGTTGAAGAATTTCCGAGATGTTGTAAAAGGATATTAATAATAATAATAGTAATAATAATGTAATAGAAACACATTCACATACACACATACAGAAGAGTTAAGAAGAAGAGTGAAATCTTATGGCAGTGCATGAGGAGAAAGCAGAACTTTTGCATTTAAGTAGAGTCATACAGTACCTCTCTCACTTGTTGTTGCTGTTAGATAAATTTGGCAATGACATTAATAATTGCTGCTGATACTGTTAGTGTTGCTGTTGGTAGCTGTTGCAAAGTAAATCACTGTTCAGACACACTGTCTGTGATTATATCCAATCGAGGTTATAATTGGATATTCATGAGACAAGCAAAGACAAGTGAGGGGGATAATGAAGTAACCAGCAACTTAATCTGAAAGGCAGTGAAGTTATGATGTGATATATTTTAAATTTAATTGTAGTGGTGGAGAAGGTGTAGGTGTGGTAGGAGTGGAGTGGGGTGCAGTGGTGGTGGTGGTGGTGGTGGTGGTGGTGGCCATCATTGCTGCCATCATCGTCATCGCTGTCATCATCATTATGATCATCGTCTCCATCATCATCACCATTATCATCGTCATCATCATCACCATCGTCATCACCATCATCATGGTGGCAGTGGTGGTGGTGGTGAGGGTAACAGTCGTGGCAATGATAGTAGTGGAGGTGGTGATGTTACTGGTAATTGTGGTGGTGTAGAGTCAAGTTCTCTTAAAGCTTGCATTATCATGTGATACATGACAACCAAATAATCAACGATGTCTAATAGTTTACAATCATGTAAAATGCAATTACTGTTAGTGGGGACGGCAGTGGAGCTATTAGGTTGTCTTGGAAGTTATCAAGCATTATCACGCACACTCTGATATCTCAGTGGTTATAATACTGTAATATATTGGTGTTATCACACACATTGTGATATCATGGTGATTGTCATCCTTTTCTGTATCACTTTTACTTCTCTCAGTAATAGGACTGCGGCCATGCTGGGTTACTACCTTGGAGGACATTTTTTAGTCAAGCACATCCACTCCAGTATATATTTTTAAGCTTTGTACTTATTCTATAGATATCTTCTGCTGGACTACTAAGTTACAGGGACATAAACAAACCAGCACCAGTTATCAAGTGGTGGGTGGGAGGTGAACAAACACAGATGCAGAGATAAACACATATATACATACATGCATGCATGCACACACACACACATATACCTAGGTTGGGCTTCCACACAATTTCCATCTACCAAATTCACTCACAAGGCATTGATCAGTCTGAGGTTATAGTAGAAGACACTTGCTCAAAGTGCCATGCAATGAAATGAGCCTGAAACCATGTGGATACAAAGCAAACTTTTCAGCCACACAGCTATGCTTGCACCTACAGGGATTTCAGGCTAAATTTGATGATTTTTATGCCTTTTTTTTTCTCTAATTTCTAAGGACAGCTTGATGTACTGGTGAACAGTCAACAACATTGAAGAGCATAGTGATTAAGGTTATAGGTGAGAAAAAGTTAACTGACATGGAGGACTGGAAGCCATCTGAATATTGAAAAAGAGTTACCTGTATCATGATGGTTCATGCTAGGTATCAAAATGCTGATATCATGGATGCTGATCAATGCTCTGTGAACACTGTGAAGGCTGTAAGACATGACATGGACAAGCCAGCTGTGGCCAGCAGGAAGGGACACAACAGGTGTTCTGACAGCATCCACCTACTAGAATTCATCCAACAACAGCAGGACGAGGTGATGGAAGACCTGAGGAAAAGATTCCAAGTTTTGGCAAAAGAGATGGGTATCAAAGTCACCACCATGAAGCTGACCCTGGATGAGGACTTTTGCAACCACTTGTACAAGAGTTGCAAGATACCATTTTTGGCAGCTAAGTCCAAGGAAAACTACTTGAAAAAGGCAAAGAATCTCCTGAATAAGCAGAGACATCCTGTTGAGCCAGGGATGATGTGATTCTTCTCAGATGAAAAGAACTTCTGTCAGGGCCTGTTGCACAAGACCCAGAACAACAGGTGGCCAGCCTACAATCCATGTGATGTCCCCATGTATCATGAAAAATAGGTTTCCCCAAACTATAATGGTCTTTGGGTGTGTCTCTAGTGTGGGTGATGTCATGCCACCTCACATCTTTGAACAGGGCCTTTGGCTCAATTCAGATGGCTATACAAAGCTGCTGGAGATTGTGGTCAAATCATGGCTGCTGTTAGACAAAGACAAAGCTGAGAATAGAAGAGACAACGAAAGTTCTACTTAATTTGATTATAAAAATTATTATTAAAGGGTTGGGACTCAGAGAGGATGGTCTGCAGATTATTACTGATAATAATCCTAATTGTGAGTGTAGCATAAAAATTACAAGAGGAGCTTACAATGAGCTCAGTTCCTATACTGATCTATACAAAGAGATGATGCATCGTAAACAACAAACAACTTCTTCACTCCCCAAAAGTGATGTTCATGATAATGAGCTATAAGGTATTGTTCCTCATCCTCCAAGTCACACTCGTTCCATCACCCCACCTCACACTGTAGTCAACACCTCTGATAAGAACATATGCTTCAATACTGCGATTCTTATCAAATCCCTGACTTATTCTTCTTGAGATGTCTTTGTATTTTTATATATCTGTATTGTACTGTGTGTTTAGAAGTGGTTATTTTCATGTGTAAAGGCAATTGTGTTGCTTGTCCTTTGTTGTTTTCTTGTGCTCTTTTTACAGCCAAATTTTCAGGAATGCATAACTTCCATAAAGCAAGGGATTCCTGTATGTATACATATACATCATCATCATCATCGTTTAATGTCCGCTTTCCATGCTAGCATGGGTTGGGCGATTTGACTGAGGACTGATGAGCCAGATGGCTACACCAGGCTCCAATCTGATTTGGCAGAGTTTCTACAGTTGGATGCTCTTCCTAATGCCAACCACTCCGTATATATATGTATATATATGTGTGTGTGTGTATATATATATATATATATATATATATATGCATATATATACTCCGTATACATATATATATATATATATATATATATATGTGTGTGTGTGTGTGTGTATACGTGTGTGTGTGTGTATATATATGTATGTGTGTGTGTATGTATATATATATATATATATATATATATATATATAAATGGCCACACACCCTGGTGAAGAGGATTGGTCTGCAAGAGTCATGTGCTGGTGTCACACAGAAGACACTTGTGCCAGTGCCATGTAAAAATGCTTGTGTGGTGCCATATTAAAAGCACCCAGCACACACTGTAAAGTGGTTGGCATTAGGAAGGGCATCCACCCATAGAAACCATGCCAAATCAGACTAGAACCTGGTGCAGTTCTCCGGTTTGCTGGCTCTGGTCGAACTGTCCAACCCATGCCAGCATGGAAGACAGACATTAAAGATGATGATGTAGAATAAATTTTCCAACTTGAGGGCAGTAATTAAAGATTTCACCTTTTAAGTTCAAGAAGTCACCTGGACCATGAAAGGTTTTTAGAATTATTCTCCTCTCAGCTAAGCAAAGTCTACACTAACTGCTTCTGTTCAGGTATGTCTCAGGTTCCTGCAGCTTTCAGTTAGTTTTTTATTGTGTTCCTTCGTCTTTTATTCACCATATTTATAGGCGGCTAATGCTCCACCTCTCTTGGACTCATGACAAACGAGAAACTCCTGCCTAGTGAGTCTGTAGTCTTGAGACAGACTTTTTTTGCATACATAGGTGTGTGTGTGTGTGTGTATGCATGTGTGTGTGTGGGTGCAAATAAAAAAAATATATGTATAACATATACATATATGGTATCATCATCATCATCATAGCCATCTTCCACCTCATCATCATTATCATTGTCATCGTCATCATCATTGTCTATATATATATATAGAGAGAGAGAGAGAGAGAGAGATTTACAGTTTAAATGAAGAACACTTGAATACAAAAAAACCAAGTCACACAGTGAAAGAAACAAATAATATCTTCTATAACATTTATTGATCATTTTCCTCACAGACAGACATTCGTATTAAAATATATGGCTACACGTCACAACTCATAAATAATAATACTCACACATAACTTTCTTTACATTTTCAGTGATGGAGCTGTGTAGTCATATAACCATTATGAATGTTTAACAGCTTGGAACATAATTGCATCTGGAGAAGCTATAGAATATATGATGCAGCTTGATTTTATATCTAAATAGCTTTTCATTTTTTCGTTAGACTTTTATGATATTGTATTATTGCATTAAGTTAAATTTGTTCACTTTTATTGAGTTTTCTGAACACTTTGCTTGAAAAAAAATATTCTAGGTATAACTGCAAAGTACTTATTTCAATAGCTGCTATAAACGCGCGCACGCGCGCGAGGTGTGCGTGTGAGGTGTTTGCATGTGTGTGTGTGTGTGTGTGTGTATCTATCTATCTATCTATATATATATATATATATATATATATATATATGTGTATGTCAAATCATCCAACCCATGCCAGCAGGAGAGTGGACGTTAAATGATGATGATATATATATATGTGTGTGTCTGTCTATATATATATATATATATATATATATATATATATATATAACCTGGTGCAATGCCTCAGATTACTAGTTTTCAGTCAAACCATCCAACCCATGCCAGCATGGAAAGTGAACGTTAAATGATGATGATGATGATATGTATGTGTGTGTGTGTGTGTGTGTGTGTGACTGAACAAACAATAGAAAGTGGTACTCAACACATTTGGTAAGAGTTACATTTGTTGTTTTATAACAATCAAACTGTTATTAAAACATATATATATATATATATGTGCGTGTTAGTATCACGCACATCACCATTGTTAGTATCGTTTTTGTGTCGACATATCAATGTTTGCATGAATCAGATGGAATTCATTGAAGCAGACTTTCTTTGTCTGGATGCCTTTCTAATTGTTAATCCTCAAATAATTCCAGGCAAGCTAATATTTCCAAATGGCCAGACATGTTTCCATAGAAGATTGAAAATGAATGACACTATTTATATGACAATGATGCTTGTTTACAACAATCACATGATAACATAAACAAGACACACACACACACACATGCATACAGACATACATATGTACATACATACATGTATGCATTCACACACAACATGTTTCTTTTGGCTTCTGTCTGCTAGACCCAGTCACAAGGGTTTAGTTAATCCAGAACTATAGTAGAAGACACTTGTCCAAGAACACCACCTCATTGTGATTAGACCAACTATTATCTAAATTACTAATTCTAGTCTCTAGCAATAGGAAGCAGACCAGAATTTGGCATTTAAATAATGATTGTTCTCATCACTGTTGGTGTTTCCATCCATCCATCCATTTTCTCTACCTATTATTTCTAGGAAGGTTGGGGCTAGAGTTCTCAGGCACCTCTTTCATAGGGTCCTATGAAAAGCAACTGTCATCAGACTTTCCAATTGGATTCCCAAGTGTGACCAACTGAAATTAATGATATTGTTTGATCATCTTGCTCTTGTCTACCCTCCAGGTAGACAAGACATGCCAGTTGGCAAGACATGCCAGTTGGCATGTCTTGCAGAATCCTCTTACAGTTCTTTCCTGTGACATTCTAATCCCATGTCTATAGTGCTGGAGCTGTGACCTTTCGATGCGGAGAAGCAGCAGTTCAATCTGGAGAGACTATTTGATTGCTGAACTATGCACCCTGTTGAATAATGGTGTAATATCATTTAATTAGATATTTTTATTTTACTAAATCATGAACCAAAGTACCCACTTTACAATTAATTTTTCATGCAGAAACATCCAGCACACTCTGTAAAGTGGCTGGCATTAGGAAGGGCATCCAACCACACCCACGGGCATATAGGTAATGGTTAAAAGTGCAGGCTACTAACCCCAAAATTCCAACTTTGATTCCAGGTAGTGACCTGAATAATAATAATAGTAATAATAACATTGAAAAACACCTTAGGAATGAGAACCCAAGTTCAAAATTTCCCCAAGACACCTGATGAAGGCTGGAGGGTATATCAGCCAAAACATTGTGTAAACAACAAACAAGATGAGGACAAATATCCGTCAATTGTAAATAATGTAAATAGTATTATTAAGCAGTCTTGTATATTGTACACCTATTAAACTCTCTCAATATCATAAAGTGCTCTATTGCTTGCATTTGTCATTATTCAGTAACACACACACACACACATTGAGCAAATACATAAACTGTTATTGACTTTAAAAACTCTTTTTGTTGCTTTCTCATTTTCAATCTTACATACTTTTAGTGGTTTACTGCAAGCTCCATTAGTTAAAAATTTATTGAAATGATCAGAGCAGGCTTCAACCTTCTTTCCTTTAAATCAGGTGCCAACTGCTGAGGTACATGCTTAACATGCACTTTCCAATGTCTAAAGTCTTCTACCATCATCTGCAATGCATTGTAACCACAGTCTCATTGTGCATCGTTCCACATGAATCTATTTCTTCATTTGCTGATCATTCATGTCAGTGGTCACAGTTGATGATCTCCCACTGCATAGTTTGGTATTGATTAATAATAGAAGAAAAGCTATGCCCATCTTTGCTTAACTTTTGAGCCAACTTTTCTACTTCTATAATTTACAATGACATTTATTACAATGTAAGACATTTTGCTTTCACTTCCCTATATCACTATTTCCTATCATTTGTTACCATTAGCTGTCCGGCAATTATTAGCATTATATAGTGGGAGCCATATCTATTAACATTTGAGTAAAAAAATGGCATAACTTGAGTGTGTGCTGCCTAGAGCCTTAAGTCTCCCACTCTTCCACTGTCCCCTATACAGACTTATACAACAGACCAAAAAGTGCTGACCTCATAAAAGTGCTTCTTGGGGTAGACTGCTCTCATTGCTCTCTCCACCCCTGCCAGCTATGTTACTGGAGACCAATATGATAATATAACTTACCTAAGAGCATTACATGATGCTTATAGTATGGTTTTAACCTCTGTCCAGATGCATCAGTGTCACAGACACTGCTGTCTAAATACAAAACAACTGAGTGGAGATAGTATTAATCTTCCACCTCTTAGGTCATGAGTTCAATATACTATATGAGCCATCGTATTTGAGTGTTAGGTTTAACCCTTTTCTTACCATATATTTAATGAAATACATTGCTATGTTTCAATTAATTTTGAAAATAATGAAGAATTTAGTAAAATAACTGTCATTATTAATCTGGTGATAGGAACATGAATTAACACGGTTTTAATTTCGATAATTTAAATAATTTTCATAGAACCAAGGGCAATCTTGGGTGGGCTGGTACCAAAAGGGTTAATTTCACCCATCTCAGGTTACTTTGTTGCTGGGATTAGATGCCAATCATTGATACTTAATTGGAATAAATGTTCTCCACTACTTCCAATCTATGAAGTTGTTTGTGTATGTGCATGCGTGTATGTGTGTGTGGTGGGCTGTGTGTTTATGAGCAGGCATACATTAGCAGCCATATTATGACTTTGTGTGATCATATATGGACTCTTAGCCTGTTGGTAATAGTTAAATCTCTGTTTTCACACACAGCATTTTTTTTTTTTTTAATGGGCACATTGAATAATGTAGTCCAAGAATTACAATGCCTGAAAAATAGATGAGGAGGTCATAGCTGAAATGCTTTTTAATTGTAGGCTTGCAGAACCAGGACTGAGCTGAGGCTGCACAACAACAACTTGATAACACTTCAAAGTATTTCCTTTTCCCATCCCACACATCCTTCTACCTGTTTGTCTCTCTCTCTCCCTCTCTCTCTCTCTCTTCCATCCTGATATTCATTGTCAAAACAACACCACACAGCAGCTATTGTTCTCTTTATAGAAAGCTCATAAACAATTGTTATCTTTATCAAAACACAACTAACTAGGTTGTGGTCATTATTGTTATCATCATTGATGTTGTAGCCATCATCATCATCTCCATCAGCATTGTTGCCCCCTCTGCTGCAGCCACCACCGCCACCATCATTATCTCTAGCAGTAGCAACAGTCAATGTAATTGACTTGCCCCTCTCCTTGTGCTACTCTTCTTCTTCATCATCTTCTATTTCATTATCATTTAGGATTCAAATTTCACTGAGTTGACTTTGCTTCTCAACCTCTCTGGGTCAAATAAAAAGAATACCAGTCAGATACTGGGTGCAATGTCATCAGCTAGTGCCCACTTCCAAATTTCAGGCTTCTTGTCGATGGTAGAAAGAATTATCGCTATTATTATTATTATTATTATTATTATTATTATTATTATTATTATTATTATTGTTGTTGTTGTTGTTGTTGTTGTTGTAAAGTGGCAAGCTGGCTGAAACGTTAGCATGCCGGGTGAAATGCTTAGCAGTATTTTGTCTGTCTTTACGTTCTGAGTTCAAATTCCACCAAAGTTGACTTTGCCTTTCTTCCTTTCAGGGTCAATAAATTAAGTACCAGTTGTGTACTGGAGTTGATCTAATCGACTGCCTCCCCTCCCCCAAAATTTCGGGCCTTGTGCCTAGAGTAGAAAAGATTATTATTATTATTGTTCTAAGACAGCAAGCTGGCAGAAACGTTAGCATGCCAGGCGAAATGCTTAGCGGTATTTCGTCTGCCATTACATTCTGAGTTCAAATTCCGCTGAGGTCGACTTTGCCTTTCATCCTTTTGGGGTCGATTAAATAACTACCAATTATGCACTGGGGTTGATATAATCGACTTAATCCTTTTGTCTGTCCTTGTTTGTCCCCTCTATGTTTGGCCCCTTGTGGGCCATATAGAAATAAGAAATATTAGCACACTGGATAAAATGCTTAGTGCTATTTTGCCCGTTGTCACGTTCTGAGTTCAAATTCCGCTGAAGTTGACTTTGCCTTTCATTCTTTTGGGTCGTTAAAATAAGTACCAGTTGAACACTGGGGTTGATATAACTGACTCATCCTCACCTCTGCCAAGCTGCCCTTGTGGCAAAAAACTTGAAATAATTATCATTATTATTATTTTAAGGCAGTGACCTGACAGAAACATTTCATGTGAAACAACCTAATATTATTGATATTATTATCATTATTCCTGTTATTATTATATTTATTAATTATTATTTTGGTTCCACTCAAGTTCGGTCTTATTCCTGCTAGGAATTATGTGGGTAGCAGGTTACCTGTAACCTTAGGTATCCGCAAGTTTTCAGCAGTCTTTCAAGTGCTTAGAACCCTCCCAATAATCCTTGCTGTCCCTAAGAGACAAACTTTCTACAGGAGCTCCACCAGGTATTCTATTCCAATTTCCTTCAACCATTTGTCTACATCTTTGCTGACTGTTCTCAATGCACCAATTATTATAGGCATGCCCTTTACTGTTCACATGCTCCATGTTCTTCCTATTTCAAATTTTAAGGGATTGTATTTTTTTTTTGTTTTACTTTCTCTTTCATTATGATTCTGGAATCAAACAGGCATGATGGGGTCAATAAGTAAGCAAATTTGTTTTTCCTTATCTATAATCATTATGTCTAGTCTAGTATTTTCTAATTGCTTGTCTGTTTGAATAGCAAAGTTGCACAACGTCTTACATTTCTGTGTCCATTTAAATAGGAAAGTCTCACAAAATCCTATGTTGCACCAGCAAGATCACGGCCTTACATTGACTAAAAGGGGAAGTAAAGCGAAACCCACCATCTATTATATGTGATACAGATTTTGCTGATGGCATAGCTTCTTTATCAAATACTATTGATGAAATTCAAGAACTTTTTCTCTGCCAAGAAAATTGTTCTACACATAAGTGTTGCCAAGACAGAGTACTTGTCACTCAACCAAGAAGATGGAAATCTTATCACACTGGATGGTGGAATACTAAACTGAGTTGATGACTTTTCTATATTTGGGCAACTGGATGATGATGATGATCATCATCATTGTCGTTTAACATCCGCTTTCCATGCTAGCATGGGTTGGATGATTTGACTGAGGAATGGTGGACCAGGAGGTGACACCAGGCTCCAATCTGATTTGGCAGAGTTTCTACAGCTGGATGCCCTTCCTAATGCCAACCACTCCGAGAGTGTAGTGGGTGCTTTTACGTGCCACAGGCACGAGGGCCAGTCAGGTGGGTACTGGCAACGGCCATGCTCGAAATGGTGTAGTTTACGTGCCACCTGCACAGGAGCCAGTCAAGGGACGGCACTGGCAATGATCTCGCTCGAATGTCTTTACACGTGCCACTGGCACAAGTGCCAGTTAGGCGACGTTGGTAAGGTAGGCGACATAAGTTCATCAAAAAAAGACATTGACATTAGAATTACTGAAGCCTGGGCTGCAATGAACAAAACAGAAAAGATATGGAAGTCAGATTTATGCAGAAAAATCAAAATATTCTTCAGCACATCCATCCATTGAGTCAGTGTTGTTGTATGGATCAGGTACATGGCCCCTGACACAAACACACGAGAAGAAACTAGATGTTGCATACACTAAAATGCTTAGGGTTGTAGAAAACATAAACTGGTGTCAATGTATTACAAACGAAATTTTATATGGAAACTTGCTCAAGATAACAACTATAATTGTTTAAAGGTAATTATGATTTGCAGGACATTGCTGGAGAAGTAAGCAGGAAGTTATACACAGGACACTATTGTGGGAACTGATTCACAAGAAACGCAGTAGAAGAAGACCTATTGGGTTCAATGTAATCGACTTGCCAGCCTTGTACATATATATATTTATATGTATGTATTCTATATACATATACATGCTTTGATAAGTGCTAATGTACGAAACTCCGCCTTTGACGTGCTCTGCTGATTATTTATAAAAAAATATGCATAGACGTAGGAGTGGCTGTGTGGTAAGTAGCTTGCTTACCAACCACATGGTTCCGGGTTCAGTCCCACTGCGTGGCACCTTGGGCAAGTGTCTTCTATTATAGCCTCGGGCCGACCAAAGCCTTGTGAGTGGATTTGGTAGACGGAAACTGAAAGAAGCTCGTCGTATATATGTATATATATATATATATATATATATATATATATGTGTGTGTGTGTGTGTGTGTGTGTGTGTTTGTGTTCTGTATTTGTCTCCCCAACATCGTTTGACAACCGATGGTGGTGTGTTTACGTCGCCGTCACTTAGCGGTTCGGCAAAAGAGACCGATAGAATAAGTACTAGGCTTACATAGAATAAGTCCTGGGGTCGATTTGCTCGACTAAAGGCGGTGCTCCAGCATGGCCACAGTCAAATGACTGAAACAAGTAAAAGAGTAAAGAGTATACTCATCTTTTGAGTTCTATTTTTTTGCATCACCAAACCCTATGCATTATATATTTGTGTGTAGCTATATGGTAATCTATGACCCTGTATACGATGTGAATGCTTTTTTTTTTTTCATGTTAATTTGGAAATAACCATCTGAGTAAGCCGTGACAGAAAAATGAACAAAAGCGATATCGAAGGAGGTGAAGCTATATTTAATCGTCCGTTAGAAACGTGACATAAAAATCTAGTATCTCTTACAGGCCAGAGTTTTGTTCCTCTTCCATTCAACATCATATTTAAAAAATGTCGCGCATCAATCCGCTAGAGACGACAAAATAGGATTGATTGTCATATTTAAGTGCATTTTCATGGAAAATATATTGTAGAGTTATCTCCCTTAGATCGTCTACCATGTATGCACAATCTTTTTCCAGAACAGGACACGCCTCATAGTTAAGCGGGTTGCACAGCGAAAAAATGTAATGTTATGTTAAGCATGACATTCAGAAAGTCCCGTGGGCCGCAGTTTGTTCATGATTGTGAAATATCACGCATAATTTAACCGAAAGAAGTCTTGAGTCCTAACTAATAGGCGTAATGCTTTAGGTGCACATATGTGTGTGATATTTTGCCTAACTATACAAAACAAGAGATATACGGGTTCAGTCCCATTGCGCGGCACCCTGGGTAAGTGTCTTCTACCAAGATCCGGGCTTAGAAATGCCGTGTGAGTGAATTTAGTTGAGTAACAACGGTGCGGAAGCCGGTCGTGTATAGGTGTGTGTGTGTGTGTGTGTGTTTCTCGCTCGCTCTTGTCGCTTAACCATCACTGTTTATGTCCCCGTAACATAGCGGTTGGCAATATAGACAAATAGAATATATAGCAGACTTTAAAAAAAATAAGTACTGGGGTCCATCTGTTCGACTAAGACTAAGCCTCCCAAGCCGGTGACTCGGGGCACCGCCTTCAGGGATTTGATCGAACACACACACACATCCGAAAAAGCCCACTCTAAAGCATTAAGCGCAGAAATATATTTTCCAGCCAGTTAAACGTGTAGTGGCGCGAAATTATAGCCGCCATTGAGTAAGTACTATTCTGCGCATGCGCAGGGGACTTCACCACCGGAATCCTCTCGAGTTGTACATGCGTAGTAAAACTCGTACTTAAGCAGTTAGTATCAATTTCTCGGTGAGTTGAGCTCAGACCTTCTACATGACAACACCTCGCTCCTCCACGAAGCACTTTTACACTGTTCTCTGGCAGGCATCAAGGAAGACCTTAACCTTCCATTACCAAACCACAACCCAATCAGCGGCTGCTAAGCTGTATGACAGGAATTGTATAACCAAGTATCATCATAAATAAACCTTTTTATTATGTTGTTAATTGTTCTGATGTCTCTTCATTCAAAATGCTGTAAAAGGCGATAGAGAGAGACTAAAGTCTCGATGACAACTATCAAACTTTTTACACTGGTGACCCCGACGTGATACGGAATTATCATCGCACAACTCGTCAAAAATGAAGAGACGACGAAAAAAAAAAAAAAATTGTCACGATGACAACGCCTGCCTTTCAAAGAAAAAAATCTCCATTTTCTGTCACTCGCGTAAAGAGACGAAGAAAGAATGAAACAACAAGCATTTGCTACGAAGCCGCATGGTGTCAATTCAATTGGACTCCATAACCTCAACAGTGTAACTTGTGTTGCCATCACACACGCATTTAATTTCTCTGTCCTGTCCTGATTATATCTCACTTGAAAAAAAAAAAAAAAAAGAAAATACATACGAGAAGGTCGGTAATTTTTTTTTTTTTTTTCCTGCAAGCAGTACAAATAACTCACACTCACACAAACAGGAGAAAAAAACAAAAACAAACACCATTGTTTTTTTGTTTTACGAAAATTTTTTTTCTCTCTCTTTCTCCTATGCACACATGATTCCACTATCTTTTCCAAGATTGATCTGGTTCGCGCTTATCACCAGATTCCAGTTAATATAGAGGACATTCTCAAAACTGACATCACTACTCCTAATATCCATCCATCCATCTATCTATCTATCTATCTAGGTTTGCAAGATTCTTTATGTGAATTCATGTGTTGAAGCATATTTTATTGCGTTTGAGGACAGTCACTCTATTTTAGTGCCTTAGTATTTATTTAACACACTCACCGGTTCGATTTCTACTCATTTACTTATTTATTTTTCTAAACTTTTCGTTGCGTCTTACAACCTTTTCAATTGAAAATTTTTAGAAAAAAAACAAATAAATGAATGAGTGAAAATCGAACCGGTGAGTGTGTTAAATACCAAAGCACTAAAAGAGAATAACTGTCTCCAGACACAATAATCTATTTGTGATACATTAAAAGTCAGCTTCAATCTTGCTTGCTTGTAATGTTAATCAGCGAAACTGGCACATAATGGGAAGATGCGATGAATTAAGTTTACCCTCAAATGTTAAGATGAATCGAATGAAACAAGTTTCGCGTAAATCAGTAAAGTAGTTTTCAAGATATTAGAGATTTTCAGGGTATAAATACCCAAAACAGTGAGTAATGGGAAAATGTTCCGAAAATAGTCTTCATTCTGAAAGGGAAGAAACTCTTATCTTTCTATTAGTGAGTTGACAACGAAAAAAAGTCTTTTTTTTTTACAAATTCTATTTACGCTTTTTTCCCTTTTTTTTTGTTACAAATTCTATTTACGCTTTTGCTAAACACAATATTTTAATCCTTTACAAATATTTTTAAGTGTATATGATTTCAAAAATGTAAGGTGTCTGTACAATATGTATATTTTAGCTTTCTTTAAACAATGTTTTAATGTTTTTCGAAGTTATTTTCAAGTGAATATCATTACAAACATTTTTTTGGCATATTTGAAAAATATTCTGAAGTGAAAATGACTTTAAATATATGGTAGATATTTCGTAGACCCGTTCTATGAAATAGTTTTTATCGAGTGCATTCGACACATCTCCTCTTCAAAGATTTGGCTGGTATTTCTAGCACGCCCTGCTACCATGTAACAGCTATTTGCAATAAAGGACCCAAAATACCTGTTATGTAGTGGCAAGGCGTGCAGGAAACAGCAACCAAATCTTTCCAACCCAAAACGGGGGCGCCAGTTTTCATTTATGTTTTATGTAGTGTTTTTGGTACGGAAAGACTTTCAAACTTCGTATACTTATCTATTTTGTGTTATAGAACAGAAAAATATTTTTGTATTCGAATTTATTTCATGTAAAAAATTGTATATCGTATTAATCCACTAACCCTAACCCTAACTCGAGAATCCGAACTCTAAAATTGTTACACACATAGATACGCACAGCGTAATTTATTATATAAACAATATATGAGTATAAATTACGATTAAACCGGATGAAATATGTCACAGGGAATAACATTTTTATGACCGCCCAGCAGTAACTCTATTGAGCTGAATAGACGTCAGTGATTGGTTGAAATTACAGAAATACGACAACTTTAACATGGAATAACTTGCGAATTCCTTTTTTTTTGTTAAGAAGACTAAGAGTAAAAGATGTTTTATATGACACATTCTACCAGTGTCCCAAGTTTCGTTAAGAAAATACTGGCACCCCCGTTTTAAAATAGATCCAAGGCGTGCAGGAAACAGCAACCGAATCTTTCCAACCCACGAAACAAAATTCTGTTGCTGGGAAATTCAGAGTTTCCCAGTGACTCAACAGGTCACATGTAGTATAATAATACATTGGAAGTCAGATTGAATCTTGCTTGCTTGTAATGTTACTCAGGCAAACTGTTGCATAATGGGAAAATACTATGAATTAAGTATATATATTAGCTGACGTACCCAGTAATTCCCGGTAAAGCAGGGCTTATCCCTTGGTTCCGTTCTCACAATTGTTTCGCTAATCCAATAACAACAATACAAAGTATGTATCCCTTAAGACGGTTTTTGTGCCCTTAAAGAGAATACCGAACTCTCTTACACAGGATCTTATTTTTAGGAATTCCCAATAAGTTATGAATACCCAAATTGTGAAGTCGGTTATGTGATTACATGAAATTAGTTACCCGGTAGCAAGAATTCAAATAAAGTAGCCCCGAAAAGGGCTTTAATGTGTTCCCAGAGTATATAGAACATAGGAGGAAATACTAATGAGGTATGTATACTAAAATTGTGAAGCATGTTACGTAATAACAGGTTAATCAGATATGAGATAATAATTCAAAGTAAATAACTCTGAAAAGTGAGTTTGATTTCTGGACAGGGTTGTGTTCTTGAGCAAGACACTTTATTTCAAGTTGCTCAAGTTCACTCAGCTGTAGAAATGATTTGTGATGTCACTGGTGCCAAGCTGTATTGGCCTATACTTTTCGTTTGGATAACATCGGTAGCATGGAGAGGGGAGGCTGGTATGCATGGGCAACTGCTGGTCTTCCATAAACAACCTAGCCTGGACTTGTGCCTCAGAGGGGAACTTTCTAGGTGCAATACCATGGTTATTCATGACCAAAGGAGGGGAGGAAGTTTCTATCTATCTATACATCGAATTTACCTTCTTGTCTTAACCACGTGCATTTTTTATCAAAATAATCTCACAGCAAATGCAACTTGATCAGGAGCAAAAATATATATCTTTATTGTGCTGAAGGAGTAGTAAGGTGGTTTTTAGAGCCACTTGGCATCTATATCTAGCATATTGCAGTGGGTAATCTGCTTACTTTATGAAATCATTAAAATGATTTTATCCTTAATTACATATCTATCTCTATATATATATACATATATCATCATCATCATCATCATCGTTTAACGTCCGCTTTCCATGCTAGCATGGGTTGGACGATTTGACTGAGGACTGGTGAAACCGGATGGCAACACCAGGCTCCAGTCTGATTTGGCAGAGTTTCTACAGCTGGATGCCCTTCCTAACGCCAACCACTCAGAGAGTGTAGTGGGTGCTTTTACGTGTCACCCGCACGAAAACGGCCACGCTCGAAATGGTGTCTTTTATGTGCCACCCGCACAAGCCAGTCCAGGGGCACTGGCAACGATCTCGCTCGAAAATCCTACAGGAGCCAGTCAGGCGGTACTGGCAACGGCCACGCTCAAAATGGTGCATCTCATGTGCCACCCGCACAAGAACCAGTCCAGGGGCACTGGCAACGATCTTACTTGGCTTGCCGGGTCTTCTCACGCACAGCCCATTTCCAAAGGTCTCGGTCCGTAGTCATCGCCTCGGTGAGGCCCAATGTACGAAGGTCTTGCCTCACCACCTCAGCCCAGGTCTTCCTGGGCCTACCTCTTCCACGGGTTCCCTCAACTGTTAGGGTGTGGCACTTTTTCACGCAGCTATCCTCCTCCATTCTCACCACATGTCCATACCAGCGCAATCGTCTCTCTTGCACGCCACAACTGATGCTTCTAATGTTCAGCTTTTCTCTCAAGATACTTACACTCTGACGGGTATTCACATTGACATTACACATCCAACGGAGCATATATATATGAAAGAAAATGGAGATATGGCATTTAATAAAAAATTATTATCTGTAAAAATCAAACATAGTCCCTTACAGCTGTTTCATTTAAACCTAAAAGATTAAATAGCAATTATTAAAATCATTATATTAGGCAAAATCTCAGAGGAGTAGAAAAAATATACACCGTTGGGTTTTTTATGTGTTGTATTTTAGAATCATCACAGTAGTCTGAACACATAAGAAACCTAATGGTATATATTCTTTGTACTCCTCTTATGAGATTTTGCCTAATATAATGATTTGGATCTTTTTTAAAATGGGGGCCACATTTTTCATTAACGAAACACTTTGAAACTTGGAACACTGGTAGAATGTGTCATATAAAACATCTTTTTTCTCTTAGTCTTCTTAAAAAAAAAAGAAATCCATAAGTTATTCCATGTGAAAGTTGTCGTATTTCTGTAATTTCAACCAATCACTGACGTCCATTCAGCCGACTACATAAACAAACGATTCTGAAACAATTAACCCTAACCGTAGGGTTAGGGTTAAAGCAAATTTAAAATGAAAAAAGCAAATAAAACGAAGGTATGGAGATTAAATACGCTTTACATCGCTTAATCAGCCAAAGGAGTAAATATAAACAACTGAATACTTGTCAGTGATTGGTTGAAATTATCGAAATAAGACAATTATTTACATGAAATAAATTCGAATACAAAAATATTTTTCTGTTCTATAACACAAAATAGATAAGTATACGAAGTTTGAAAGTCTTTCCGTACCAAAAACACTACGTAAAACATTAATGAAAAATGTGGCCCCCGTTTTAAAATAGATCCAATGATTTTAATAATTGCTATTTAATCTTTTAGGCTTAATTGAAACAGCTGTAAAGGACTATGTTTGACTTTTGCAGATAATAAATTTTTATTAAATGTTATGTCTCCATTTTCTTACTTTCTTTTGAATGATTATAAACCATGGATTATAAATAAACCTATTGTTTTATGAATATTATTATTCACAATAAATATTAGGTATTAAACCAGTAATTCATTGGATGATACCATCCCTTAATGAGCCTAATTTAACCTCTAATTAAATATATATATGTGTGTTATAGTGATAGTGTATATCATTAGATACACCATATAAAATATATATACACTATATAAGTATATTGGTATGCTATATGCATGTAATATTTGTAGTATAATGTTGGTGGTGCAGTGTTAGCAGAATTTAGTGTTATGGTGGTATATGGCAGTGTCTTCACATTTTTATGAAGATAACAGGGAGGGGGAAGTAAAAGAGAAGAAAATAACAGAAAAATGACAAACAGAGAAAGTGTTTAATATTGGAAATATGACTTTATTATTTTTTTTTCTGTGATTGTTGTCAGAATTATGGAAACTGATGATGATACTGACAGTTGTGGCCACTGTTAACAGCAGCAAGTACTTCCAGAGTAAGCATGCTGCATACAGTGACCCTTTTAGTTAACAGAACTACTACCCCAGGTAGGTGTCTATTTTATTGTACAACACACACACATACACACATATGGAGAGAAAGAGAGAGACACACAAAGACAGGTGTATATACATGCCCACATAGAGAGCTTGAGTGGTATGCACAGAGACAGGTGGACAAATGCTTGTAGAAAGAGACAAAGACAGAAAGATAGAAAAATAGATAAACACATGCATACACACACATACATATATACAGAGAGACTAGCAGAAAGATGAACAAGAACACAGAAAAAAGATGTTAAATTACTGCTGAACTGCTATTGACCAAAGTATGACTAAGAGTTTTATTTTTATATTATATAGCAGTTAGTTGACATATATAGTGTTAGGACAAGAAACAAAGGAGGACATTCATTACTGCATATAGAAATCTGAAGACAAAAATATATAAATGCGACATATGAATACTAAAAATGCTTTTTTACTCTCTTTTTGGATGGATTTCTTCCAAACAATAGTTTAACTGAGAATAGAGGTGCTGTCAAACAGCAGTTTTAGCAGGGGTGGGTGGGTGGGGTGTACAGTGTCCTACTATATGGCTCTTGGCACTGGCTACTTAAAGAAAAAAAGTGAATACCGAGTTCCACAAGGCACAGGTCATAGAAGCCATAACTTTAAATTAATTTAGATGCATGTGTCATTGTTGAAAAAAAAAAAATACCTCAATCTAATTCCAAAATTCAACGAAGATCAGCTCTCTCACTGAAAGGTAATATTTGTGCCTGGAGAATTATATAAAATAACATCCACACTCACAAATATATATGTATGAATTTTTCTGCAGTGAATGCTGGAGGCGATTTTGATAGTATTACAGAATCTGGTTAATTGCCTAGCATAATAATATCAGCCAATATTCTGATACATGTATGTTTTATAAAACTTAAAATACTAGTAGCATTAGCTCTAACTGGACACAAGCTGGGGCTTGATTAACCCCAGCTGGGTTGCCTGGGGAAGGGCACCTGATGTTGAAATAAACTTGAAACACCGAATGACCCCCAAGAAACATTACTAATAATGTGTCCAGGTGCATCACAGGAAAAATTACACACACACACACAACTTACACATACACACAATTAAACCAGAAAACTGCTTTTGACTGACTTATTGGGTATGAATTATAAATTCACTGAAGGATATTATCCTACCCAGTTGTGGTAGCAGGCATTAAGTACTACATTAAAGAGATGACACAGAACCACATCTGAGACAAACTATTGAATGATATAACCATATCTCCATTTATCAATTTAAGTTCATGACTCACTAGAAAGTGAATGAAAATGACATACACTATATTGTGAGCAGCGTCTATGAATCTTTAAAGCTAATTCCTTAATTCAAGCCAACACATACACACACACACACACACAATTTTTGTAAGGAAAAGGTTGACTGTGACAGTTGTCAAAGAGTTTGATGGCTGTTTGTAAACCAAAATTTCAAAGTCAGTCAACTTCTTCCTTGTAAAACTTAGTAAAAAGTATGGAGTGATCCTTTAATGTTAAATTGTTTTTATATATAATTAAACAAACAAATATATATAATTATCTTTACTCTCTTAACTATACTACTTATTGGACTTCGTACCACTCATATTATATACACACACATCTACACCTTGCATAGTTTTGATATTGGAAGTCTCCCTTATTATAAGCTTATAGAATTGTCTAGCTCTAGGTCTAACTCTGGAATGGAGGGATCATTGAATAGAAAGGAGTCAGTGAGAGAACTGTTCCTCAAAGAAGTATTCATTGGAAATTCATTTAATGTAACTTAACAACAGTGAAATCTGTCCTGCACATAAGAGACACCACTGCTGCTCAAAAAGCAACTCAGTTAAACACACTGTCAAAAAAAAAAATAGTTTAAACATGAAGCAGATAGTTATTTGCCAGTAGTTAAGAATAGGTTACATATCAGGAGACAAAAGTATTTGGATAATAATAATCTGGAGTCAGTGTTGATCACGTGATTAGAGATAGTGTGAATCTGAAGAAAGAAAAGCAAGCCACAAATGTGAAGTTAATGAATATGAGAGCAGCGTGCATGAGTGAATTCAACAGAAGAAGTATGAAGCATTAGCCTAGTTATATTTCCTCTCCTTATGGTGGGGCTAGAACAGCATTAATTCCTGCCAAAACTGGTGTATGTGTTGGTGTGTGTGTGTGTCCATTCTTGGAATGTGTTCTGATCTGATGTAAATTATTCTATTTTGAGATCCCTGCCACATCATTAAGCTGACAATAGGAGATAGTCAACGCAGGTAGAATCAACAACATGGACTGTGTGAATTTTCACCATGTGAATTGTTGGGTAGAAGTAGTCCAAGACTTCTCCATCATGAAAACTATTGGAAAAATGAGAGAAGATTTAAGGAAAGCATTTATCTTCCTCGGCCAAATTTGCAATGACCAAATATGGTCAGGCTTATATCGTGGTCTAATTCAGAAAAAGTTCATGTTGTAGGAAGGTAATATACAGTAGTCATGAAGGGAGACATTTCAAATGATAAAAATATTAGGGAGCCATGAAAATTAGAAAGGGAAGAGTTCCATGAATTATAATTATAGTGGTGGGTGTAAATTTTGTAGTTGTTTAACCCAAAGTCAACTCTGGTTAAGCAGACCTTTGATCAAAGGAACTCCAGCTGTGATCATCCCATCTTTGAAGAGGTATCTAGTATCACATTATCTAACATGTCATTTGCATTTTTAAGACAGTAGGGTGTGATTTGAGGGAGATTTAGCTGCTATTTCCAGCAACATAAAGAGGCTCAAGTTAGTGGAGGTGGGACTTTTATGTCATGAGTTTGTGGCGAGATCCTAGCAGAATGATAGCAGAGAGGTAATGGGAAAAGTAAGGGTTAGTGTAAACTGAATACAGAGGAAAAGCTAGCTTCAGTTGAAGTGAGATATATGTAGCATGTAACTTTAGTTGGCTTCATGAATGATAGTGAGGAGGTGACACAGAATCAGAGAGACAGAGAGAGAAGCTATATTTTTGTCATGGGTATAAATCATTGTAATTTCCAGTAGGTAGCTGGCAAAAGGACTGCTTCACTTCTAAGTTGTGAGTAGTTCAGTTACTTTCAGTTAAATAATGTTTGAAATATATGTGCTTTCAATATATATATATATAGAACTAGCTGATTGATATTGCAGTGAACAGACAAGAATAAACTGATATTGCAATGAAAAGACAGGGAAAAGACTGATATTGCAGTGAACAAACAATAATAACTGATCAACATTGCAGTCAACAGATACAGAACAATTGACAGTTACAACTTTTGGACTGTTTTAGCACTACATGTTTGGAAGATGAGAATTTGTTTTATTTTAATATGAGATTGTCATAATGTTGGAAAATATGAAAATTTGAAGAAAAACAGCTGCAAGGTATTGTCTTTTTTCTTTCTTTTTTTTTTTTTTTTGCATGTATAAGACATTCAGATGTTATTGGTGAAAGTCAGTTGAGTTTTATAACAAATTGTTATAATTAAGACCCTATCATATTGCTATTATGCTCTAACTGAACCAAAGAACAAAAGTAATACTCGGCTAAATCCATAATGTCACTTTTGAAATTTTATTTCTCTAAATGCTTTCATAATAAAATATATGCAGGGAGAATGTACAAAGGGGAGAGAAAAAGTAACCATTTGCTATTGACCATTTGTTATTTACATGGCATCTAAAGATGTTTTGTTCCATCTCAAATTGCTATCTTGCATCTCCCAGCTACTGTCTCTTTTGCTCTTTGCAATGAGACAAAGTAATTTAGTAATAAAGAGAAACTTGCTAAATATTCAGATTCCAAAAATAATGATTTAACAACTTCTGGTTTTCACTTAAAAAAAATTCTAGTAGAAAACAACTACCAGTTTGTAAGAGTATGAAATATGACTTCTTACTGTGAGGTGCACAAAGTGCCACATTTTAAAAGAGGAGGTAAGTGGGGTTGAGATGTGGTGTCTCTCATCAGGGGATTAATGGAGAAAGTGAGTTAACATGGCACCAAAAGGAAATCAAAACTGGGCCTCGCACTTCACTTAGCATGAGATTTTTTTTCTACTATTGTATGAAAAATATATAGAAAAGGTGAAAGATGTGTTTGTTTGTTTATATATATGAATATATATATAATATATATTATATATATCATACAGACAACACATTATATATTATATGTAGTTGAATGATAAAAGCAGGGTGAGGTGTCAGGAATGATTGTACTAAACAAACAGACCAATCATTGGTTTGCATCACACTGCAGCTGGAAAAGGCAATAGGAGATTGTTGATATAACACACACAAGAGAAGCTTCTAGTTTATCTGCATTGATTGACGAAGTCTGACTACATAGTTGTGAATTAGATGCAGACACCAATTTCCATATAATGGAATAGAGCAGAAGGCAAGTTCTAGTTTTATCTAATATATATATAGATATGTATATTCTTGTGTTTGCTACCAGTTTTTATGCATACAAATTTTGTTAAAAATTACTGGCCTGGTAAAGAATTTCACTGGTTAAAAGTATATCTATATATATGTATATTTACATACTAAGTTTGCAGAAAAAAATATATAGCTTTTAAGTTTTATTCATTGTCTCAAACTTTAAAAAAATTTTTCTTTCTTTTTCAGTTAATCATGTATTTTTCATACGTGTACAAATTTTCCTTTTGAGGCACCAAAGGCATGCAAGCTTCACAGGGACATGAGAAAGAATGGAGACAGTGACATGGTGAATGAAGTGAAACAGTTAGTTGACTACAGGCAGATATCTGTAAGTACTATAAGTGAAGCCAGACACACATCATGCAGATTAACAATTTACAGGAAATGAATCTCAATAGAACAGATATGAATCTAGAAAAATAGTCAATGAATTGACAGACACAGAAACCCTAAATTATATGGAGAGAATCAAAATAAATAATACAAATAGACAGTTTGGCATGTTGTTGAAAAATTCCCAAACTGGATATTGGGGTGGCGGCATAGGTAACTATTAGTAATTTAGTCCACTAACAAGTAGGTAGTCTAATAATAGATATACTGTCATATTGCTACTATCTATTCTAAACTAAATAAAGGAAGAAAACGGAGATATAACATCAACAACAGATGAGGTGGGATGGGATTTTAAAGTAAAACATAAAAAAAGGGGGGAAAAATTACAAGAAAATTAAGTCACATGAAATTGTTGGAACATTTTCAGATTTTTCAGTGGGAAGGGGGATGGGAGTGCAACTGAGGTAACCAGCTGATCCCATAAAGGTCCTTGTTTAGTCCAGGGAAAATGATGGCAGTGATGCTTGGAAGTTGCTGCAAAATACAGGCCTGGATTGTTTGCAGATTTGAAGCAACTGGTGCACAAAATGAACAACAAAAGCACCAACATCAGTATCTGTGATGTAGACTGCCGAGTATGAAGAGAATCCAGTTCAGGACCAACTGGTAACATGACTGGTAGGGTTCCTTGTTTGGGATCAACTGGCACTGAGAACTCTTCAACTTGTCCAAAGAAATTGGCAGCAGTTAGGAGTAGAAAGAAGCTTGTGTTCATGGTCATCCAATAATAATGTTAATAATGATAATAATAATCATATCAGTAATGAAAATAATATCAATAACAATTGATCATTCCAGTTTTGTATTTGCAGCAACTTTAGCGTGAATTTTGGCATGAACTTTCAAATATTCTGGACGATTTTCCAGTTTTTCGTTGACATGTTTTAATTTTTCATCTTTTTCTTCTTCCTAAAAAGATAAAAAAAAAAGAAGAATATTTATTAAGAATGATGAGATGGTAGAGTTATTGTATTGACCAGATGGTATTGAGGCAAATCTTTTTTACAGCTTGATGCTTTTCATATTGCCAACAAATAAGTTAAAACTTCCTCTTGGTCAAACACGTTTTCATGAAAAACTGGAAATGAGTAATGCCCCTTATATGATGATGACTGCTTGTTCACAATTATAATGCAATGTCAAAACTAGGACGAGTATACACACACATACATGACAGGCTCCTTTCAGTTTCCATTTCCCAAATCCACTCACAAAGTTTTCGCTGGTCAAAGCCTATAATAGAAGACACCAGCCCATGGTGCCAGCAAGTGTCTTCTGGGGCCGTGTGATAGAAACTGACAAAAGCTCATCACGTGTGTGTGTGTGTGTGTGCATGCATGTTTGTGTTTATTTGCCATCAAATTGTAGCCATTTGAGCAGGGGTGGTGATAATGTTTAGCTCATGGTTTTGCCATGTGTGTAGATCAGAGGAATAACAATACTTTACTTGAAAAACAGCTATGGGTTGGCAACAAGCAGAGCATCTACTAGCATAGAAAAGGTGCATGTAAAAACAATAATGATGATCTGTCAAATACTGAATCATTAAAAAAAAAAATAATTACTAGTACCCCATTCCTAATTTTTGTGACCCTACGTTATATAAGAACCCATTATTATTGTTGTGAATGAAGGAAACACGAGTAAACAACTTCACTTTCAGAGGAAGAGGTGTATGACACAGTTGTCTCCCTTAGACACCAATCTAGCCAACATTACTAAATATTCCAAGCCAGAGATATATTATTTAAGAGAAAAACAGGGAAGGTGTTTTGACAGTCATGCTTTTCCAAACATCATTACGTTACCAAAAATGAAATTTAATCTGAATACAATTTTACTTCACTGCAGCGGAGTAACTGACAAGCCTAACTGCTGCCCCAAATACTTTAAACTTCCAATACTTTTGAACTATGATGCACGTCAGAGCCTAACTTCCTGATCAATAACAGATACCAGTTCTAAGTTACATTTTAATATCTGTTAGTCTTCCCCAAGCCTTGCTTTAACTATAGGTGAACAAGAGTTTTGTTTATGTTTGAGGATAATGTTGCTAGTGAGAGGTTGCAACCGTTTCCCCATTATGATTGAACTGACGTAAATGAAAACAGAAAGCATCTTTTTTCAAATGTTTTTAACAGCTGAAGGATGCAGATGAAACTCAGTGTTGACCAAGTGGACTGAGTCTTGAAGAATGAAAAACCAATTTGGTCTTGTACAATGTTGTATACTCTACTGGGATCACATATCCAGAACAAGTGCTTTGGATCAGGCACCACCGTTCAAGCGTGATCATTACCAGCGTCGCCTTCCTGGCACATGAAAAGTCATTCGAGCGAGATCATTGCCAGTGCCACTGGACTAGCTCCTGTGCAGGTGGCACATAAAATACACCATTTTGAGCGTGGCCATTGCCAGTACCGCCTGACTGGCCTTTGTGCGGGTGACATGTAAAAGCACCCACTACACTCTCGGAGTGGTTGGCATTAGGAAGGGCATCCAGCTGTAGAAACTCTGCCAAATCAGATTGGAGCCTGGTATAGCCATCTGGTTCACCAGTCCTCAGTCAAATCGTCCAACCCATGCTAGCATGGAAAGCGGACGTTAAACGATGATGATGATACACACATTTTTAGATCACATACAAATTATACCATCAAAACAGATTGGCAAAGATACCAAGGCACAATAATCACTAGCTTATAGATATGCTGTTTCTTGCATCTCTTCTTCCTTCACTATAACAGCTTCTGCTATTCTGAACTAACAAGCTGAGTACAACATCTAGAATAAAATATGCGAAATGTACAAAACTGTCTTTTTATGCCCAAAGATCAGATACTTTTAAAATTAACCTTATATGCTTTGGACAAAAGACAGAATAGTCACAGCTAGAGGGTCTTTGATCATATGATCGCCGATTAAGCAAACCTAGGCTATAACTGTATCATACCCTCCAATTCTACACTACACAATCTTTCCTGATGACTTACCTACCGACTTTAACCTATGGAAGTTCAATCATTTCTTTTTTTCTGATTATATAATTATATAACATAAATAATGTAGTAGTTGGCAGTCAAGGCATAGCATATGCGTTTGTCAAGTCTAGAATATAGATAAATTTGTTCTTAGTACAACAGTGAACCTTGGAGTAAGAAAACATTAAATAAGGGCTTGGTAGAATTCAACATCCATTTTCCATGTAAGCATCAGTGAAACTGGATCTCTGCATAACAGAAAATTTTTCCTCAGGGCAAAACCCTGTTCTCTTGCTATATGATATGGCTAGATATTCAACTGAGGGGTGACTATTTTTGAACAAGGGTAAAACATAAGATTGATACTGCTTCTTTTCTTCTAAATTTTCCAGAACTAAATGGTCTTATCCACTCAAGACACAACAGTAGTTGGAACTTATGACCATTCATTCAATGAGGAGTATTATATGAACACCTTACCCTCACATCCACAATATATGAAAGCTGAAGTCAGGCTCCCAAATAATACCAATAGCACCACTCACTGTAGCAGATATATTGATTATTAATATTCAGGGTTAGCAAGAGTCTGTTGGAGAATTGCCAGCTGAAGTAAACATCAATCATCTACAGATAAAACTTTCATGAATCCTGACATTTTCAAATACAGCAACAAAGAAATGGTGCAAATTAAGGAAGCTTGAATACTACTGTGGCATTAATACAGTTAGCTGTAGCTGATATTTTATATCAACGTGGAATCCTGAAGATGATGTGAACAAAATTTCGTGATGTATTTTAGCTCTAAGTTTAAATCTTGCAGGGGTCAGTTAACATTGATCTTATAAAATTCAAATGAAGACTGTACTGAGATCAACTCCGTAAAAGAGTGCTGAATAAGTAGCTTAACTAAATTATTACAATATCTAGGTCTGCTTTTCTGAGTTCAATTCAAATCTAGTGAGGGGGATCACTAATTCTGGGACTGATAAACAAGTTTTTGCTATGCTGTTGACCCTAGTGAAAAGTAATATTTTACATTACGATCAAATCAACTGCCAATGTATGTGTTGCACAATAACAAAATGCATACAAAAAGTTACTCTACAGGTATTTAGCTCTTATAGTGCAGAAGCTGAGGATATGCAGTTCCAGGCATGTGCACAAGAATTGAGTTAACCTGTTTTTGATAATGGAGTACTTTCTGGAATTCTCCACATTTCATTGTAGTATGCACATTTTATTGGTCTGTAAAATTCAGTATCTGCATGTCAGAACACAAAACAAATTTCATCAGTACAGTGAGAGTTAGCCCTTTTGTTATCATATTTCTGTTGAAGTACACTGCCTTTATTTCAATTAATTTTGAAAAATAGTGAAGATTTTATTGAAGTAAATTTGTTATTAAGATCACTTTAAAGCAGGACATTTGTACCATTCAGCTAGAGGTTGCCTCACATAGGATGGTATCAAAGGGTAACTTTCTTTTAAGCCGTTAACATTCAAATTACTCTGTCAAATCATCATCATTTAGTTTCTGTTTTCCAGGCTGGCATGGATTGGACAGTTTTGCTGGAACTGGCAAGCCAGAATACTGCACCAAGCCCCACTGTCTGTTTTGGCATGGTCTTTATGGCTGGATATCCTTCCTAATGCCAACCACTTTACAAAGTGGACTGGGTGCTTTTAATGTGGCACCAGTACTGGCGAGGTCTGTTTTGGCATAGTTTTCACAGATTGGATGCCCTTCTTAAATGCTTATTTATTCACATTGTTTTGAAGTAATCACAGAGTCTTGTAGCTTTGAGACTTCAATGGTGTTTACTTTTAGAATGATATTGTAAATATAGTTATGAGAAACTGGATCCGGCTAGTTTGAATATAAAACAGGTAGAATATTTGAGCTGGATATGGTAAGTTTTAGATGCTAAAGGGCTAAGGAAACTGAATTAAGAAAAAAGGATTAGCAAGGAAGTTTGGTAGCTAATAGAATTTGGTGAAATAATGTTTAGTCAATGTAATTCTACTACTTCAATTGCACTTGACAAACATTTTTGCTGGAAAAACTTACTGAATAGATGAGAATGTCCAGATCAAAGAACAAAGACATAAAATTTGTAAAGGTGAATTGAATAAATTCTTGAAACAACCACCAAGATTTAAGAGACTAACAGTGAAAAATCTCATACAGACCAGTCTCCTGAATGATAAAGAATTTTACTCTACTGACTTGTGACAATACACCAAGTTCCAGACGAGGAATAATTTTTTTATACTACACTGAACCCAAACTTAAAGGCCAGACCAAGTTTCTAATGAAAGTTAAACAACAGTAAGTGTAACATAGCAAAATATGGTGAATAAAGAAGATTGAAATAATATGCTTCTTCCCTTACCTGTGTAATTTTATTTTTCCTTTCTTCTAACATCAATTCTAGACTATTCCGTTTGTTAACAATTTTATGTTCGTCCCATTCTTTCCTTCGTTGCACTTCTTTCCTCTGCTGCATTACTTTTTGCAGTTCGGATTTCTTCAAGACATTTTTACCTCTGAAGTAAGAATACAAAAACGTATATCATATTATAATCACATTGCACAACAACATTGAAATGCTGTCCAAACATTAGCAGCCAAACATACTAATTTGATCTAACTGAATAAACCAATCACATCAATTTTATTCTAATGATCTGATCAATGACTCCTGTCCCATACCAATATTTTGACAACCACCATACCTTAACCTAATCAACTTGCATTCACTACATACCAGTGATATAGCCAACATACAATATTGACCCGACCTATTAAATTTGAATATTTATGATTTTCACTGGGACAAAAAGTGATATATGAATTTAGAAACTTAAGAACTTCCGAATTAGTGACCCCTGAAGATCAGCATCTGGAAAGGACGTTAATTTGAATTGCTTAGGTGTGATTAGTGGATCCATCCCAGATTTCAGACAAAAGCACAGGACCACAAATTTTAGGAGAGAAGTTATGATTGATTATATTGACCTAGTACTTGACTGGCACTAATTTTAATAACCCCCAAAGAGACAAAAAGTATATACTACCCTGGCGGGAGATGAACCCAGAATGTGAAGATATGTAGTTGAATATTGTATGGCATTTTGTCCATTGGACTATCTCAGTATATTATTGATTTCTAGCATTGACATAATGTTAGCTGGGAAGAGGTACATTTGATTTCATTGATCTTAATAATGGATGGGTATAGGCAAGTAACACTCATGAAGCTCTAGTTTTGAACTTTAGCTTTGGAACTAGATAACTTAAAAACAACCAGTACAACTCTAGTCTGTACCACAACTCTTTCTCTTTACTCTTTTACTTGTTTCAGTCATTTGACTGCGGCCATGCTGGAGCACCACTTTTTAGTCGAGCAAATTGACCCCAGGACTTATTCTTTGGAAGCCTAGTACTTATACTATTGGTTTCTTTTGCCGAACCGCTAAGTTACGGGAATGTAAACACACCGCCATTGGTTGTCAAGCGATGGCGGGGGGACAAACACTGACACACACATATATATATATATATACATATATACGATGGGCTTCTTTCAGTTTCCGTCTACCAAATCCACTCACAAGGCTTTGGTCGGCCCGAGGCTATAGTAGAAGACACTTGCCCAAGGTGCCACGCAGTGGGACTGAACCCGGACCCATGTGGTTGGTAAACAAGCTACTTACCACACAGCCACTCCTGCGCCTATAATAATAATATTAATGAATAATAATATTAATGAAATTAATAATGGTTTCAAATTTTGGCACAAGGCCACCAATTTTAGCATGGAAGGGATTAATTGATTGGTTCCTTATTTTACTGACCCTGAAGAAATACCACTAAGCATTTTGTCACTGTAGTGATACTCTCCACCAGTAGCCTTAACGATTGATATTGTCACAAGACAAAATTCTGTTGGTAGTTAGAGTCAATCAAACCAATGCAATACTTGGTGGATTGGCAGAATTGTAGAACAAAATAGTTAGTAGTCGTAGTAATAATAATGATACAAATAACTTACAATCTGTGATTAAGTAAAAGTTCTTTGTGCAAATCGCGGCGTTCTTTGGACAGAATACAAGGGTTAACCAATTTTTTAGGTTGTACTAAACCATTTTCTTCATCTGAAGCTGGGTATATGTCTTCATTCAGATAGTCAGGATGTGGCTCCATGAAGATATTTTCTGTGTAACAATAACAGCAATGACATTTTAGGCAACGAGATAACATTTATAAAGAAGAAAAACAAAAAGATATCTCTATAACAGTTTGAAAGTAGAAATTGTGGAATAATATAACCACAAAGATAAATAAAGTTTTGGTGTAATTTTTATTATTTATCTAACCCATGCCAGCATGGAAGACAGACATTAAATGATGATGATGATTCAATGTCTTTAGTTCCACTTTTCCATGCTTGCATGGGTCACACAATAACTTTGATGAAGTGTATTTTTCTATGATTGAATGCTCTTCCCGTTGCTAACCCTCATCTGTTTCTTTAAGTCTATCTAGCTAACAACAAATACCTGGACATGCTTTTACAGAGAAATCTTAACAAGTGACACCGTTTGTATGAATGGTGACTTCTTGTTTACAATCAGGTGCAGGCATGATTGAGTGGTTAAGAAGTTTGCATACCCAACCACATGACATTTTGGGCACAGGTTGGAAACAAACCACATTGCTTATATGACAGTGATGCTCATTTGTAATTATTGTACAGGGTGTCCACAAAGTCTGGGTACATGGAGTAAATAAAATCATAACATAAACAGTTAAATATAAGAAATAATAATTTCTTAAAGTATGTGTTAATCTCCATGTGGGTACATGGAGTAAATAAAATTGTGACATAAACAATTAAATATAAGAAATAATAATTTCTTAAAGTATGTGTTAATCTCCATGTGGGTACATGGAGTAAATAAAATCGTGACATAAACATTTAAATATAAAAAATTATAATTTCTTAAAGAATGTGTTAATCCCCATGTGGGTACATGGAGTAAATAAAATCATAACATAAACAATTAAATATAAGAAATAATAATTTCTTAAAGTATGTGTTGATCTCCATGTGGGTACATGGAGAAAATAAAATCGTGACAAACATTTAAATATAAAAAATAATTTTTTAAAGAATGTGTTAATCCCCATGTGGGTACATGGAGTAAATAAAATCATAACATAAACATTTAAATATAAGAAATTATAATTTCTTAAAGTATGTGTTAATCCCCATGTACCCAGACTTTGTGGACACCCTGTATAATGTCACATACATAAAAGACACATGTAATGGGTTTCTTGTAGTTTACATCAACCAGTTCAACTCACAAGGCTTTGGTTGGCCTGGTACCATTTGCCCATGTTGCTGTGCAATGGAATTGAATACAAAACTGTGGTTGGGAAGCAGGATTCTTAACCATGCAGCCATACATGTGCCTATACATTAATATTATTACAAGACATCAAACAAGTATCAAATACTTTTTATCAAGAAGTAGAAACTATTGTTTATAAACTAAATCATCATCATTATCATTTAACGTTTGTTTTCCATGCTGGTATGGGTTAGACGGTTTGACTAAGAACTGGTAAGCCAGGAGGCTGCACCAGGCTCCAATCCGATTTGGCAAGATTTCTATAGCTGGATGCTCTTTCTAACACCAACCACTCCAGTTTTATGTGCCACTGGCATGGGAGCCAGTTAGGCGGCACTGGCATCAGTTATGGTTGAATGGTGCTTTTTATGTGCCAGTCAGGCGGCTCTGGCATAGGCCATGCTTGAATGGTGCTTTTTATATGCTAGTCAGGCGGTACTGGTATGTTATATTAAAATTAAGTGCTTGTAACTATACAAATATGATAATAATTAAACCTAAACAATATGTACACAAACACCAAATATAGAAACACAAAGATGTATGTGCGAAACAAAGTTTTGTATGTTCGACTGAAGTAGCCCATAAATTGATCCAGAATAAGTCTATAAAAGTGAAACTAGCAGGGCATAGAGTAAGTTGGTTGTGATGCAAATAAACGATGACTGTTTCAAGAAAATATATAGCAAATTAAGAGCATAAAAGTAGATGGAGAAATTCTTGTGACAAAATGGTTAAATTACAGATGCAGCTGTCTGGACATCACATATAGAATGATATACATTATAAAAATGCATACAGATGTATTGCAGATATTTCAACTAGCCAGCACAGAAAAACAGATGTGGTGATGATGATAATGAAATATAAACAAATATATGAAAGACTTCTCGTAAACATATCAAAAAATAGCTAAGCATAAGAAAGTATGAAAGTTAGGTAAGGTGTTGGCTAAGCAGTATTTTATACTTACAAATATCAGTGTTCTTGAAATAATTCAGTTTAAAAATAATCACCATAATAGTTTAAACTATGTAGTCAATTAAGAAACAAGTGGAAAGAACAGTTTTTTCTCTGTGTAAATCAATGATATAGATATACAGTGGAGGTGGCTGATAAAATCAGTTACAGCAATTATCTATAAATCAAAAATATTAATCTAAGTCTTACAGATAGCATACATGACTTAAATAGGTCAAAAGACGTCAAGTAATTTAATGACATTCAGAAAACAGCAGGAGGATGGTATCTAGCAAATAGATCAGAGACGAATGGCTTGTAAATAAAACAAAGGCAGAATATTTGTAGTACCAATTAAAATGGTAATCTGTCCTGTCCAGATTTTATAGTTTGGCCAAAGGTGAAATACAACATTATCTTACCTTGAGAGTGAAAGCTATGCTGCATTTCATCTGCTGGGGTGCCAGGCAATGATCGAGCTTTCTGAAAAAGACAAAATCAAGAATTACTAAACATATTTACAGGAGCATACAGAGGTAAATCAATGTAGGATTGGTGAGTTAGCGTCATAGCAGTTATCCGGTTTTTAGCTAGCCATTTCCTCACTAAATCTAAAGTAGGGACTCTCATACTAACGTTATCTCCTGTCATGTTCAATCAATAGGCTGTTTTCTAAGTCTGATTATTTCAAGATGGAAGAGGCAATTTATACAAATGAGAAACTTACCAGGATCTGGAGAGCCAAGCAAGAAAACAGGATTTCCGTGAAATAGATTTGTTAAGTTTTGCCATAAAAAGTGATAAAAAAATGATGACAATTCAAATATCGATGTTTATTGGTGAATTAATTGTAATAAGGAGAATAAAAGTACTTCAAGATATAAATAGTATCTGAAGGGAAATGATGCTAGGTTTGGATGATACTTAATGACTAAGGAATTAGAGTTTACAGCTTCCTTGGAAAATCTTCATAACACCATTCAAAAGAAAATAATGGATAATACTTTGAAAAAAAAAAAAAAAAAATTAATGTTACAGTAAAACATGACATAGGTGCAGGAGTGGCTGTGTGGTAAGTAGCTTGCTTACCAACCACATGGTTCCTGGTTCAGTCTCAATGCATGGCACCTTGGGCAAGTGTCTTCTACTATAGCCTCGGGCCGACCAAAGCCTTGTGAGTGGATTTGGTAGACGGAAACTGAAAGAAGCCTGTCGTATATATGTATATATGTGTGTGTGTGTGTGTGTGTGTCTGTATTTGTCCCCCTAGCATTGCTTGACAACCGATGCAGGTGTGTTTATGTCCCCGTAACTTAGCGATTCGGCAAAAGAGACCAATAGAATAAGTACTAGGCTTCCAAAGAATAAGTCCTGGGTTTGATTTGCTCGACTAAAGGCGGTGCTCCAGCATGGCCGCAGTCAAATGACTGAAATGAGCAAAGAGTAAACATCTCAGTGGTTTGTTGAGACATTGACACCTTTCACTTGCAATTTCTTCATATTTCAGCATTTAACTGAAAAGTTAGTGTAGAGAGACAGGACAATAGAATTTAAATTTTAGGGACAAAAAATTAAGCAAAAATGTTAATATGAAGTGTGGCAGATAGGGGTGGTAGTACATTAAACAGGTATAGTTGGGGTACTACCCTTTCTTGTGTATAGCAAATGGGGCAGGTTCTTTTTTTTCCTTCTTAAGTGTGAGCCTGTGACTGGAAATGTTGGTTTGATTGAGTGCTTAGTTTTCCTGCAAGAAATTTCAGCCTGGTATCAATAGCATATGTACTGGCAGTCTAGTGACGAGAAGTCAAAAGCCAAAGAATGTTTCCACTATAAAGATAGTTGTATCTTAAACAGATATATTAGATTTGGTCATAATTCCAGAGAATCTTACACAGGTCTATTCACACCTCACACCCATTTCATGTAGTTGGAAGTTAGAAAAAATTTTAATATTAAATTTTTGGACAGTGTTTCTTTTAAGTGAAGGCCTCTGTTGGAATTTTTCTTTTGGGGACCTAGTCTGCTTTAAGCTAAATTGTGTTGTAATGTGGTAATTTGGAGGTAGATAGAATATATATGTTCGTCTGTAATTAGATTTGTAAATTTACTCTCATTTTACTCAGCTTAATGTGAATTCACCCCAAGACCCGGACTAACGCTTTAATCTTTAAGTTAATTTGTTTGAGAAAATCTGCAGCGTGTTTACCACTTCATACCATTTAACAAGACAGCTGAAAATTCTTTCAGATCGTTGCCAGTGCTGCTGGACTGGCTCCTGTACAGGTGGCACGTAAAAAACACCATTTTGAGCGTGGCTGTTACCAGTTCCGCGTGACTGGCCCTCGTGCTGGTGGCACGTTAAAGCACCCAATACACTCTCGGAGTGGTAGGCGTTAGGAAGGGCATCCAACTGTAGAAACTCTGCCAGATCAGATTAGAGCCTGGTGCAGCCATCCGGTTCACCAGTACTCAGTCAAATCGTCCAACCCATGCTAGCATGGAAAGTGGACATTAAATGATGATGTACTATTAGTAAGCAACCTAAAAAATTTAACACTACAAGTGCAGACATGGCTGTGTAGTTATGAAGTATATTTTGTAACCAAGTGCATTTGGGTTTAGTCTCAGTCTGGTCAATGCCCTGTGAGTGGAGCAGGTACATGGACACTGTATTAAAACACGTTGTGTGTTGTGTGAGTGAGTGAGAGCACATGTGTGAATATTAACTTCATGTGTCCTCATTAATACTGTGTTAGTAAAAAAAAAGAAAACAGTGATATTGTTAACATTCTCTAATAAACAAATTTCCTGTAGTACAGTGGACACATGTAAAACACCAATTTTTTAAAAACAAGTGGGAGCTAGGTGACTGGAAAACATGCAGCTGTAGAAAATCTGCTTCAATAAGTTTTGTCTAACCCATGCCAGCATGAAGAAATGGATGTAAAAAACGATGTTGATTATCTTTGTTATTAAGAGGTATGAATTATTTAATTCTCCAGCAGAACTATTAGCAGAAAGAAGTAGAAACTACATGAAATAAACTAGTTTAGATGAAGATGTATAGTTTATAACTGGAACCATTATCACAAACAATAGCCTGACTGATTTCCTTCACATTTTTCCACCAACAAACAAACACATTCGCAATATCTGTCACAGAATTTTATTTCTGAAATGTTATAGTAAGGGCCAATGATTCATCAAACTTTAGATAAGCCATAAAAAAAAGAAAAAAAAAAAAGAAAAAAGAAACGTGTGACATAATTAAAAGGTCACTTTCCCACAGCATGAAATTGAGGAAATCATGATTTAAACTTTCTATAAATTACCTCTGCAACCAGTAAAAATACAAACTCCTTAAATCACCAGTCAATTTACTTATATGTATGTTGGAATTAAACACACACCCACATAAACACTATACATATATATATAGAGAGAAGCATCATTGGGTGTGATGGGAAAGATAAACATTTATGCCTCTTAATGTGTTGATTTTATACTTTGTTGAATGCTGGGGCTTATTTTATTGACTATGAAAGGATAAAAGGCAAAGCTGACCTTGTTAGGATTTGAACTGATAAGCTGGGGATATAAAACTCTCCCACCCCAACACCGACTCAAAAGTATATCGAAGAGTGACAACAATGTCTTAACTAGAACATATTTGTAAAAGATTAGTAGAATGATGATGCACAAAATGATTTAGTGAGAAATATCTAGTGTTATTTCTGCATGTTTTGAGTTCAAACCTCACTAGAGTTGTCTCTGTATTTCATCTCTCTAGAACCATTAAGGTAAATTACCAGGCATAAATATACCGAGAGAAAATTTTAACTGATGCACTTTGGAAAAGAGAATGTGCTCGAGTAACATATTCTCTTCCTTCAAGGGAACTACTCACAACATCCAATAATATTAGGGATGTTAGGAATAATTGTAGACAACAATCTCAGCTGAAGTACTCACATCAACAATGAGTCGATATGGCTTGCAAGATGAGCTGCTAGCTCTCCAGAACTTTCCAGCTCGGAGAGCAAGATGTCATGATTCCCCTTTTCTCCTCCTTTGTACAGCCGCACCTAGAAAACTGCCACCATCTGGGGTCTCCCACACCAAACACAACAGTGTATAAGAGCTGAGTCACCACAGAGAACAAGTACTAGAAAAGTAAAAGGCATGACTGATCTTGATTACTGGGACCACTCTTAAAATATTGAAACTATATTCTTTATAATGCCGCCATGAACACTACATCATGTGATAGTTATAAATGAGTGTCGCTGTCATACAAGCAGTGTCCATTTCCAATCTTCTGAGCAGAGAAGATTTTATGACAAACATAGAATGCAGAAAGGGGAGACATGGTGGGGTAGGGTTGCAGGACACACATAAATGATGAAAAACAGATGAATGTCAACAGAGCCATTCAAACCTGTATCAGCATACAAAAAAGAGAAAAAGAGCCCCCAGAATATCTGCTGATGACAAGCTGAATAAAATTAGCATAAAAAATAATTATAAACTATTTAATTTGTAATATTGCTAAATTGGCCTACTGAAAATAGGTTTTAAATATTTATTAATTTACTCAAATATCCACAAAACATTTTTAGTGATTTGAATTGCCTTCATAATTCCTTAATAGTTTGTTAATTTGTTTTTGTTACCTTTATAGATGGAATAGGGGACTATATCCCTGGGAAAGGAGGTCTATCTAGTGTAAGTTGGCAAAAAGGAAATTGCTGAATGAATTGCAATTGCAGAGAAGTGTTCAATTCAACTGGCTATGGTCAAATAAGGTGTCATAACCACTAAAACCACACTTCCACAAGACGTTTTGTTGATGGTGAAAACAAAGACTTGTTAAAAATTTCAGTACATTTACTTATATATTTGTAGTAAAGTAATATTTTAAATATGAATGTGAAGGGGAGAGTACATTCAAGAGATGTAACTTAAAATATCACATCAATATATAAAACTGTTGTAAAAACAATCTGGAAGACTGCAATTTTCTGACAATATTCCCTTCTTAAATTATAGGAGATAGAAGAAAAAGCTCAGTTTATTTTGGTTAATAAAAAAGAAATGAAAAATTTTTTCACTTGATTAATTAACAAACAAGAATTTAGCAGTCAACCAAGGGCTGAAATGGACTGACTTCTCCAGTCTTTTAAACTATATATTCAGGACATGGTTGATTTGTTAAGTAACTCTTGCAATATATATTTGCTGTTCTATATTGGAATCATTATATTTTCCATCTCCCAGGGATCAATAGAACACTAGGATCAATGTTTCCTTATAAAGATTGGTTTATCGTTTTGTGCCTAGTCAAAAGAATCTAATATAGTTTCAACTATTGCACCACAATATATGTCTATATCATTTGAACTTCATTCACATCACCTTCAAAGGCTCCTATATGTCTGCAAATATGGCAATTTAGCAAAATTGCTATTTCTGCATTCTTAATAAGAGATTCATAAAATGGTATGAAAATTCAAATCGATAAACAGGAGAAGGAGCAACCATCATGTCAACATGCCAACTTGTACATTTGCTGATATTTCCGAAATATGAGAAGATTTATGTGAAATCCACATCAGCATAATAAACATGGGTCTTAAAACATTAAAAACAATAGAGAAAACAACCGAATGAAATAGTATGAACAGCTCCATTGATCTGTTTTAATAAAACAATATTATTGTCTTCCCACTAAGGAAATAAAAAAAAAATATATACATATACATTAAAAACTACTGAAAGAAAGAAAGAAAAATATGAAGAAAAATATGAAGCAATCCTGATAACAATCTCACTTTCAGATTCAGTGCAGGTTGGTCAGCTATAGAAGGAGGAAAAGTGGAGATGAAGGTATTGAATTCCAGATAGAAGTCTTGTAGGTTATATACTTTAACGCACAAGTCAAACTGGAACCAATTGCAATACAGTGCAGAAAAATAGAACCACTTATGCTAGGATATACAATATCACCAGTACTAATACATTATTCAGCCCTGATGATAATGAAGTATGATAATCATAGATCAAATATGACACAAGTAGTTACAATCAGGTTAGATCAGATTTCATATACGTTACAGTAGTGGAATGGCAGAGGTGGTAGTGTGCCGGACTAAATATCTTGTGTGTCAAGCTGGCAGAATTGTTAGCATGTTGGACAAAATGCTTAGCAATATTTCTTCCAGCCCAACTCTATGTTCAGAGTTCAAATTCCACTGAAGTCAACTTTGCCTTTCATCCTTTTGGAGTTGATAAAATTAAGTACCAGCTAAATACTGGAGTCAAAGGTATTGATTAATCAACTCCTCCCCTCAAAATCACTGGTCTTGTGCCAAAATTTGAAACAATGTTATTATCATCATTGGTAAGGTCCTTGAATATAGGACCATAAAATAAGTATCAGTACTTGATTTAGTCAACTAAATCTCTTCCCTACAGTTTTTGGCCTTTGTCTATGTGAAATCTTCACACACACACACACACATTACAATGATACCCCTTCTTTTATTACACAACAGATCTAAAAGTTCCAATAGCAATGTGGTGTTCAATCTATCCTATATAAGAGCTACATCACTGTCAATACCTTTTCATCACTTCTACTGACTTCTAGCCCTCAAATCCAATATTAGGTGCATATTAGAAAAAGATATGGAACACACATAGGCTTGTACATTATATATAATAATAATAATATCCTGTGCATGTGAGTACACATCTCACTCCGTATACACACACTCTAACCAAAAGAACTACTGTTCCCTTGCTGTAATCTTTAGATGTATTTCTACCTGTTTAACATCTCTACAGAATGCTTCAAAATTGATGAGTCTATGAATACAAACACATGTGCTGACACAGAATCTCTCTCTCACACACACACACACACATATCCTATGCTATTTCACTTATTTATTATTATTAATCAACCAGAATTTGCAAAATCATTAGAGAAACAGGCAAAATGCCTTGTGGCATTTCTTTCAGTTTTCTATATTGAGTTCAAATCCCACTGAGGTCAACTTTGCTTTTTGCTCTCTTTTGGGTCAATAAAATAAAATACCAATAAAGTACTGGTGCTGATGGTTTTAACTAACATTCTTCCTTCAATATTACTAGTTTGAGCCTAAATAAGAAATCACTAATAGTTGACAAGGTAACTACTAACTAATCAACTGCTTGACTAATCATTTGCTCAATTGATCAATCAGCTGGTTTAGGAGTGGTTGTGGTAAGTAGCTTGCTTACCAACCACATGGTTCCGGGTTCAGTCCCACTGCATGGTACCTTGGGCAAGTGTCTTCTTCTATAGCCTTGGGCCAACCAAAGCCTTGTGAGTGGATTTGGTAGACGGAAACTGAAAGAAGCCCGTCATATATATGTATATGTGTCTGTATCTGTGTTTGTCCCCCCCCCCCAACATCGCTTGACAACCGATGCTGGTGTGTTTATGTCCCCGTAACTTAGTAGATTGGCAAAAGAGACCGATGAAATAAGTACTAAGCTTACAAAAAATAAGTCCTGGGGTTGATTTCCTCGACTAAAGGCGGTGCTCCAGCATGGCTGCAGTCAAATGACTGAAAAGAGTTACATTTGTGACCTCATTAATGATATCCAATGAGAATCTGCTCCAGGTCCACCACAGAGTATCACAAATTATGATAAACAGACTGACAAACCAACTGATAAAGCAACTAGCCATGCAACTTATTAGTTTATTAGTTAATTGGTTAACTACTTCAGTAAAAATAATTCTTATTTTGACACAAGGTCAGTCATTTTGTGGGGAGAAGGCTAGTTGATTATATCAACCCCAGTACTTGACAGGTAATTTTTTTTTATTGACCCCCAAGAGGAATGAAAGGTACTAATGATTCTGCAGTTCATAGAAAGGAGCAAAATAAGATTAGTGTGTAGGATTTTATTGGCTAAATGACCCTCCCAAGATACTACATCTGTCTCAACAATTTCAGATCAAGAATCTTGCAATACACATCTTTCATGTGCTTCAGTCATTGGCCTCTGGCCATGCTGGGGCACTTACCTTGAGGGGTTTCAATCAAATGAATTGACCCAAGTATTTATCTTTTTAAAGCCTGGTGCTTATTCTGTCTCTTTTTCTGAACCCCTAAGTTATGGGTACTTAAACAAACCAATCTCAATTGTCAAGTGGCGGTGGGACAAACAAACACATGCACATACATGGCTTCTTTCAGTTTCCCTTTCCCAAATCCATGTACAAGGCTTTGGTTGGCCAAGGGCTATAGTAGAAGACATTTGCTCAAGGTGTCATGCAGTGGGACTGAACCCGGAACTATATGTTTAGGAAGCAAAGTTCTTATGCAGCCACGGCTGTGCCTATACACACACAGATGCACATGTAGACACACAAAGTTCCATTTAAGAAAAGACAACAGCAATAACAGAAGTTGAAAACAATAAATCAAACAAATTATCCTGTCCTCCTGTCTACACCCCACCTCCTGTAGCACTAACTCTCACCCCACCATCACATTATATCACAAGGTGTCAACACTACTGTAGCAGAACCTAGTGACTTAACAATTTAGATTGTTTTCTTGGCCAAGGGGCAGCAGGGAGGGTGATTTATCTAGCAGCCACAACAAATGGTGACCATAAAGATGGCTGACATCCATTACATGTAAACATATTTTTACAGCCCTCTCTTGGATAGTGTGTACTACTTCCTCTACTTCCAATGTAATCACCAACCTTTTGACTGAATGATAATGTCAAAAGACTATAGACACTCAACAACAACACTGCCAGGGGGTGGGGAAAGACTAGAGGAGGAGGGCAGACTGGTTAGGTGAGGACACTTGAAAGATTAGAGAAAATATATAAAAAAATAAAAAGGTTATATTTATAACAACTTTCACATAATGATAGGCTGCCGGTTTATAATCAAGTGATTTTGTTGACATGCTGGTATCATACCTCCACTTCTACTTCAGAAACAAAGAAATATGCCAAAAATAACAATTTAAAACAAGAATTATAATTAGATCCTTCACTCAACTACCTACACAATAAACCCTGATTATTTACAAATTACTCTTTTTCTGGTTTCAGCTATTTGGACCACTAAATGTATGCACACACGTATGTGTATACATGAATGTATGTATGTTGGAGCTTGGTGTAGTCCTCTGGTTCATATATATATATATATACATTTATCAATATCCTTATCAGTAAACATTTATTCTTTTAAGTATCCACTTTTGGCTATGTCATCATTAATTGATTGTTGTCCCCAATTATTCAAGATGTGTGTGTGTGTGTGTGTATAAGCACAGACATGGCTGCATAAGAACTGTGAAAGGAAATCATTGAATCACTATCTATGAGTTATCAGAGGATGTGCAGATTAGTTACAGGTTAGTTCAGTCCATTATCACTGGAGATTTGGGTATGAGAAACGTGTCTGCCAAGTTTGTGCCAAAACTGCTTTCAGCTGACCAAAAAGACACTTGAGTTTCAATTGCACAAGATCTCCTTGATTGTGTCGAGAGCGATGAAAACTGTTTGACAATTGTGTGTAGGCTTCTGAGCAGGGATCGCCGAGCTTTTGGCAAAATTTGATGCAGGCTCTCTGCTCAACTTTCTCTGTCATGGTCAATGCAACAATCACACGCTACACACCTTCCTTCCAAGCACTGCTGTAAACAGTAGAAACAAGCAAGAATGCTAAAACTTAGTGCGCATGTACAGCAGAGTTCAAGGTCAGTCTGTGCCAAGCGGCTTCACTCTGTGTGCTTTAGCTTCATTACTATGACAACAGTCCGGATACTTATTGATCACACCCTGAATATTCAACTTTATTTTCTATATACCTTAATATTGATGACTGAACAATAATTGGGATATTAAAAGTGAAAGCAGAGTCTGGAAACGTTTGCGGGATTGCTGGTAAGAAACCAGCCTTACAAAGTGAACCCTTGTGTATACTTACTGAAAATAGGAAGTTCTATTCAAAAGAATACTGACTTGCTGGTAGATTTGTAACAGACAGCATACTGACAGTTGTAGAGTTGTACTGGACAGAATATTAGCTCAGCTGTAGAGCGGTGATAGACAGAATATTGATTTAGTTGTACAATAGTGATAGGCAGAATACTGAGTCAGGTATAAAGTGATGTGGTGATAAAACTTTGCCTTAAAAATAGAGCTAGTTAGATTAAGGAGTTGCTTGCTAGTTTAAAATTTTCTAAGTCAACATAGAATGCTGTGTCTATAGTCAAGGCACTTAAGCCAAAAAATGAGGGAGCATCTATTTGGTCAATCAATTTGCTAGTAATAACAGCCATATTCCTTCAAATCATATTCTATCTTCTTAACTCTTTTGATATCAACCTGCCTGAAACTGCCGCTGGATCTGAAGTACAAATGTCTCATTTTCAAAACTTCTGTATCAAAATCTTCCAAACCTTAGTCACAATTTATCTTCGTAACACCAGCTTAATGATAACTAAGTTATTTTACTAAATTCTATGTGATATTTAAAATTGAGCATCTCAACAGAAATATGGTAACAAAAGGGTTAAAACAGGTATGACACATTGGATGATGTAGTCCTTGATATACAATAAAAGATGGGATAATCAAGGCAAGAATGCTTTTGACCATAATTAAGTTTAATTAGGTCTGACCAAGGATTAAACCCCACTTCACTCAATTTACTTAGTCTCACTGTAAAACTGAGGAGAGTTTCATTAGTATTTACAAGATCCACCAATGAGCATTGTACAATTTTGTTGTTGTTTTTTTGTAATACAAGAGAAAGCTAAATGTGTGCTACAGAAATCAATTAAGTTTATTATCAGGGCATATGTGCCTTAAACCTTTTGATAATAATCTACCTGCTACTGCACTTGGTTCTATGATGCACAATTCCTATTTTCACCCGTTAGTGTTCAGTTAACTTTGTCAAGCATAATGTTTGTTTATTCACTATTTTGGAATTAATCATGCATTATCTTGTAGCTTTGGGATTTCAATGAAGTGATTATTTTTAAAATGACATTGTAGGATAAATGTGAGAGGCCAGATATGACCAGTTTGAACATAAAACAGGTAGAATATTTTGGCAGGATATGGCCAGTTTAAATGCTAAAGGGTTAAAGTGACCTAGATTCAAAATCTTCCAACAAAATTTCACGTTAATTTAGGTTTCAAATGCCAACTTGATATGACAGTTATTTTACTAAATTCTTCATATTTTCAAACTTGATTAAAATAAACTGTGTATTTCGAAAGAAATATGTTGATGAAAAGGTTAAGCTCTTTGGTGGATAGTTGATGTTTACAGCAGCTCATTAGTAAGGATAAAAATTTTGAAAGCTACTCTGAAATATAGATCTAAAAGTAGGATAACTAGAAAATATTATGAGCTGACTGACATTGTTACAACAATAAGATCCTTAGAAAAAAAAAACCTTTGATGTCAAAAGAACTTAGTGATGTCTTAGTAAAATGGCTGGGCAGAAAGAAAGAAACTATGATAATTACAATTGCATTTTTGTTAGTAAACAAGGTGAATGAAAGTACTAAGTTGAACAGTCACCATCATTATTAATATAACAATACTAATTATCTCATTTGCCTTACATATGTCATTGTCACCAAAAAATAATTCATTTTTTAATCCATTTCTTTCTGGATTCTGAATTATATTCTTGTGAGAAATTATTGCAAGCAATATCTTAAGTAAGCACAACAATGCATGAGGAATAGTAGTTTCTTTTGGCAGAATACAGAGCTAATATTTTGGAGATGACACATCTGATTAGGTTTACTATTCAGTAACTTACAACACCTGTATTTTCTGAACTTATGTATAATATTTCAATAGAGCCTTTATGATACTTTTAAGCACAGACTCTTTTACTCTTTTACTTGTTTCAGTCTTTTGACTGTGGCCATGCTGGAGCACCGCCTTTAGTCGAGCAAATTGACCCCAGGACTTATTCTTTAGAAGCCTAGTACTTATTCTATCGGTCTGTTTTGCCGAACCGCTAAGTTACGGGGACATAAACACACCAGCATCGGTTGTCAAGCGATGTTGGGGGTACAAACACAGACACACATACATATATATATACATATATACGACGGACTTCTTTCAGTTTCCGTCTACCAAATCCACTCACAAGGCTTTGGTCGGCCCGAGGCTATATTAGAAGACACTTGCCCAAGATGCTACGAAGTGGGACTGAACCCGGGACCATGTGGTTGGTAAGCAAGCTACTTACCACACAGCCACTCCTATGCCTATATTTTTTTTAGTTTTAATTCTTTCCATCCAAATTATATAACAAACTAAGATCCATGTTTAGATATTCTTCTTATTTGCTAATCTGTCCACCCTAATTCTGTTGAAATTTAAAACACAAATTTCTACCTGCTTTTCAAAGACTCAGATAAAACACACTTATGGTGTGTTATAAAAATATCAAGGTGAGCTGTGGAGTTTCAAAATCATAATTTAAAGATTTTAAAAGATCCATACTACTGCACAACATGCTGTTCATAATTTTGCTAGAAGTGTTTTGAGTGAAAGCATACAATCTAGTGGTTGTGGGTTCAATTCCTGGACTAGGTGGTGCAGTAAGTCCTTGAGCAAGGCCCTTCATTTCATGTTTTTCCTGTCTATTCAGTTGCAAATGAGTACCATCTGAACACTGGTGCAGCTCCCCTCTCTCCCTCCAGCTGTCACATTCTGGAAATGTTGCTGGGTCAAAGGGTGGCAGGGTTGAGAGGGTCTCTATGTCTATTTATGACTACCTAGATACCTAAAGTTATTAGCGAAAGCATGGAACATACCACCAAGCCAACTCATTTGTGGGTGATGGCTGACACTAACTAAAAGAAATTGTTGTTGTTGTTGGCACTCCGTCGCTTACGATGTCGAGGGTTCCAGTTGATCCGATCAATGGAACAGCCTGCTCGTGAAATTAACATGCAAGTAGCTGAGCAATCCACAGACACGTGTACCCTTAACGTAGTTCTCGGGGATATTCAGCGTGACACAGTGTGACAAGGCTGGCTCTTTTGAATTACAGGCACAACAGAAACAGGAAGTAAGAGTGAGAGAAAGTTGTGGTGAAAGAGTACAGCAGGGTTCGCCACCATCCCTTGCCGGAGCCTCGTGGAGCTTTAGGTGTTTTCGCTCAATAAACACTCACAACACCTGGTCTGAGAATCAAAACCACTGGGCCATTGCACCTCCACAACTAAAAGAAATATTATAAATAAACAAGACAATACTTTTCTACACATTTTACCTCTAAAACTTTGACTTCAAAAACAATTCTTTAAATTTCCACATGAAGTGCGCTGGTCATTGTTTGTTTGATCTTGAGTGTGCCATGAAAATAGATTATGAACTACTCGCTTATATTGTAACTCTAATGGAATATATAAAAGCTTGATTCAATAGGTCTCAGCTGATCTTTATTAGTGGTGACTAATGGAACAAAGACAGGGTTTACAATGTGTCAACGTGAGTCAGTAAAACATTGAGTTCACTTGGTCATAATAACATAATTATGATAACTTACTACTTGGTCTGGCTTCAACAACAGCTCAGCTTAATTGATTAAGAATCACACTTTAGTAATAGAGGATATTAAGACAAAGATACATTCAGAAAACATGTAAGCTGTTGATGGTTGTGAAACACAACTGCCTACCAAAAGGATAGATAGAGAAACAAATAGACATGGTTAAGAAGCTTACTTTTCATTCACATGGTTTTGGGTTCAGTCCCATTGTGCAAGTGTCTTCTACTATAACCCCAGGTTGACTAATGCCTTATGAATGAATTTGGTAGATGGAAACTGAGTAGAAGCCTGTTGTTTGTGTGTATGTATTAATGCAGGTGTCTTTCTGTCTGTGTTTGTCCGCCCACTGCTAGATAGCTAGGGTTGGTTTGTTTACATCCCGATAAGTTAGTGGTGATTTGGTAGAAGAGAACGACAGCATAAATAGCAGACTTTAAAAAAAAAATACTGGGGTTAATTTGTTTGTCTAAAACCCTTCAAGGCAGTGCTTCAACATGGCCATGGCCCAATGGCTAAAACAAGTAAAAGGCGAAAGAGAAATAAATATCGCTTTTCTTTCCAACACAAATTTTATCAAATGCTTTTTAAATTTATCCTTTTTTTTTTTATTTATACTAATGCAAACAATCATTAATTCCTTTGAACATTTGATATTTTCCCTCCATATTACACACACAGAGAGACACACACATGCAAAGAACAATTCTGATGTAAGTGTTAGTGATCACACTGATGAAATTAGATTCAAGGAGAAAGTTACCATTAATAGGAAGGGCATGTAATTATCCCATCAGAAGTCAAAAAACAGAATTTCCTCTTCTTATCCGGGAGTTAAGAGTTCATATCAATATATTAATATATCCAAAAATAACAAATAAAATGATAGAAACAAATACAGCCATTCAATAAATAAAAAAAAATAAAATAAAAGTGGTTAGCACTGTATTCATTTGATCCCATTTTGGAGCTTTCCTGTTGAGAATTTGACAATTGAAATTGAAAGCAATGTCATTCACTAAAATATGTAGAAGATATTTCAAAATGTCTATACATTCTAACATAAAAAAAAAAAATATCTAAGATATTGGTGTTACGAATGTAGAACAAAGAAAGACTAAGACTCCGTCTTCAGTAACATCAATGTTTTGTGCTTTGCTTTTGCTGACAACCTAATAATGGCCAGCTAATGACAAACACTTTTCTCTTGCTTTGTAGTTGAGCTTGTCTTTTACCAGTTTTCAAAAGTTAGTATTGCTCTGTGTGTGTATATATCAACACTTTACAAGGACAACACAAAAACCTGTTGAATTTGTCAATGTCATAGATAGACCAAGGAGAGAATTTTAACCATTCATTCTTGAAATCTATCACTAAAAACTAAATTCTTTAACAAGTATCTGGTTTATAATAGTGTTGAAATTATCTGACTTGGCCTGAGGTTTCAGCGATATTATTCAGCAGAAACAGTAAAGATTCATAGCTCATATTCATTTGTTGTTTCTGTCATTTGAAATATTTTCATATTTGAAGGAGTCAGACATCTTTTTTTTATAGATAATATCGTCATGGTTGCTATCAACAAAGTTGTTCTTGGAGACACTTAGAGAAGTTGTGTGGGTTATGGATATATCACTTTTACTATTAACTCGTTTCTTCTTTAAAACATTTAGTGTTGAATGTTTTTTTTTCTTTTCTTAAATATGCACATTCAGTATTATCTCTTGCAGTTCTGTTTTTTTTCTTCTTTTGGTGGTGGTGGTGGTGGTGATGGCACTGGTGTAAAAGCTACATTTTGACTGGCATGAAAAGTCATAGCATGTTTTTCTTCGCAATTAAGAGTCTATTTGCTTGTCACATTCTGTACATCTTATGTTATGATAAGATGGTTTGCATGTTTTTCCCAGGGTGAGATTTAGCATACAGAACTTTAATTTAGTGTCTGACAAAAATACAACCGGCACTGGTAGGAGCAGCCCATATATCACTGATTGATGATTCAATAAACAGATTTGATAATGAGTATGTTTGGCTCCATTTTCTCTGATGTCATACAAATATTATTACAAAGTACAGAAAGAATGAAAATCTTTGGGATTTTATATAATAACTGAAAATGAGACTAGACTGAAGTGCAATAAAGAGACCAACTCAGAGAAAAAGAGGGATAAGTTAATTTCTTTACTAAAAAAAACCCCAAAAAAAAAACCCCATTTATTATCAAGAAGTTCTTGCAACCACATGGTTTCAGGTTCAGTCCCACTGCATGGCACTTTGGGCAAGTGTCGTCTACCATAGTCATGGATCAACCAATGTTTTGCGAGTTGAATTTGGGAGGTATAAACTCTCTCTGTGTGTGTGTGTGTACCATTACCACCACCACCTGACAACTGGTCTTGGTTTGTTTACACCCACATAACTTAGCAGTTCAGCAAAAGGCACTATTAGAATAAGTATCAGACTTAAAAACGTGCACTGGGGTCAATTTATTTGACTAAACACTTCAAGGTGGTGTCCAGCATGCCACAATAATGGAAGCAAGTAGAAAATAGAAGATTATTGAGCATTTTATTTAACAATTAACTGACAATTGATTTGCCAATCATGGTTCATTCGATAATCTTTTTTAGCTTCTGTGTCTGATTTTTCTTCTTGCTTTGCCCAAATTTTCCCTCTAATTTTGAACTAATTTGTGAGGACTGTTGCATGCTGCCCCACCAGCTTCATATACCCATGGTGCTACTAACATGGCTTATTTACATTAAACAAAGCAAGTAAGACATTTAGAACAAGAACCCATTTTATTCTAGGTGTTTAATGTTATTAATGCAAGCCATCTAAATACCACTGTTCTCCTGATATTTCAAAGTCTTTCATGTGACATTAAGAAGGTTATTGATATAGTTTACATTATACAATAAACATTTTGACACTAAACTTTATCTATTTTATAAAAGAAAAAAAAAAGAAAAAAAAGAAGAAAAATCTTAACTGAAATCAATCAAGGAATTTTTGAGAGCAAAATACAAAATAAACAAATAAACTCTTACAAACAATATTTTAAAAAACTTGTGTTAATTTTTCTAGTTATATTTTCATGATTTTTTTTCTTTTAAAAAAGCAAACTAAATAAATGGTCAAAGAAGGTGTTACCTTTTTAAATAAGGTAAGCATTTGTTCACAAAGCTAATCCCTATTTGAGAACCAAATAAGGTTTAGCTAAATAACTAAATACCACTAGCTTAGCTCTCTGTACATACTGGAAATAGTGGGCAGTGAATTATGTATTACTGTAAGCCTATGGAGAAAGTGTGGGTGGGGTTAGTAGAAACTGTGTTCATTTGTGTGTTCCAGACATGAATATGCTAGCTGTTGCAAGATATATGTCAACCTTTTTATAGTACTGCAAGAGCCCATACACTTTGGCTATTAAATGAAGCCAAATAATTAAAAGAGTGCTGTTCTACATTGTATTGAATGGAATATTACTAAAAGAGGTTTGTTATTTATAACCAATAAATGCTATAATGCATTTCCACAGCCACAGACATTGAAATTAATACAAGCAGAAGAAATTGCGTATTAACAATGAATTACTTCAGAAAGATTTTGGCCAGTTACAGTCCAAATCATGTCTTACTTTTAAAAGCACTCTATGACATGTAAATATTAGAGAAATTGTTCAAATACCCTAAAAATAACTTTTCTATTTTTTCATAATTACTGCATGTAAAATACATACATGTAACATTCTTGTTTAAAAATAATAAATTTGTGCTTTACAAAACTAGAGTAATCTACCAGATCAATCTAACATTGTTTTTATTATGACAGTATAAAAACAAACATTAATATATATAATATGTATAAAGTTGAATTCTTCTTCTTATAACAGCTCATGAACACAAAATCCATTGAAATCAATAAAAAAAAATGACACTTCCAAGTTTAGTCCAACTGTGTGACACCTTGGCCAAGTGTCTTCTACTACAGCCTTGGGCCAACCAAAACCTTGATGGTGGATTTAGTAGATGGAAGCTGAAAGAACCTGTTAATATATATACGTATGTGTGTGTGTGTGTGTGTGTGTGTGTGTGCATGCGTGTGTGTCCAACTTGACAATCAGTGTTGGTTTGTTTATGTAACTTAGTATTCAGCAAAAAAAAACAGAATAAATACCAGGTTTAAAACAAAAAAGTACTGAGGTCAATTCTTTCATCAACTAAAGTTCTTCAAGGTGGTGTGCCAGCATGGCCACAGTCCAAAGACTGAAACAAGTAAAAGACAAAAGATTTACATGAAGGGGGTCACACGGCATTGGAAATGATCTTATGAATCAAAGCTGCTTATGGTGTACAATGATGAAATATGTGCTGGTAGTACCAGGGCAGATGACCTCATTTTCTAAGTTCTTTGTTTTCACTGATAGAGTAGTCTGAAACCAACTATTGTTGCTGAAACTCATGCTTGATGTGTCAGCAAATGACTTCTTATCAGTTGATTGATGGCCAAAAGATGACAAACTTCCCAGTATGCTGCAGTGGTGTGGAAGAGGTACCTTCATTTGGATATCACAAAGCAGTTCTTCAACATGATGTAGGTTGAATGCAAATGCAGGTCTTTCAGTCATGCAGTTATTCATGTTATTGTAGGCTCTTCAAGAGAAATGTGATGTTCTGAATCACAATTCAGAATGGCAATCAGCTGAAAGTGTTACCTATGGAGGTATGTCTTAATCTACCACTGTTTATGCAATACACAAAGTATTGTTGATTTACAGCAGTGCTTCTCAACCTTTTTACTCTTGTGTAACCCTTAGAATAAATTATATGTCTCAAGGAATCCCTGCACAAAAAAATTATATACCATATCTTTCGCATACTTTTTTCTTCGTAGTTCACGTGGTAAATGTCATCTTTATATATATATATATATATACTTGGCTTTTGTGGACTTGGAGAAAGCCTTTGACAGAGTCCTCCGATCCATTATCTGGTGGGCGATGTGGAAACTAGGGATTGACGAATGGTTAATAAGGGCTGTACAGGCCCTGTACAGAGATGCCGTTAGTAAGGTTAGGGTTGGCAATGAGTATAGTGAAGAATTCTGGGTAGAAGTAGGGGTCCACCAAGGATCAGCCCTCAGCCCCCTCTTATTCATCATAGTTCTCCAGGCAATAACAGAGGAATTCAAGACAGGTTGCCCCTGGGAGCTCCTCTATGCTGATGATCTGATTCTCATAGCAGAATCACTAGCAGAAATAGAGAAGAAATTTCAGGTGTGGAAGCAAGGTTTAGAATTGAAGGGCCTTAGAGTCAATGTCGCAAAAACCAAAGTCCTAGTAAGTAGGAAGGCGAACACATCACAAACCCCTTCAGGTAGATTGCCCTGTTCAATCTGTAGAAAAGGTGTAGGTAGAAACTCCATAAGATGTACCCAGTGTAGGCTATGGACACATAAGAGGTGCAGCAACATCAAAGGACGGTTAACCAGGAAGATAGCTTTCGCATGCGGCAGATGCACAGGGGCAATAAACACTACAGATTCCATCACATGCCAGGGGGAGAAACTAGGAGTAGTTGATAGCTTCCACTACCTAGGTGACCAAGTCTGTAGTGGGATGGATACTCAGAGAGTGTTACCACTAGAATAAGAATAGCCTGGGCAAAGTTTAGAAAGCTCCTACCTCTACTGGTGACAAAGGGCCTCTTGCTCAGAGTAAAAGGTAGGTTGTACGATGCATGTGTGTGAACCGCCATGCTTCATGGCAGTGAAACATGGGCCGTGACTGCTGAAGACATGCGTAGGCTCAAAAGCAATGAAGCTAGCATGATCTGTAATGTCAGTGTGCACACAAGACAAAGTGTAAGTGGCCTGAGAGAAATGCTGGACATAAGAAGCACCAGATGTGGCATGCAAGAGAGACGACTGCGCTGGTATGGTCATGTACTATGGATGGATGAGGAGAGCAGTGTGAAAAAGTGTCACTCCCAAACAGTGGAAGGAACCCGTGGTAGAGGGAGACCCAGGAAGACATGGGATGAGGTGGTGAAGCATGACCTTCGAACGTTGGGCCTCACAGAGGCAATGACAAAAGACCGAGACCTCTGGAGATATGCTGTGACTGAGAAGACCCGGCAAATAAAGTGAGTTCACAGCTGTAACCTACACCAGTGTCGCATAATCAGTCCACTTAAAAAGTACCTTTGGATTGTTGGGTGATATGCCATGCTTGAGGAGACCTGTTGAGCCAAGAACATCAAAATTAAATCATGCCACAATCAAATGGAAATTGTAATTGCGGCTGATGCCAGTGCCGCCCGACTGGCTTCCATGCTGGTGGCATGCAATAAGCACCATTCATGCGTCAGTTGTTGCCAGTGCCACCTGACTGGCTCCCCATGCCAGTGGCACGTAAAGAGCACCGTCCAAACATGCTTGATGCCAGCCCCCTCGCCCTGACTGGCTCCTGTGTCGGTGGCATGTAAAAAGCATTCACTACACTCTCGGAGTGGTTGGCGTTAGGAAGGGCATCCAGCTGTAGAAACACTGCCAGATCAGATTGGAACCTGGTGCGGCCTCCTGGCTTGCCAGACTCCAGTCAAACCGTCCAACACATGTCAGCATGGAAAATGGACGTTAAACGATGATGATGATATATTATGATAATGAAATTAGCATTAGCTTATCTCACTCGTTCTCGTGGAACCCCTAGGAACCTTTTGCGGAACCCCAGTTGAGAAACGCTGATTTACAGAGTAAATGCGTAAAACATACTAACAACTTTTAACCAGAAAGTGACTATAGTGCACTATGGCTAAGAGAACAGTATTGAAAAGGGATACATTGTTAGTTACAGTTAAGATTCATTGAAATTGAATTGCTTTTGAGTTGTGGCTAGAAGGAGGGAAATGAAAGAGAATATGTATGGCACCTTTTGTGTATGTGCAAAGAGGCACAACACTGATAGACAGTTATGCTAAAAGTGAAAGAACCTGATTTATTTCTATGTACGGGTTGAACACAATAATGACAATAAATTTTGTGGAAAATCTAGCACAGTAAAAGTAATATAACCAGCTTGGTGTATGTTTTAGAAGTGCATTAGTGATGACAGGGAGAAAAACGTCAAGGCCGATGGAAGTGTAAGTCAAATGACATAGGGCTAAATATTAAAAGATACAACATTCAGAAAACTAATTTTTGTAAGGTTACTTAGTATTAGCCCAAAAGGGGATAATGAGAACCAGTATAGTGCCAGTTTAATAACATTTAGTTGAAAAGTGAGAGCTCATTCTTACTCTTTACCACCCTCTTTTAACATGCCAGTTTATAAAAGAAATTTGATACCAATTCCAAACCAGTAGATGTACCGAACCATTTATAATTAAGTTTATTGACCTAGTATGCAAAAAAATACTGGCATGGTAGTCGAATACATTTATCACTGTAATCAGTTCACCTCTATACTGATCAGGCAGTAGATTTATGAGGTCGTATCAAACTTCATATCCCTAACTTTAACACTGAACGAGGAGTGGCTGTGTGGTAAGTAGCTTGCTTACCAACCACATGGTTCCGGATTCAGTCCCACTGCGTGGCACCTTGGGCAAGTGTCCTCTACTATAGCCTCAGGCCGACCAAACCCTTGTGAGTGGATTTGTAATGGTCACAGTCACTACCTTCTTTCTCAACTAAAAGATTTTAAAAAACCAGCTAGTTAAGATTCCAGACATTTATCTCTGAAATTACTCAGAGAAATAAAACATGACATTATCATTTGTATAGGACATACAAAAGCAATGTCCTCCTCTCCAAATTCTTCTAATATTGTTTGGAAATTAACACAGACCAATAAAATCTCTCAAAAATACTAATAAAATTTCTGCAATATAGCAAATAAGGATATTGGAAAACCTCTAGTTTTGAAGGTCCTGCAAAAATCATTGGCAGAGCGTTTCTTCCTTGGATTAAACTACACACACACACACACACACCTCAACCCAAGGCAAAGCAAAACTAAATCAATATAAGCTGTATTCTCTCTTAGGTTAGTAATACAGTATCACTTTGTCTGAGAGGCTGGCTGAAACCCCTTAGGTTGAAATCAATAATCAATCTTAATCATTTGTTTGACCAACTTCTACTTCATTTACCCTCTGCTGCCATGATACAATATGTCTGTGTTACATGTCCCTATTAGTATGGTAAACATTCTTAGTTCTGTCATCAGTGATAGTATTCGCAAAACCAGTACTTAACCTAGTTTCCATGGCATATAAATAATCGAGATTACAACATTCACCCCTGAATGGGATGCTAATTTGTCACAGGGCTAACTTCCTGGCTATTGCTGGATCTCAAGCCCGAATTGACTAGAGCAACATGAAATGAAGTATTTTGCTCAAGAACAGAATGCACTGCTGATCTGGGGATTGAAACCACGGTCTCATGATCATGAGTGAAACATCCTACCCACTAGGTCATGTACCTTCACATATTTGACAATAGGTCTTTCAAATTCGGTGTCTTGTAGAAATCAAACTTAATTCATTTGGTCAGTTGACACCTCTTGTGCAATGTCATCATAATCTGATATTCAAGCTCTAAACTTCACCCACTATTTTTACTGGTAAGCAAAAACTATAAAAAAATTCTAATCAATAGGAAAGTTCATGGGAATTGGTGAACAATTCTTGTCAAGCAAAGCAAAAGAGAGAGCACTGAAATTTAATTTTAAGAAATAAAGACATACAAGGAGAGTGATTCTGATCTTTGCTCAATTTTAGACATTTCTCAATCTTATTATACCTCCTTAGAAAAATACAGACTAACATGTACTTATGGGCTCTTAGAACAACTGAGAGGATATAGCTTTTATGTAAGAATAATTCAGTATTATAGAATTCAAAATAAGAACATTTGAAAAATTGCAAAAATGTTTTCTGCATGAACAACATATAATAAAGTTTGTAGGCTAACACAACAGTTTAAATCATTTGAAATTACTATGCTCATAACGAAAAGGAAGCTCATTAGGATAAATGATAATTTTTGTCAAAAAAGACTAGGAAGAGAATTTACATTTGCTAATGGTTTGAAATGATCATCGTCCATTGTTATTTTAATATCCACCTTCCCATGCTTGCCTGATTCAGAAAGAATTCATTTATGCAAATTATTTTACGGATTTTTTTTGTACACCTGTTTCCCAGTAAGGTAATAGTGTTTCATTAACTGAACATGTTTTCAGTGAAGACAGGAAACAAACAACACTATGTGCATAAGATGGTACTTGCTGACAAATATCACATGATATCAAGACAAGGAGATGCAAACACTGATGTGATCGGTATCTTTCAATTTCCATCTACCAAATCCACTTATAAGGCTTTGATCAGTCTATGGCTATAGGAGTAGGCACTTGCTGAAGGTGCATGCATTGGGATTGAACTCAAAATCATGTGGTTGGAAAGTAAACTGCTTAACCATAACCATGTCTGCATCTTATGAAATCATGCATACAAACACCTTAGGGATACACAAAATGAGAACATAGAGAGGAACCTCTTAAAAATAAATGTCCTACTTGAAGGTTTTACAAAAACAGAGATGCATATGTCTGTGTATAATGTAACCCCAGACACAAAATGCACAATACATTGAAATGTCAAAGCTAATTTAAAAGACTAATAAGACACAGAATTAAAATGCAAGTATTTTGATACTTTTGAATTTGGTGCAATGCAGGTCATTTGAATTTGTATTTCAAGTTTAAGTTAACTCACAAATAAGTAAAGTTAGAACACACACACACACATTTACTAGAGTTAATTATAGTTCCAATATATATATATATATAGTTCAAAAACACAATAACAAAAAAACAAAAAAAACAACAAAGTGAGGACGTGATATATATATATATATATATATATATATATATATAGTGTACTGTTCCATTATCAGGAAGATCAACAAAGTTATCCATCCAATGAAAGACATGTATCATTTAACAAACACAAGATTAATATAGTAGTATTAATATATTAAATCCTTTGTTTATTAAAGTGTATGTATGTTTCCAATATTCCATGAAAACATGTCCGGCCATTGAAAAATATTACCTTACTGGTAAAAGGTAAGGGCTGATAACATGAAGGGCCTCTGGTCACAGATAATCTACCTCAACAAATTCCGTCTGATACATGTAAGCATGGAAAATAATGATGATATACACACACAGATGTGTGCATGTATGCTCTCACACACACATACACATACTTTCTTGTAGTCTTTGTTTAGCATATAAAATTACTTACACTTATACACACATAACACTTTAACTGTGATCTAAATCTAGAGTTTTTTAAACAGAATTTCAGGGTTATTTAGTTTTTGTGACTTTAATCAAAGGATATAATGATATATAAAAATTTAAAAAACAAACTTTTCTCCCTATCATCAATGTTGTGAGCAGTACATTCTGTCCACTTTAGTGGACACTAAAATACAATTTGAGTGTCTATGATTATCAATGTTAGATCTTACATTTCTGGAACACCACTAAGTGTTTACAATTAAATACGTAGTCCAAATGGAGGTTGAGTAAAAGGCTACGTTACAATTTTGCTTTCCAATTGCTGTAATTATGTTAGCAGAAACCTTCTCTGTCAGTACAGTCTGTTTGGCTGCAAACTGTTTGGAGGACAGATGGCTTGGGAGCTAAACATTTGGTGCAAAGTAACACACACACACAGACATATCCATTTCTAAAAATCATTGCACATTGTTATAATTACTGCTTAGTTGAAATCTTTTTCTGAAAAAATTATATCATCATTGTTTTAATGTCCACTTTTCCATGCTTGCATGGATTGAACAGAATTTATTGAGGTAAATATTCTACAACTGGATGCCCTTCCTATTGCCAATCCCTACCTGCTCCCAAGTATGGATAGATATATTTTTGCAGGATATTGGAAATGAATGATACTGTTTGTATGATAACAACACTCATTTACTGCATCATATGATATCAAGACAAGGACATATACACACAATGTATATACACAGTGGAGTTCTTTCAATTCCTTTTTTTTTTTATTTACCAAATCCATTCACAAGGCTTTGATCATCCTGGGGCTATAGAAGAAGATACTTGTTTCCTCAAGGTAACAACCACACAGTGGATTTGAACCCCCAAACCATGCAGTTGGGAAGTAAACTTCTTAACCATAACGCTATGCCTATATATATAAATAAATAGGATAGTGGAACTTAAAAAAATAAGTACTGAACATAATCTATCCTCTGAAGTGCTAGTTACATGATATCAAAATATTTAGTCTGCTGTTTCTCTGCCCACTGCATAGATATCACAACAACATACACAGCAGATATGGCTGTGTCTTAACATTGGCACAAGACCACACAATTGTAGGGAAAGAGCCTTCTTTTGCTGAACCACAAAGTTATGGGAACATAAACAAAACTAGTTGTGAAGTGGTGGGACGAGATAAACACACACACACACATTTCGCCATGATAGATCGCTGACCACTACATTTATATTTTTTTTTTCTCCTTGTTTTATTTCTGTGTCCCTTTCAGTTGAAGAGTATAGGCTCGAAACGTCAAAGACTTCCTCTATTCCCGAGCGTTAAACTAATACATCCATTTGTTGTTTACACCACCTGTCTTCGTCTGTTGTTTTTTTCGTAAATTCTCCCATGTATATATATATATATATATATATATATATAAAATATAAAATATTTTAGAGACACTTTCAAATTTATCAGAATATTTGGGCTGAAGATTGGAATAGTGAAATTTTCATTAGCTTAACCATGAAACGATTCGTATCCAATTAACTAAAGACTTGTTTTGTTTACGCTTTTCCCTCCGTTTTTTTTTTGTTCTATGTGTGCCATAAATATCGCCATCCGTTTAGAGAAAAATTTGTAGTTTAGAATCAGTAGTTCTTTGACTGCTATTTCTAAATTTTCAGTATGTTGGAGAAGCAACTCAATGCTAATCCCTGTATATTTATGATATATATATATATATATATATATATATATATATATATATATATATATATATATATGTATAAACCAGGGGCTTCTTTTAGTTTCCATTCAACTAACACACCTGAAAGGCTTTGGTTGGCCTGAGGCTATAGAAGACACTTGTCCAAGGTGCCACAATTTGAACTGAACCTGAAACCATGTGGTCAGGAAGCCAACTTCTTACCACACAGCCATACCTGTGCCTGTTATAAGGCAGTTTGATGTTTTACCATTTTTCTCATTCCACCTGAATAAAGATACATACACACACACACACATGTTGGGTCATCCCATAAATAATGCGGATTTTTTCAATTGCATGAACTAAAAGTTGGAGAGGGAAGGGATAAACTACCAGCATCAACTTGCTATAAAAGGAGGTAATAATTCTACCTTGTACTTATTTTTAGTGCAAGTTTTGAAGAGTATATTTTGATTTTAAGTTATTTTTTCAAAGCTATAATGGATGTGTCTTGTAATAAAGGCACGATGCAATGGAAAGTGCGAGGAATATTAATGCAGTATATGGGGATCGGACAATAAGTGTAAGCCAGTGTCAACAGTGGTTCCAGAAATTGAGTCGGAAGCTACAACTAAGAAGATGAACCTCGTCCTGGAAGATCTGTAGAACATGGCGAGGATGTCCTGCAAACTCTGGTGGAACAAAATCCCATCGTAAGTGTTGAGGAACTAGTAGAGAAGGTTGGATTTAGTCATTCAACCATTCATTGACACCTGCATGCCATTGGAAAAGTCAGCAAACTGGGTTTCAAGACAAAAGGATGCCTGGCTACATACAGCGAGGATGACACTCCAAAAGCTTGAGCAGTTTCAATGGGAAATGATGCTCCACCCACCATATTCGCCAGACATTGTCCCATCTGATTATCATTTATTCTGCAGTTTTCAAAATCTTTTGGATGGAAAAAAAATGAATTCTGTAGACAAGGAAAGAACAATACTGGAGGAGTATTTTTTGTCGTGGACAAGTGAATTTTGGAAGATGGGCCTTGCAAGTCTACCAGATTAAAAAAGAAAATTATCTTAATTTTGAAAAATAAAAGTATAAAAAACCCCCGCATTTTTTTATGGGATGATCCAATATATATTTATTCTTTTATTTGTTTCAGTCTTTTGACCACTGTCATGCTGGAGGACCACCTTTAGTCAAACAAATCGACCCCAGGACTTATTCTTTGTAAGCCTAGTACTTATTCTCTTATGTCGCACTGCTAAGTTACGGGGACGTAAATACACCAACATCAGCTGTCAAGCGATGGTGGGGGGACAAGCACAAACACACAAGCATGTGTGTGTGTGTGTGTGTATATATATATATATATATATATACACACACACACACATGATGAGCTTCTTTCAGTTTCTGTTTACCAAATCCACTCACAAGGCATTGCTCGGCCCAAGACTATAGTAGAAGACACTTGCCCAAGGTGCCGTGCAGTGGGACTGAACCCGGAACTATGTGGTTGGTGTATATATCTTATTTTACCATCTGTTATTTTAGTGGGACCATCAAAGGTCAAACAAATTTGGCTATCAGATACTATCAAGCACCAACGCCATCTCCCTAAAAGAAATATGTACCAATCTATTGCAGATCCTCCCTGGCCTAATTTCACTGAAACAAACCAAATATTAATAACAGCTTCATTAAATTTTTAGCACATGTCCACATTTATATCAATTAGTACAAAACCTTTTGGCATACCTAAACTCAGCCTGTTCACCAAAAGAACCTTTGAATCCACATTCATTTTGGTCTGTCTAAATATTAAATCCTTCAGTCTTCAGTAAAGATCCCTTTACATAAATATTGAACAACCTTAATTTCTTGTTCTCCACTCACTCTGCTAACCTAATAGATAAACTGTTATAGTACAATTTCAGGTCAGGCTGTTCTATTTACATAAAAGCACATGTAATCATTAGAAGTCACTGATTCTTACTTCCACCAATTTTTTGATAGAGAAAGAGAGAGGGGGGAGAAGAGAGGAAGAGAGGGAGTGGGAGAGAATAGAGGGAGGGTGAGGAAATAGAGGGAGGGGGAGAGAGAAGAGAGGGAGGGTGAGAGAATAGAGGGAGGGTGAGAGAAGAGAGGGAGGGTGAGAGAATAGAGGGAGGGTGAGAGAGGAGGGAGAGGGAGAAGAGAGAGGAGGGAGATATAAGAGAGAAGAGGGAGGGGAGAGAGGAGAGAGAGGGGGAGAGAGAAGAGGGAGGGGGAGAGAGAAGAGGGAGGGGGAGAGAGAAGAGAGAAAGTGAGTAGGAAGGTTGAAGCGTGGAAGAGAGAAAGAAATAGAGAAAGAGGGAAATGAGAAAGGTAATTCATTTCATAGACCATATAAGGATGAAATGAAAAATCAACAGCAGCCATACACTTCCCAATAACAACAAATATTTCTCTTAGTTCTACAATGTAAGTCATTAAAGAACACCAAATTAGCTACGGCTGAGCAACTCTCTGGTATGAAGATAACTGTGGAATTTGAATGTGAGATGTTATCTTACACAAAACATAGATAGTGATATAACAGTTTGATGACACAGTACAATCCTATATGTGATGTTTGGCTAGACTTACACAAGCAATGATACCTAGTACACTATTCTTCATCACTTTAGATACACATCTAGCGTAAACTTCTGTTATTAAAACTATTTGTATCAATGAAAGGTATGTATAAATATTTGTGGAGACGCATTGGCCCAGTGGTTAGGGCAGCAGACTTGTGGTCATAAGATTGCGGTTTCGATTCCCAGACCGGGCGTTGTGAGTGTTTATTGAGCAAAAACACCTAAAGGCCCACGAGGCTCCGGCAGGGGATGGTGGCGAACCCTGCTGTACCCTTTCACCACAACTTTCTCTCACTCTTTCTTCCTGTTTCTGTTTTGCCTGTAATTTAAAGGGGCCAGCCTTGTCACACTGTGTCACGCCGAGAACTACGTTAAGGGTACACGTGTCTGTGGATTGCTCAGCCACTTGCACGTTAATTTCACGAGCAGGCTGTTCCGTTGATCGGATCAACTGGAACCCTCGACGTCGTAAGCGACGGAATGCCAACAACATTTTACTGAAGGTTTATGAATATTAACAAAACATTTATTAATGGGATCATAATTATTATTAAGTTCAAGTTGGACTTTACAATATCATAAATATTTGATCTATTTTTCAAGTTGACTTTATAATAACATAAATATTTCATCTATTTATTTTATTTATTATTTTTTTTTTTACTATTTTCCTGGTGCTAGAAGTTGCTAACATGTTTCATGTTTTTAACTGCTATTTCTTTTAATTATCTTCAGGTTATATGCTTGAGCAAGGCCATTTGAAGTACTGTGTCAGCAACACATCCAACATGAAGAAAATAGCTAAAAGAAACTAACAATATATTACAACAATACAAGTAATAATAAAATCTCATTTAGAATTTAACATGACAGTTTGAAGGAAAAAAATCATAGATACAAAATTCATCAAAAATATTCTCTTTTAATGTAACACCAATATTTTGTAACCTCTAAATATATATATATAACCTCTTGTGTCTGGTGGTTTTGGAGAAAAGACAAGAAAAAATGAAAGCAAAAAGAATAAATGCTGTATAATTAATTATGAAGATAAATTTAGTGACCTTTGCAAGCTGCTGTGAGACATGTGTAGAAAATTATCAAGCAGACATCCTGTGTAGCCTGGTATAAAAATTTCCTAATAAGAGACTGCAGAGAATGGAAGTAACATTGATAACAACATGTTATCTTTCAACAGAGTTGAAGTACATTCACACTTTTATGTAGTCTTCAACATGTTAAATAAAATGTGTAAAGAAGGAAAAATCATGAAAGACTTCATGATTGGAGGTGATGCAGAGACACTGATAGGGAGAAAGAAACAGGCATTGATAGGGGGAAAACAGAATAGCAAAATCATCAACATCATCAGTAGCAGCATTATTTTAGCATCCATTTATTCATGTGTGCATGGGTCACATGGAATTTGTTACATCCACCAATGATTATCACACACACACACACACTGTATGTGTTGTGTGTGAAAATGAAACTGCATATGGTAGAATATACAATTTGAAAAGTTGGCACAGAAAGATGAAAAACAAAAACAGACATGAACTTGGAAGCTCTTCACCAGCAATCTACCCAGATTTCATGGTGATTTCAACACCTTAATTACAAATATATAATTAATGTAAAAAGCACCCATGCTTGTGCCACATATAAAGCACCAATGTCAGTGGCTTATATAAAGCACTTCATGTCAGTGCCATGTATAAAGCACCCATACTAGCGTCATGTAAAAAACACGCAGTACACACTGTAAAGTGGTTGGCATTAGGAAGAGTAACCAGCTGTAGAAACCATGCCAAAACAGACAACCAGAGGCAGAGCAACCCGCCCAACCCATGCCAGCATGGAAAACAGATGTATGATTAACAGGTCGCGGTCTCAAAGCGATGAAAATATTTTGACAAATTAAATTTAAATGTTGAAGTGAATCTAACGGATTTTGTGTGTTATTTTAAATGGCTTATAAACACCTTCCACGCTGCAATTGTATGTATATATATATATATATATAATGAAAAAAATCAAACTATTTTGTGAAAAAGTAATTGTAAATTAATAAGGATTAATCAATTAATCTTAGGTGATCAATTATTTACACTATGCTTTGACTGGCAGAACTGCCAAATGTTCTTTGGTGCTTTATTCTATATCTATGGTATAAACTCAATACCAACACAACCAAAACTGTCTCTAGTTTCATGACATCAACTAAATTGACTTGTACTAAAGTACTTATATTTAAATATAAATCCCAACTGAAATTTCATTACATGACTGATAAATATGAATTAACTGCTCAAAATTTATACGATATAACACACACATTATCATCATTGCTTAACATCAGTTTCCCATGCTGATATGATATCAGCATATATAAAGCATTTCAGTGTATATATAATAAACTGTATAAAGTTACTGATCAAAGAGATGCATGTGAGTTGCTCGATATTTCCTAGGTTAAGAAGGCAAAATTTATAGCATTAAAAACAGAGATAATACAGTGCCTTTTTGCTCCCTATCTCTACAAGACTTCAGAAATTTAAGTAATTAGCTTACTTGAGGACCTAAGCTATTGATGCACTGGTAAAAGACATCGAAGATTGATTTTATTACCAGCATTTGTAGGAGATCAAAGGGCACAGTTCTCTTACAAGTTTTATACAGTATCATTAGACTGTTTCTTCGTTGCTTGATGTGATGTATTCTGAATGTACTTACTCTTTCAGTGTTAAATGTACTTTGATTTAAAGACGAACACTAATGAGCGTCTATTTGAAAGGCATTATATAGTTAAAAATTCTAAGGGATCGTTTTTTCTGTAATATAAGCTGAATGAAAACTGGATTTATTTTACACCAGTAAGAGTAATGACTGTTTAATATCAAACACTTCATACAGTATAAAAAAATACCATATAACACAGACAATACTGTGACTAAATTTTATATAGGAGAACTACATTACTTGATATAGCATGAACAAATATATACTCATACATAAAATATAAGTATATATATAAAATATATATACAAGATATATATTTTACACATAAAATATATAAGTATATATACTCAAACATAAGATACAATATATATAGTAATAACAAGTGCAGTTAAGTGTCATAAAGACAGTAAGTTAAGTATCGTAAAGATAGAGTAAGTGTGAAGGTGGTGTTGCTGGTTACTGCAGTATGGTTTTAGCAAATGTAATTGTGATGGTTGTGGTGATAGTGATAGTGGTTAATAAGTGTCAAAAGTGATACTGAAGATGATGATGGTATTGGTGGTGGTAGTTAAGGTAGAGGGGACAACTATGTCACAACCACAGGAAACCAACTCTTTGACTATCCCAACCTACAGTTTCCTATTCTGTCCTCATTTAAAAAACAATTACTCACAATTTAGTACATTTTTCTCTGTGTCAAACTTCCTCTTGGGTTCTTTTCACAATCACTAGTGAAGCAGCTTTTAATCTCCCAAATTTAGCTGACAACAGCCAACCCCTTGTTTGAGACCATTTGAAATAGCTTTGATATAATCATTAACGAAGAAGAGCTGTAGAAATGATTGGATAATACCAAAACATGGAACTAAGCAGATCCAATATAATCATCATCATTGTTTAACATCTGCTTCCATGCTGGCATGGGTTGGACGATTTGATTGAGGACTGGCAAGCTAGGAGGCTGCACCAGGCTTCAGTCTGTTCTGGTAAAGTTTCAACAGCTGGATGTCCTTCCTAACGCCAACCACTCCAAGAGTGTAGTGGGTGCTTTTTACATGCCACAGTCATGGAGGCCAATCAGGCAACACTGGCATTGATCACACTTGAATAATGCTTTTTACATGCCACCGGCACAGGAGCCAGTCGGGCGGCACTGGCATTGACTATGCTTGAATGGTGCTTTTTATGTGCCACCGGCGGTCACAACAAAGATTATGGTAACAATAAGACAGTCCAAGTTCCCTACATGCATCAAGAATGGTCAATTATGTGTTCTTTTGTTTGTCTTTTTTCTTTTCATTACCTTTGAGCATTTCAGAAGTCATCAAATTAGAGTCTATCATCATATTCATACTGGAGGTTGAATTAGTACCAAGGAATTCAGACAAACATGTTGAGCTAAACTAGATTAGACACTGAATAAATAATACAGAGACTCCATCCATATATGATGAAAGTTATGCTCTGCTTCTGAGATTATAAAACTGAAACATGTCCTGATTGCCTTCTGTATATTCCAAACGATAAAAAAAAAAATGGAAGAAAATAATATGAAAATAATTAAATAATATATACCAGTATTTGATACTCTTTACTCTTTTACTTGTTTCAGTCTTTTGACTGTGGCCATGCTGGGGCACCGCCTTTAGTTGAGCAAATCGACCCCAGGACTTATTCTTTGTAAGCCTAGTACTTATTCTATCAGTCTCTTTTTGCCGAACCACTAAGTTACAGGGACGTAAACACACCAGCATCGGTTGTCAAGCGAAGTTGGGGAGACAAACACAGACACACACATACATATATATACATATATACGACAGGCTTCTTTCAGTTTCCGTCTACCAAATCCACTCACAAAGTTTTGGTTGGCCTGAGGCTATAGTAAAAGACACTTGCCCAAGGTGTCACGCAGTGGGACTGAACCCAGAACCATGTGGTTGGTAAGCAAGCTACTTACCACACAGCCACTCCTGCAACACAATGTATATCACTTTTCTTACAAATAGTATATAAATGTCACTTCCTTTCTTTATCAAATATGCAAATATTCAAGTTTGATTAACACAACGAAAAATAAATATTTACACAAAGTCCAGTTCAGCCCATATGAGTGGTTTATATAACAACACTACTTTTTTTTCAATTGCAAAGATATCCCTCTCTTTTAATGCTACTAGTAGGGAACTGGTGCAATACTGTTTTTTATCACCACATAACTATATCTGGTTAGCCTAACAAAGCTATAAAAATTGTAAAGTATATTGTAAGAAGTGCATTAGCAGTGAGGTTAAGGTACCAGACTACAAATAAATGATAAGTTTAAAACATTATAAGTGTTTTTGGTCTTTTGAACACCACCAAACAAAATAAAATGGTATACAATCCAATGACATGCTGTGGCTTTTTGTAAAGTTCTCTAAATTACTTTTGCTATTTTTTTTACTTCAAGATCGAATGGTTACTAACAAGAGGCATCATTCAAATGGAAAAGCAATTCATCTGACAAATAACCTGCGACACACATGTAAAGTGTAAAATAAAAAAAACAAACAAATAGAACAAAGTCAAAGTTATTAATTAACTCTGGGCTTTGTGATTTGTTTTGTGAAGATGTAATGATACATTAGTAAAGATTAATCAATCCCAGCTAGTTGATTATTAATCCGTTAGCATTCAAATTACCATCAAATTTAATACTTATTTATTCACATGGTTTTGTATTAATCAAGCATTATCAATGTAGCTCTGAGATTTTGATGATGTGATTGCTTATTTTTAGAATGATATTGTTGGGTAGGTGTAAGAGGCTAGATCTGGTCAGTTTAACCCTTTCGATACCAACATGGCTGAAACTGCCTCTGGCTCTGTAGTACAAATGTCTTGTTTTCATAAATTCTAAATTAAAATCTTCCACTAAACCTTAGTCCCAATTTATGTTCCTAATACTAGCTTAATGATAACTAAGTTATCTAACTAAATTCTTTGTTATATTTAGAATTAATTGAAAGAAAAACAGAGCATCTCAAAAGAAATAATGGTAATGAAACTGTTATGCATAAAATAGGTAGAATATTTGGGCTACATATGGCCAGTTTGAATGCTAAAGGGTTAATGCTGTTTGACTGGTAGAATCTCAAATTGTTCTCAGGAGTTATTATATTCCGTATCTTTAACATTAATTCTTTCAATACCAACTCAGCCAAGTGAATGACAAACTTTCAATACCAGACTATAAAAAGTTGGTGTCATTACCCTATGAAAGTAATTGGCTTGAATTAAAATCATGAGCAATATCTCACAGTAATATTTCTTGATTTCTACAAGCAAAAAGTTTTCTATGTATGACTACTTATAAAATGCATCCAAATAAATAAATTAAAAAGTTAGTTATTTTACAAAACCTCTCCACATTTTTCATCATTGTTTTAAAATCTATTTTTGCATGTTTGCTTGGATCAGTTGTAGTTCATTGAAGCATATTTTCTATGCCTTTCTTATCATCAACCCTTACTTATTTCTAAGTGTGGTAATATTTCCCCATGATGGGCCAGGCTTTCATAGAAATAAGTGACACCACTTGTATGAAGGTGACAATCATTAATAACTATCACACAATGGAAAGATGAGGAAAGATATACATATCATCATCATCATCATCATCATCGTTTAACGTCCGCTTTCCATGTTAGCATGGGTTGGACGATTTGACTGAGGACTGGTGAAACCGGATGGCAACACCAGGCTCCAGTCTGATTTGGCAGAGTTTCTACAGCTGGATGCCCTTCCTAACGCCAACCACTCAGAGAGTGTAGTGGGTGCTTTTACGTGTCACCCGCACGAAAACGGCCACGCTCGAAATGGTGTCTTTTATGTGCCACCCGCACAAGCCAGTCCAGGGGCACTGGCAACGATCTCGCTCGAAAATCCTACAGGAGCCAGTCAGGCGGTACTGGCAACGGCCACGCTCAAAATGGTGCATCTCATGTGCCACCCGCACAAGAACCAGTCCAGGGGCACTGGCAACGATCTTACTTGGCTTGCCGGGTCTTCTCACGCACAGCCCATTTCCAAAGGTCTCGGTCCGTAGTCATCGCCTCGGTGAGGCCCAATGTACGAAGGTCTTGCCTCACCACCTCAGCCCAGGTCTTCCTGGGCCTACCTCTTCCACGGGTTCCCTCAACTGTTAGGGTGTGGCACTTTTTCACGCAGCTATCCTCCTCCATTCTCACCACATGTCCATACCAGCGCAATCGTCTCTCTTGCACGCCACAACTGATGCTTCTAATGTTCAGCTTTTCTCTCAAGATACTTACACTCTGACGGGTATTCACATTGACATTACACATCCAACGGAGCATACTGGCTTCATTCTTTGCGAGCTTACGTATGTCCTCAGCAGTTACAGCCCATGTTTCACTGCCATGTAGCATGGTTGTTCGTACGCATGCGTCATACAGTCTGCCTTTTACTCTGAGTGAGAGTCCCTTTGTCGCCAGCAGGGGTAAGAGCTCTCTAAACTTTGCCCAGGCTATTCTTATTCTAGCAGCTACACTTTCAGCGCACCCACCCCCACTACTAACTTGGTCGCCCAGATAGCGGAAGCTATCGACTACCTCTAGTTTTTCACCCTGGAATGAGATAGAAGTTGTTTCCTGTTTGTTTGCAGTCTTTATTGCACCTGAACATCTGCCACAAACAAAAACTAACTTGCTAGTTAACCTGCCTTTGATGTTGCTGCACCTCTTATGTGTCCATAGCTTGCACCGGGTACATCTTATAGAGTTACTACCTACTCCTTTTCTACATACTGAGCAGGGCCATCTACCTGAAGGGGTTTGTGTTATTATCTACCTTCCTACTTATTAGGATTTTGGTTTTAGCTAGGTTGACTCTAAGGCCCTTCAATTCTAGACCTTGCTTCCACACCTGAAACTTCTCTAGTTCTGATAGTGACTCCGCAATTAGGGCAAGGTCATCAGCATAGAGGAGCTCCCAGGGGCAACCTGTCTTGAACTCCTCTGTGATTGCCTGGAGGACTATGGTAAATAATAGGGGGCTGAGGACGGAACCTTGGTGGACCCCTACCTCTACCCGGAATTCATTGCTGTACTCATTTCCAACCCTCACCTTACTGGCAGCATCTCTGTACATGGCTCGCACAGCTCTCACTAACCATTCTTCTATCCCAAGTTTCCTCATTGACCACCAGATAAGGGATCGGGGGACCCTGTCAAAGGCTTTCTCCATGTCAACGAAAGCCAGGTACAGAGGTTTATCCTTAGCTAGGTATTTCTCCTGCAACTGTCTCACTAGAAATAAGGCATCAGTAGTGCTTTTACCTGGCACGAACCCAAACTGCATCTCATCTAAATTGATTCGCTCCCTAATTAGTTGGGCTATGACCCTCTCTGTAACTTTCATAACCTGATCTAACAGCTTGATGCCTCTGTAATTATTTGTATCTAAAGCGTCCCCTTTACCTTTGTAGCAGTTGACTATGATGCTGCTACACCAGTCATAGGGTATGACTCCTTCGTGTATCACCTGGTTCGTAATACGGGTGACTAGGCTATAGCCATATGACAGGACTTTTTCAGTTTCTATCTACATATTCTACCCTCGAGACTTTGTAGCTGCCTGAATATAAAACCAAGCAGCCAACTTCAAACCTTACTACCACAATCTGATACTTGCTCCATAAAATACATTCTTTCATACCCAAGAATAAATAGGTGCCACTTCTTTATTCAACAAAATGCAAATATTCAAGTTTGACTAACAAAGAAAACTAAACATTTATATAAACAAAGTCCAGTCCAAGCCCATATGTGTGGCTTATATAACTACATTAATACTTTACAGTTACAAAGAGATAACCCTCACCTCTAATATCATCAGTGGTGAACTGACACATCAAAGCAGGTGTGGATTGTTTAATATAAAGTTAATTTTAACATTCCATACCTTCTTTTCTATATATTATATTTACAAGTTTATATGTGGTACAATTGACGTAAGTAAAGTGATTTAAAATTTTGGTACAAGGTCAGCAATTTGAGGTTAGTCAATTACATCGATGCCAGGGTTCAACTGGTACTTATTTTATCAACCCCAAAAGAATGAAAGGCAAAGTTGCCTTTAGCAGAATTTGAACTCAAAGCGCAAGGATAGACAAAATGTCACTAAGTATTTTGCCTGGCATGCTAATGGTTCTGCCAGCTCATTGCCTTATTGACATTAGTAAATTAAAACTACTTTTCTTCTTCAATTCTCCATTTCTTCAAAAACACCTAACAAATGTGAAAGGTTACTGGAATAACATAATTTGGTTGGTGCTGAATAAACTTATAATTTGAAGAAATGTTTTTACTGATGTATCTGTAGAAAGTACCATCATGAAATGTGTGAGGAGAGAAGAGACCAACAGGGAGCACCAACTATTTTGCAGTGCTAAAAATCACAATCTTGCAGTGAATTAAAATTAATTTTCTGTAGTTGAAATCTTGAATACTAAAAGAAACTTGCACATTTTGATAAAAATATAATAAAAGTACAAGTTTTATGAATTTTCTAGACGGTGTAGATTTAATAATTACTTTCTTTTTGTTTAAGTTACATACGCTCAACTAATTAATAAGTAGCTTTCTTCAGTATAGTATGGGTATATTTACCAACTTCTTTTTAACATAAGCAAATGAACTTTTCCCACACAAAATTTATGTCCATTCAAAAGGATTACTCCTGACATGCAAAATTTAGCTGGAAAGACAACTGAAGTGAACCCCATTATATTGCTGGTATGTATTGCATCTAGAAAAATAAAAATTAAAATCAAGAGTTTTAAACCAAATTAAAATCAAGAATTTTAAATTTGGCACTTAAAAAAAAAAAATTAATGTAAAGCAGGGCTTCACCATCTCCACCAATCATTAAGCATGGCTGCATGGTTAAGAAGTTCATTTCTCAACATTGTTCTGGGTTCAGTCCTGCTGCAGAGCACCTTGAGCAAATGTCTTTAGTAGACACAAACTGAAAGAAGCCTGTCATATGTGTGTGTATGTGTGTATCTATGAATTGACATCATGTGATTGTTGTAAATAAGCATCATCATCATACATATGATGCTGATCATTTCGTCTTTTGTGAAAAACATATCTAGCTACATGGAAATATTACCTCGCTAAGAAACAGGTGAGAGTTGGTATTGGGAAAGGCACCTAGCTGTAGAAAATCTGACTCATGCAAGAATGAAAAAGTAAATGTTAAATGATGACAAGTGTGTATGTATCTCCTTTCAACACCACACAATTACAAAAAAATAATGATGCTGATTTCTCATATGACACAACCATTCATTGTAAAAAAAAGTATGTGAGTGTATGTGGCGAGTGTATAGTCAGGTCAAAATAACCCTACATAATTGGTATTTCTGAATTCCAGAGTAATGGAAAGTAAATTTGACCTTGCTAAAATTTGAATTCAGAATCAAATACAAGGCATTTTGTCCAAGATACTTTTGTTCCTGTCATTCCATCACTCTAATGATTTCTTTCATGGGCAGTAAACCCTGAAATTTGGTGGAGGTGTGGGGTGGGGAAACACAGTTGACTATATTTACCTTGCATTTGACCGATACTCCACTGACTAATGAAGAATGAAAGGCAAAGTTGAACTTGATGATATTTGAACATGAAACATAAAGAGCTGGAACAGATACTGTTGAGCATTTTATCCCATATTAAACAAGAGCTAGCAAGAGAGCATTTAACCCATTACCTACCAGAGATCTCATATGAAATCACTTAAAAATTACGAATTTCGTAATTATCTGTCAATATTTACACATATCTAACCTTTTTGCTATATCTACTAGGTATATTTCTCTGATGTTCAAATGAGGTTTGCTAATTTTTCACCCAATATCTCGCTTATTTCTATTTGAAATGTTATTTTGATCATTCCAGCATGTTTCTAAGGCTGTTTTATGCTAGAAATCAAAGTTTCATAAAAAAAATTCCAGTTAATAGAATTATGGGAGGTAAAGGGTTAAGTAGTGATTTGACCTGCTAGGAATAGCAGGTCAAATCACCCTCAACTTGCACCTTTCTAAAAGCTGATTGGCAGACAATGGGTAATGTAATCCTAGCTATATGTAATGGGTAATTTAATACAAAGGGTAATTGTAATCCTAGTAAATATGCAATATCTGAGAGAAAAGAGAGATGGTCAAGGCTGGAATGCCTTTGATCATAAGTCTGCTCAGTCAGGGCTGACAAATTCAACAACAGCAACAAATGATTTTTTTTTTTTTCTTGACTAAACACCTTAGAGTATTTTGTTGAAAATTTTAAGTGCGCAAATGCCACTTGGTTGATAGAAAACATGTATAACTTAGTCATGTGCATGCATATTCACGTGTGCACACATGCACACACGTGAATAAATGTAAGTGTGTGTGTGTATTAACACATGTATAGACATTCATACATGTAAACAATAATCCCCAAAAACAATAGCCAAATATTCCTCAAATCACACCTTAGTGTCAAGAGGAAAATAAATCACTAACTGAAAATGTATTCCTAGAAACACAATCCGAGACAAAATAATAAATAAATAAATTAAATTAAATTAAAAAATGACAAACTAATCATGACTGGAACTGATGTTCCCTGTAACTTTTAGCCATAGGTGTGCACAGAAATTTGCACTGTGTACAAATTTTCTTTCTTTGTAGCATCTATGCAAGTAAATATTGCTTAAATTTCTTGAATTAAACAAATCTGATTTCATCTTGTAAACCATGCATGTGAAATTTTCAATCCGCCTCTCCTTGTTGTAAAATGTATCTGAATACACAAGTGCACAGCTCAGAGTGAGTGGTGCTGGAACACCTATCATAAGTGTACCTGGGGTACAATTAGGGTTCACTTAAGACTAAACAACATTTCATAAAGTAACAGTAATAGTAATATTCTGCAGTTTGTTTTGATGCTACCCATCATCACCAAGAGACAGTGTATGGTCCTTTGGGGAAGTGTTTTCTACAACAGCCACAAGCTGACCAAAGCCTGTTGAGATCTGGTAGCTAGAAACTGAAAGAAGCCCATTGTATTTGTTTGTGCATGTGAGTATGTGTTCGTTTGTTCTTGTCTTGATATTGCTTGATAGTTGTAAACTAGTATCGTCATCATACAAGTGGTGTCCTTTCCTCTGTGAAAATATGTCTGGCCACAGGAAAATGTTATTGTTTGCAAATGGTGAATTTTGGCAAGCAGATGGGCATCTGGCTGTATAAAATTTGCCTTAATGAATTATGTTAAGCATGACCTAAGGAAGCATGGAAAAATGGATATTAAAACGATAACAATGATTATAAAGGCAAAGATATTTTCAAAAAGAGCTTACCGATTCATCAGAATTTATGTTCTTTAATGTGTTTTCTAACTGCAAATAAAAGAAATATTTTTCCTTAAATTAAGACTTGAAAAATTCTAAAAAAAAAAAAAAAAATTCTAAACATACAGTTAAATTAACACAGTTTATGAATAATTAACATTTTAATAGAAGGAAAAGAAAATAACAGAAAGTAATTTGGTCAATGCTGAATGTAGGTTTCAGACGATTGCAAATGAGTTTGGAAACAATGTTAAACAGTAGAATAACACTGAGTCAGTTACTTTGGTAATACTAAGTGGATATAAACATCTGTGATGTGTGTGTCACTAACAAAACAAAGAAGAGATAGATAGACAGGCAGAATCATAAATATCTAAAACAATCTGTAAGAATTAATGGTTTAAGAATTGTGATGAGGGAAATATCAACCATTCCTCCAGCCCACAGTAACTATTGTGTAAGAGAATAGCTGCTGCATATTTTGTTACAGGGTTTAATTTATAAAATTATAGCTATTCAAATCTATTTTGGTGTTCTGTTATTACTGACCAATGCTGCAGCCTTTAATAGCAGTAATCTAGTTGATTCACTAACAATGTTAATGTACTTACAGTTTTTATGTATTTACTAGCAGAGATACCTGGCGTTGCTTGGGATTAAAATGACATAGTTTATGTATATATATATATATATAAACAGTTATGTTGAAACAGATGATACAGGAAAGTGCAGCATTGATGACAAAACATTTGTGGAATAAATTTTAAAGCTTTGCATAAATGACAATTTGAGATTAGCACACCAATTTGGACAGAATTATAATTTTTATAAGAATAGAATGGATCATATTTGAAAGCAGCCCCAGGTATTGTGAAGAATGAATTTTTACGTGATCTGTATCTGAGAGCTATTCTATTGGACCTCTGTGTAATCTAGTGTGCTAAACATTTTAATGATTCAGCATTAAGTGCTGATGTTTGAGAAAGTTTCCTCTCCCTTCTCTTTTGAGACTGTATTTGATGTGCTGCAGCTTGCGTTTGGTGATCTTTGGAAAGATCCCTTCTGTATTGAGACTCCATCTGACGTGCTGCAGCATGCTGTTGCTGATGTTGAGAAAGTCTCATGTCCCTTATGTCTTAAGACTCTCGCCTTCAGTTTTCTGAACTCCTCATTGCTTTATAGGTGTTTCTAGAGAGATTACGTTTTTTCTTTGGTGGCCTACTTTTCCAATATTTTAAAGAAAACATTGAGGATAGAAAAAAATATACATTAATCCCTATTTCTGTAAGCAGTTGTATGTAGTATGTTTATATTTTTGTATGCAGTGTAAATTAACCAAACATAAGCAAACTGCAAATACCTTGCAACTGCTGTGATAATTATGAACTGTTAATTGAATGGTAGATGTGTATTTTTATATAACTCGGACCTTCCATGTAATTGTTTTTTGTCAAGAGTTTCACCTCCAGCCATTCTCGTCACAAATGTTATATGTGTGTGTAGATGTGTGTGTTTAATAATGTACATAATGGGTGCACAAACACATTCATATACAAAATGTGATGATATGCACACATACACTCTCACATACAGTAACATACATATAGTAAGAGAGACACATGCATACAAACATTCACACATGTCAGTCGTCATGTGTATATGTATGTGTAGATGTGTGTGTTTAATAACGTACCTAATGCAGAAACACGCACAGTCAGAGAGACAAACACGCACAGTCAGAGAGACATACACACTCATATACTCAGAGACACATACTCATATATGTGACGTCATTGTGGTATAAAATGTCCTTTACTATCCCGTATGTACTGAACATGCAAAAACACACATAAAGTGAAACAATATTATTGTCTTAATACATTAGAATTAACAGTGAAACAATATTATATCACATAAGGAAATCAATTTGTTGACAGAAATTACAAACCCCATTTCAGCATATAAAGCTGTAGAAGAAAATAGGCTGAGTGAAAAAACTTGAGCCATTTTAGGATATCTTTATCTAATGCATGAACACTCGGTGTGGTTGAATTCTCATTGGTTAATTAATGAAGGTTTATTGGCTGTATCACAATGGTTTTCGATAAAGGGAGAAATGTAAATAGTGTATTTAAATAGACAGAGTGCAAAAAATTAAAAATAAGTAATGTTGTAGGGAGACCATACAAATAGTGTGAAGACAAAGATATTTACGCAAGAGGGAGGGAGGGGGGAGAGAGAGAGAGAGAGAGAGAGAGAGAGAGAGAGAGAGAGAGAGAGAGAGAGAGAGAGAGTGTGAGTGAATGAAACAGGCAGACTTTAAAGAGAAGTACTGCAGAAGGTAAGTGAGAAAGAGAAGACATAAATAAACAGAGAGAGAGAAAAGGGAGAGAATCAGTTGAAAACTGCAGTTTTCACAGAAAAACCCATGCGTAAACCCTGGTTCATTTTCCGCATTACATGGGAACTCTGGGCAAAACGTTATAGTCTATGACCATCCTTGGCACATAAGTAATGTGTGTGTAAAGTTTGGTGAAAATTGGTTGGAAACTAGAAATGCATACAATGTACACACACACACACAATCTTTTGTTTTATATATATTTATATATAGATTTCTGAAATTCCACATTTAAAATGCAAACCACCTAATGGGTTCTGTTCCTGAGAAAACAAAATCAATACTTACAGGAAAGTACACAATTTTGAGACAATCCTTCACACATGCAATGTTTTAACTCTTTTGGTATCAAGCTACCTGAGACCACTCATTTCTATGATACAAACTTTCTGTTAAAAGTGATCTAAATTATAATTTCCACTAAAATTTCATGTTCATTTATGTTTCAAACACTATTTTAATAATGGTAAAGATATTTCATCATTTTAAAAATTAACTAAAACAAAGCCAGGCTATTTTAAGAGAAAGACTGGTAACAAAAGAGGTTAAAGTTCAAAATGTCTAGTTTTTACTGTTTAATTTTTACATTATTCTAGCTAAAATAATTAAATGTAAACTTTTACAACTTTACTAAAAAGACAACTTCGATCTTTGTAAGATTAATCTCTCCTGTCATGTTACAATAGCTATCTAGGAAGTATAATTCATGCCATTGTCACTTCAACTGGTCACCAATAAGTTGTATAGCTGTCTCAAAATGAACAAGAGTTTGTTATGATAATGTTCCTACTCTACCACAAAGAAAATGAAACCTATGTTGGGGTGTGTATAGCAAACAAAAGTGAAACAAATTAAAGACTGCTCTTCTATTATGAATGATAAGAAAGATCAAAGCAACATGTAATTGAGATAACATGTAAAAAATAACAACAATAAATATATACAGATGTATATTACAAGTGTCAGATTAACAAGATTAACTGTCTTTCTTTTTCTTTCCCCCATCAATAAACAAATATATGAATACAGCTGTTATTACACAGCAGGAGGGCACATATAACCATATAAGCTTTAAGTAGTGACAAAAGTAGACTTGCTGTTTTACAATGTTATCTAAGATGGAAGACATTAAATGTTCAGGTTTTATAGCATTTTGCCTTCAAATTAAGGCACAAAACAATTTCTTTATTTTTCTATCATAATGAAATAAAATCAAAATTATAAGCTGGAGATTTTGAGTTTATGATACTGCCAACTCATTCCAAGAATTGATATAAGATAAAAAAAAAGGCCTACAAATGATATTTTAGCATTAATTACAAGCTATACTTAAAGAGAACTTCGGTATTTGATAGTCAAGCAAGGAGTAGAATAGATGAGTGGAGATACCTTTGCCCAATTATATAACATATTAAATTTTTAAGAAATTCTATAAAATCATTCATATTATATCAAATTGTTGGCTTTCTTCCTTAGCTGTGTTCACCAGCTTCAGTTTTTTTTTTGGGGGGGGGGGGTTATTTAGACAGTTTTTTTCCTGATTTTAATTAAGTCAACAGAAGGTACTTTAATAATATCTCAAAACTATATTGCTATCTATTTGCTTGTTATAACAAAGAAGCACACATAAGTCGATACATCATTATAAATAAATATGATATATATAATAGATGCAAGCTTAGTTGCATAGTTGAGAAGCTTGCTTCCCAATCACAATGTTAGGTTCAATTCCACTGCATGGCACCTTAGACAAGTATTTTCTACTATAGCCCTGGACTGACCAAAGCTTTGTGTGTAGATTTGATAGCCAGAAACTGGAAGACACCCATCATGCATGCATGCATGCATGCATATGTGTGTGCATGCGCACGTGCTAGCGTCTTCTTGACTTTGCATCATGATAGATGTAAACAAGTTCACTGTCATACAATCAGTGTTCATTTCCAATCTTGTGTGAAAAGATGAAATATTTTTCCATCTGGAAATGGGTGAGGGGTGATAACAGGATAAACATCCAGCCATAGAATATGTCTCAATAAATTCTGTCTGACCCACATGAGCATGGTCTGTGGTTGTTAACACGTTTCAGCTGATATACCCTCTAGCCTTCATCGGGTGTCTTGGGGAAAGTTCAAACTTGGGTTCTCATTCTTAAGGTATTTTTTCGATGTTGTTGTTGTTATTAATAGTGCAGGCTACTAACCCAAAGATTCCAAGTTCGATTCCAGGCAGTGGCCTGAATAATAATAATAATGATAATAACAACGTCGAAAAAATACCTTAGGAATGAGAACCCAAGTTCGAAATTTCCCCAAGACACCTGACGTAGGCTGGAGGTTTTTAAAATTCATCACTTTCTTTGGTTATTTTACTATCTCTAGGGGTTTCGCAAAGGCAATGAGCTGACAAAATCGTTAATATTTCAGAGAAAATGCTTAGTGACATTTCTTCAAGCTCTTTATGTTCTGAGTTCAAATCCCACTGAGGTTGATTTTGCCCTTCATCTCTTCAGGAGTCAATATAATTAAATACCAGTCAAGTACAGTGGAAGGGGCAGGGGCAATAAAAATGACTTGTCCACTATCTTCAAAATTACTGGCTTTGACTCCTGCAACAGACCAGCAACCTATTCAGGGGGATTGTTGTGAACTTGGTCACTTATATGCCATGGAACCTAGGAAACCAGCCTCATGAGACTAGGGCTCAAGAAAAATAGAAAAGGATGGGGAAGGTTCATGTCAGTCAGCTTCCCTTTTTTAAGCAGAAAGAAATAAGTTATTTATAGTAATGGTAGAAATTCAAAATAGAAAGGAATGCAATATTATTTAAGGTAATGTTTAAAATACCACAATATTGATTTCTTCACAACTGATTTCCTTATCGATTTCTATATTAAATTAATCAGCTGTATACAGAAATGGGGTGTTTATCAAGCATGAAAGAGTGGGAGATTAATGCAAAATTTCATACACCAAAACATCCATACCACTAAACGTTAATTTTAGTCACCTTTTCAAAACTAAGATCAGTGAGAATCCATGAATCATTCTTGTTAGATCACACTTTTTCAGTTTTTTTTTTTTCAATAGTAAATTAAACTTCAGCACAAGATATTTGAAAAGATTATATTAAAATGTTCGTGACTTGAGACATACATGGAAATAACATTCCTGCAAAGCCTCTCAAAATGCTAATATTTAATAAAGCATATATTTAATCAGAGGGCAGAAACTATTCTCTAAATCTATGGATAGTGTGTAAGAGGTGAATCAGAGGATCGTGTTGAAAGGTTTAGAAAAACAAAACAAACTTGTAAGTGTAAATAATGTATAATATATACTAACCAAGTCATAGAGTAGATAAAAATGGATGACAATTGCTAACAATCTAAATACACAAAATGTTTAGAGATAAAAAGAATTTTTTATGAAGAGAAAAGAAACACTTTTGAAAAGATCCTATGGCTTGCTTAATCACATATAAATATGCATAGAATTGTTTTCATTTCTCTCTTTCCCTTTATATGTATATATATTTACCCTTCCATATATAGCCACTGACAATTTCAGTGTGTTTATGGTACAATAACTAACAAATTGCAGTATAATGATTATATAACCTCCTGTACAACTAAAATTAGAGGTAGTGAAATGCCACTGTAATTGTCTAGTAAAATTCTGGAAAGTTAAACAGGTGCATCTAAATAGGCTAATTGAGCTGTTCTATGGGGTAATTTCTATCAATTTCAAATACTCAAATGTATTCAGACAAATCCCTTTAGAGAAAAATCTAGCTCGCTAATTTAAATGTATTCGTTTCCTTTTAGTATTATGTTATACTGTTTATATTAGTTGAACTGGTGACCTCATCTTGATTGATACTTTGACTTTGTTTCGGCTGTTGCATGCTCCAGCCTTCTTCAAGAGTCTTGTGTCGAACTCGGTTGTTATATCAGAATTTCAAACCAAACCCCTTATTTGATTTACAGGAGTACAGAGCTCTCATTCTGTTGTCTGCATTTTGTGACTTTTTTTTTTTTGCCAAGAGGTTCTGAATTTGATCCCTGGCAAAGCACGAAAGCAATTCACATAATGCAACTCAAGCACCAAGAAAGAAAAAAAAGTCACGAACTGCAGAGAAAACCATGAGAACAGTGCAACCCTGTAGATCAAATAAGGGATTAGGTTTGAAATTCTGATAGAACAACTGAAGTGTTAAGAAAGTAACAATAAAGGTGAGGATACCAGTTTGGTTAGTATAAACAGTTTAACATAATTCTTATAGAATTGTATTGTTTTTAGAAGTTTCAATAATTTTACTGCATTCCTGCTGGGTATAGTTGATTATAAAGACCCTAATACCTATTTTATAAATACTGGAGTAATGAAAAGTCAAGTTAGATCGCTCACAATTTGAATGCAGAATATAAGGGGTATAACTAAATACTGTAGTGTATCTTATTCAGTGTCCTACCAATTCTACTGCCATTTGAAAAATTAGAATGACCAAAATAAAAGAGTACAAATATTCATAGACTATACAGAGAGAATTTTTCTACATTTACATTACTCTTCAACTAGATCAGCCCAAGGACTGTGGCCATGCTGCCACAATGCTTATGATTAAAGGAATTATTTTTAGAAAAGAATGTACTTTATGCAAGTCACTTATCAGTGATGTAAATGTAATTAACATTCTTAATCAGTAAAAAATTTTAATTAGTCTGATGTTACTATCTTTGTTTTTTGCCTTTGTCTTGCTTTTATATTTTCATTTGTAAATGTTTAACAGTTGTTGAGTGAAAGAATAAAAGTAGTTGCTTGGTCTGAGAAAGATACTGATCAAGAAGTCTAATTATCATACTGCAGATGCATTTAACAAACACCAGCATGGAGAAATGGATGTTGAAGTAGAGATGATGCTGAAGTTATGTTTATTTAACTAACTATATTTTAATTTTGATATCTCTAATAGTAGAAAAACTCTTGCTAGATTATCGCTACATTATGGTATCAACTTTCTAAGACATGGGACAAAGAGGTGGTAAAAAGATCTATAGACTCAAGAGAGGATGACAGAGTACCAAGACTTCTGGTAGTTTGCTGTGCTTGAAAAGACATGTTAAGCTTAGTAAAAGTATGGTTGTCCTTGCATACAAGCATGTCCCCTGTATCCCTCTCCAGATGAATCTTGCGGGCTCATAGGTGCTGGTGTCACTTATAAAGCACCCATACTGGTGCCATGTAAACACACTGGTGCTAGTGCTGTGTAAAAGCACCCAATACACTCTGTAAAGTGGTTGACATTAGGAAAGGCATCTAGCCATAGAAACCATGTCAAAACAGACAGGAGACCTGTCAGCTCCTGTCAAACTGTCCAACCAATGCCAGCATGGAAAATGGACATATGATGATGATGCATTTAAATGTACAGCTTAATCACAAACCACTGAAGACAGTCAGTAGTAATGAAGAGTAATTTAAGTAGATATTCTTTGACTGTGTGGTTAAGAAGCTTGCTTTGTAACCATATGGATTTGGTTTCAGTCTCAGTGCATGGCACCTTGAGCAAGTGTCTTCCCCTATAGCACTAGGACAACCATTTCTTTATGAGTGAATTTGGTAGCATTACAAAGAGCATCCATACATTGCAGCATGGATGATGTTGGGAAAGGGATTTATATAGATTGTTGGGCCTAAATATGTAATTCTGGAACACCTGCTCATGTTTATCACCAACATAACCATCCAATTACAATCAATACTCATTGGACTGCTACAGTAAAATATTTGTGAGCAGCTCAAGACATCCATTCTTAGAGATCTCCTCACCAGCATATATCAATTCTATAAGAGAGTCCTTATTCAAGAATTTACACCAGTAATATCAAAGCATTTCTTGGATTTTTCTCTGTAAAATTTGTAAATTTCAAACCAACTAAAAGCCTACCCAATATCTTGTTTTGTTAAAGACAGTTTCGTGAAACAAAGACAAGTGACAAAATTATATATAGGCACAGGTGTAATTGTGTGGTAAGAAGTTTACTTCCCTACCACATGGTTCTAGGTTCAGTCCCACTGCATGGCACTTTCAGCAAGTGTCTTATGCTATAGCTTCAGGTTGACCAAAGCCTTGTGAGTGGTAGGCAGAAATTGAAAGAAGCTTGTCATATATATATATATATATATATATATATGAGAGAGAGAGAGAGATATCACTGCTTGACAACCGGTGCTGATGTGTTTACGTCCTCATAACTTAGCAGTTTGATGAAAGAGACAAATAGAATAAGCATCAGGCTTAAAAGAAAAGAAAGTACTGGGACTGATTCATTCAAAGTCTCCAAGGCAGTGCCCCAGTACAGCCACAGCCTAATGACTGAATCAAGATTTTATATATGTATATATATGTATATATATATATACATATATATATATATATATATATAAAATATATATATATAAAATATATATAAAATGAAATAACTATAACAACAAACTGTAGTCCACTGCTACTTTATACAGGAAAAATACTAGTGATTAATTTTTTAGATGACTAATTAAACATTTTGGGGACTAAATAGCTTCATCTTTTCTGTAATTACTTTTTAAACATGGTTTAGACTTCAATTGTCATATGTTCAACATATGTGTGTATGTGTGTGTCCTCAGCTAAAATTGAACTAATAAACCTTCATTTCATGCAATATCTCCAGGTTTTCATTGCAGTACATCTATATATATATACATGATATCTGATGATAAACACAAACTAAACTGCTCAAAATGTGTTTTACAAAAAGAGAGTAATGATGAGGTGAGTAGTTTTTAAACAATTTCTATTAGTAAAGTTATTCTAACTAAACTTAGAGTATTATCTATTGGGGAAGTTTAAGAAGGCAATTCCATGGTGGTTGATGGATCCAGAGTTTATTGTATTCCTATCATTGGTGTTGCACTTTGTCCAAGGCCAAAAGATTTTAATTGCAGGTCCAATGTATCCAGATGAAAATAGGTAGAATGGATGGTATAGCTTTCAGCCTTCAGTGGAAAGGTTTTGAGACATTTTGGCACTATTTGGAATCACTGATTTAATGCTGACTCAGTTGACATCAGACATTTTAAGGTTTCTTTCATTTTCTCTCTCTCTCTCTCTCTTTTTTTTTTATGTACACGTGTGTGTATGTGTGTGTGTTTGCATTCAGCTCTAAAACGGGTTGAATGGCCATTCATCTGTGCCAAATCGTCAGTATCTGAACATCCACACCCATTCGTCTCATTCCATCCGTGGAAACGCTCCTCAACAATTAATCAATGAGTGTTTCATTAGTTAGCAATGGTGAGTTCAAACCCTGACATGTGAAGGAAGGGGTATGAACCCTAAATAAGTAGTGTCAGAAACGATCATCTTGAGGGACTCAAACATTTAAAATCTGTATACACACAACTGACTTACAGTATATAGTGCAGGCTAAACAAAAATGTATGTATTGCAGATCAAAATCAGATTCAAACGTGCAAGCAAGCGCTGATAACTTCTCACATAAGCTCATTAAAAACATAGAGTAAAATATAGAGATGATACTTAGATTATAGCATAAATAAAATAAAACAATATAATAAATATTTGCTGCATTAGTAAGAAGTAAAAATTCAGTGCCAATTAAGTGAAAAACCTTAATCCTAGAATAGACATATAAAATATATAGATTAAATCTCCACCGTCACAACCACCAACATCATCATGATTATCATTAATACCATCAAACACATTCTGATGATCAGTAACAAGTTAGTATCTTGTCAAGACACGTGAGAAAACATGGTTTGGCATGTGCACAGATTTGTCAGTAATAGCTATTGATTGACAAGCTTTCTCGCAAAAAAATGTAAACATTTACTTCATTACTATCAACTGTAACAGAAATTCTCACAAACAGAACTATGATAAGTAAATAAGATACCGAAAGTTACGTATGAACTTTAAATATCATCACAATCGTTTAATGTTCACGTTCCATGTTGGCATGGGTATATATTAGTTGAGATTTAAATATATAAGTGACGTACATATGGAAATTAAAAAAAAAAAAAAAAATAAATAAATAAAAAGGTAGGAATCTGTAGGTAACTATCTGGTAGGAGATGAACATTCAAATGGTCAGCAGCAGATTTTGGTCATATTCCAGTTGGGGTGAGTGAGTAAGAGCGTGTGTGCGATTGAGAGAAGAATAAGGATATTAGGATACTGCAGTTAATTCCTAGAACTGTTCCAACACATGTACATGTGTACACACCATACACATGCAATATATACTTAAATTTAAACAAATAAATACATTCATAAATTAGTATTTATATGAATAATATTTTTTATAAGGAAACCTTTGATATGAATAAAATGTTTGTATGCACATACAAACACACACACACACACACACACAATGCATCTAAAAGGAAAAGTCATTCATAGAAGGAAATCAACAACAAAAGAGACAGATAAACAAAGTTTTTAGTTAACATTTATAAGAGAACAAAGATAAAAATTAAGATTTCCTGACTATCTTATCACCTTTTAAGCAATGTCCTATGTTTACCTATATCACATGTAAAGCAGAGTTCACTGACATATGAAAAGAACATAAGTAAAAATAAAGTAAACAAGTAGAAATGTTACCATTTTGAATTCATCATGAGAAATACATCGCATAACTGGTTTGTTTTCTGTAGACATTTTTGTAAGAAAAAGTTTAACCAAAACTTGGCTACTGTGTGTGATAGTGAGTGAGGTGACTGTCTAATAATATAGTAGTAGGTCGGATACAACTAAACATGAATGGGGTGGCTGGCTGAGATGAATAAGTAGGTGGAGCATATATAGCCACTGAACCAACAGCTATGATTGACAATTTAGATATAAAACTAGCAGGGCACAGAAAACAGTCTGCTTTCAGCTGACATGTCAATTATGCGCTGTTATAAACTATAAGCACAACTTTCCTTACAAGTAAACCAACTACCAAACAATAGTGAATAGATCTGAAAGTAGCCAGGTGGTGGTGGTTGTAGTTGTAGTAGTGGTGGTGGTGCTGGTGTTATTTACTGAACTAGCCCTTGGTCATTATAGGATTTAACAGAAAAAAATATATATATTTGGTTTTTATTTTCATTTCTTATTAAGGAAATAAATCATATGAACGTGTAATATAATAAAAAATCAAAATGAATAAGACAGGTGTGCCAATAATATTTTAGTTTGAAAGGCAGTGAGCTGGCAAAAACGTTAGCACGCCGGGCAAAATGCTTAGTGGTATTTCGTTTGTTTTTACGTTCTGAGTTCAAATTCCTCTGAGGTCGACTTTGCCTTTCATCCTTTCAGAGTCGATAAATTAAGTACCAGTTGCATACTGGGGTTGATCTAATTGACTGGCCCTCTCACCCAAAATTTCAGGCCTTGTGCCTGGAGTAGAAAAGAATATTTTAGTTTGATTAATAATGTGTTTCACAGGTATTCTAAGTATACCTTACAGGTTGTTTATAGTCAGTCAGCTCAAAGAAAAAATTTTTTTTTAGCCCAGTTGGGTCACTAAAGTGTGTTTATTTCTTTGAGTGAAATAAACTTTAAAATATTCCACTGAAATATCCCAAAACAATTTTAAAAAAAAATTTAACTGAAGCTGGTAACTAATACGAAGAATTTTAAAGGCTTTCCGATTTTCTTTTTGCAAATTAGTTGGAGAAAGAGCAGTGGTTATGGCCTTTCTAGAATGGGATGGTTGGGTGCAGCTGACTGGACATTCAGACTGTTTTGGTGACTACTTTTTGGAGCTGGAGACAAACACACATGTGCAGGTTGTGCAGAGAGGGGGGGGGGGTTTACAATTTATTATTTGAACATAAGCGAAAGCGAAATCGTGATGGCACCTGTGCCCAGCATTGCCTTCCTGGCACTTGTGCCAGTGGCACGTGTAAACACATTCGAGCAAGATCGTTGCCAGTGCCGCTGGACTGGTTCCTGTGCAGGTGGCACGTAAAATACACCATTTTGAGTGCGGCCGTTGCCAGTACCGCCTGACTGGCCTTCGTGCCGGTGGCACGTAAAAGCACCCACTACACTCTCGGAGTGGTTGGCGTTAGGAAGGGCATCCAGCTGTAGAAACTCTGCCAAATCAGATTGGAGGCTGGTGTAGCCACCTGGTTCACCAGTCCTCAGTCAAATCATCCAACCCATGCTAGAATGGAAAGCGGACATTAAACGATGATGATGATGATGAAACAGTTTCCTTCTCATACATATTGAGAAATATACACATACATAAAGAGAGAAAAAGAACAAGAGAAACATTAGAATGTCTGACGTCAAATAACTCAGCATTGAATCACCGATGCCAAATAGATGGTGTCAAAAAGTCTTGTACCTTTCCTACATAGGTAGCAGATGCCCAGGTGAAGTAAACAGGGCCACATGTTAGCCTTACCACCTTAAATGACCAGCCAATTTTAATGATTTAAAAACATGTTTAATCTATATATTCAAATAGTCAGGCCCACATGAAAATTATTAAATTGTAACATTTACTTACATAAGATTTACATAAAAAAAGAGAATTAAAAGTGCAAAACAAGTGAAATAACAGTGCATTATTTTGCCTCAGCTTAATGAAATGGACCATATAACAGGAGATTAGGTTTGGTTTTAGTTTGAATGGATAAAAGTCAATAATTTAGAAGGTGACCTGTAGAGGACAGAACAATGATTATTTCGATTCTAGGACAGAATAATGCTTATTTCGATTCTAGGACAGAATAATGATTATTTGGATTCTAGGATAAATTTGTATGAAGTAACATTGGGTAGGCTAATTCAGCTTTTGTCTTGATGCAAGTTGAAGATGCAGTATCCCCATAAAAGGAGGGGGCGGGTCAATGAATGACATAAGTTATCATAGTGATTCAAATAGTATATATATTAGATAGTGTTGTGAACTATAATTGATTGATAGCAGGAAGAGTTGAGGATAGTTGAATATAAAATAGCTGCGTCCCAACTCAAATACATAACCTCGTAGTAATAAAAAGCACAAGTGGCAAGTTCATCGCATAAATAAAAATAATGCAGGCTATTTATATAAATTGTTCTTCAGTTTATGGTTATGCTAGCCATATGATGAATAGTGACCTTTCAAAGATATTTATTTCCCTTCAGAACTTGAAGGAAGAGACAAGGAATGAGGCTATTAAAAATGCTCTGGACTGAAGGTTACTTAGCCTGATAAACACATTGGCAGACCTAATTAAAGATCAAAGTATCCTAAAATAGTTGATACTCCATGTACCAATAGTTGATACCTTCAGACAAACTAAATATTTTGTGTTAACTTTTATAATTTTTCTTAGGACATTGATAACAAACAAATGACATGCATGTCATAGTTGACACACTGATGAAGTTAAAAAATATCTCCCTGTAATTATGTCAAAAAGCTAATCTAGAAGTGTGGCACTCCTATAACAGTATGATAAACCCTTTTCATAGAAACCTACCTGAAATCACCCTTGGTTTGATAACATAAATTTTCTGTTTTCAAGTGATTAAATTAAAACCTATCAAAAGTTCACGTTCCAAAAACCAACTTAATAACAACAAATTTATATAGGCACAGGAGTGGCTGTGTGGTAAGTAGCTTGCTTACCAACCACATGGTTCCGGGTTCAGTCCCACTGCGTGGCACCTTGAGCAAGTGTCTTCTACTATAGCCTTGGGCCGACCAAAGCTTTGTGAGTAGTTTTGGTAGATGGAAACTGAAAGAAGCCTGTTGTATATATATATATATATATATATATATATATATGTATGTGTGTGTATATGTTTGTGTGTCTGTGTTTGTCCCCCCCAACATCGCTTGACAACCGATGCTGGTGTGTTTACGTCCCCGTAACTTAGCGGTTCGGCAAAAGAGACTGATAGAATAAGTACTAGGCTTCCAAAGAATAAGTCCTGGCGTCGATTCGCTCGAATAAAGGTGGTGCTTCAGCATGGCCGCAGTCAAATGACTGAAACAAGTAAAAGAGTACTAAATTCTACAGTATTTTTAAACCTAACTGGAAAAAAAAAAAAAAAAAAGCAATGCATTTTAGTACAAATTTGGTTATGAAAGAGTTAAAGAAATTAAAATTCCAACATGCTGGTCTGGTCAAAAAAGGTTTACCAACACTGTTCCAGACCTTCTTACTATGAGAAACTGAAAGATCTCATTTTCTGACTTAACTGTAGACACTATAAATTATAGAGTTACTTTCAGTATGGAGCACAAGTACCATTTTTATCTCTATTATATAGAAAGACATTTTGTTAGATTTGGCTGCCAAAAAGACAAATTGGAAATGAGGGAACGATTAGAGGTTGTGTGTACTTTTCCCAAATTACATTGACAGATATCATCTATATAGTTCAGCAACACAAATTCTCTGTTGAAGATTGTCTAAGAGTCAATATTTCTTTAGAAAGCTAAACAAAGTGTTTCTTGATCTATTGCTTATTCTTTAACTTCAGATGGTGTACAACATAGAGCATCCTAGTATACTGCATTGCAGTATGGTACAGCAGCTGTGCTATGCCTGACATTATTACTATTTCACTTCTTACTCATAGTTGACAGTGCAAGGCTGCACCATCATGTACAACACATACACTAGTCACTGCAGATACAAGATGTTTACCTTACTGTCACCTGGGTGCTGTTGTTATTACAGTGTTGTTATATCATGTTTTCAGGCCTTCTTAATCAAGATCATGAAAACTTCCTTTCCAAAGACAATCACACAGTTGAATAATACTGATGTTAGTGGACATGATGTATTCACCCACACAATTTAACACCTATTTTTTCATGCTTGCATAAGTCAAACAGAATTTTCTCAGGCAGATTTTCTACGAATGGAGATCCTTCCTACTACCAACCTCGACCTGTTTTCAAGCAACATTCCTTTTTCCCAAGGCGGGACATGTTTACATGGAGGATTGAAAATGAAAAGCATCACTTGTATGACAGTGACCTTCATTTGATAACTATTGCATGATGTCAAAACAAGGACACACACACATGCAACAGGTTACTTTCAGATACTGACTACAAATCCACTAGAAAAGCTTTGGTTGGCCCAAGGGCTATAAAACAAGACACCTGTCCAAAATACCATGTAATGGGACTGAACTCGAAACCAAGTGGTTGGGAAGTAAACTTCTTCACTCTGCAGCTATCCGGCATGCAAATATACATGTGTATGTTTGTGAACAAATGTTTATAGTTATACATAGTTATTATATATATTTGGCTCCCTTAGCTTCATCGTACTTGGATGAAAGTGCAATAATATTTAGGGTTTTTCAATTTTTTTAGATATATTTTTTTAATGATATTTAATGATATTTTTAGGAAAATGCAAAATACATTAACATGAAATGCATTAAAGAACATTAAATCGGTATTCTGATGTCAGATACACTTAAAGAAACAAAAAGTTAAAATGATCTGAAATGGTAAAAACAAAGCTCTGTAGAGTTCATAAATGAAAGCAGTCATCTTTGAACTTTGTAGTAAAAATATATTTAAATATATTTAAGCTGCTGACATCACTGTTTTAAAATAATTTACTTTTCATCATACTTTATGACCATGAAATGTGAAGTGTTGAATATGATTATATCACATGTAAGAAAATATAATTGAAAAATCTTGGAAATAATTTGGTATTAATTGTTAAAGAGATCTCTTACATGGATTAGACCAGTGTTTCTCAACCTTTTTACTCTTGTGTAACCCTTAAAATAAATTACGTGTCTCAAGGTACCTCTGCACAAAAAAAAAATTATATACCATATCCTTCTCATTTTTTCATCGTAGTTCATATGGTGAATATGATTATATATATATATATATATATATATATATATATATATATATATATATAGGGTGTCCATAAATTACAGACATCATTAAATATATCCCAAATGGTTGTTATATTTTTTTGATAACATAATAGGTTAGATAGGACGTCTATATTACAATAACCAGAATATGTTATGCATGTATAGTAATATTACGATCATGAAATTAGCATTAGCTTATCTCACTCTTTCTCGCAAAATCCATAGGAACCTTTTGCAGAACCCTAGGGTTCCGGAGAATCCCGGTTGAGAGATGCTGGATTAGACATTTACTATATATGATGAAACTCAAGAGCTTATAAATATTTCTTAAGTTTCATCAAATACTGACTTGAAACAATATTAGCAGGTGCTGTTTGGTTAAGATATCACTGCAATCATTTGATCTAATGTACACCAGGTGAGAATTTAGACAGATTTACAGACAAATTCAACTGTCTCAGGGCCAACTGAAACCATATGCTAGCTTCACTCGAGTGTTTTTAATTAAGACTGATGTTTATGATATTATTCATAATAACCTTGGTTTATTTGGAGTATTACTAAGTCCCTTCTACTTTCACATGAGTTTATAAACACCAAATGCACCAAACTTTCAGATCCACAAATGTTCACAGTAATGTGCATTGGACACTATACACATTTAAGTATTCTGATGTATCAGAGAGGTCATTGCTGAAAATATAAGTGCCACCCATATTTTTTTTGTTTAACTTAGCAATGCCTCATAGAGTATATGTAGACTCCAGACATAACATGTGTGAACTCCAGGAATTTAGTCAATGATAGAATATGTAGCTTCCAGACATTCAACCAATAGATTACACAGAACATATATGCCCTCCAACTAAAATAATCATATCCATGAAACTACATTCCCACTCCTTCACTATATTCTGAAATAAATCCATGATGTCAATATTTTCAGAGACAGCTAAATAAATATTCCATCAGTATGAATCTAGAAATTTCCATGTGATACTAATTATATATAATGAATATTTAAAATTTATCATCCATACAGGTAGACACAAACACACAAAGTAAATACAAGGCTATCAAAGTATTAGATTGCTAGCTCACAGGTTACGAGTTCAAATCTATATCAGGTATTTATGATGTTTGGATAGAACATTTGATTCTATAAGTTTCAGTTCACCCTTCTGTGGGAAAACTAGCAGAATAACTTTCACATGTAATCTAACTTGTGTTAAAGTAGGGGTCAATTTACATCCAAGAAGAATTCATCTTACATGCTTAAAGTTCAAGAAATTACAGTGTAGCACCAACCCTATGGACTTAGTTGTTGATGACAAGGTTAACTTTCATCCAGAGACATACAGATAAGCAGTGTCAAAAGTATAGAGAAAATCTAAATGAAGGAATAATGTAACAAAACTATGATTCAAGATATAAGAATTTCAGACATAGAATAAGATGCCAGCTGGCTTGACAATAAGGATTTATTTTCGTTATATGGTTTCTGACCAAAATCATTCTAAAATTGTTCTTCTTCTATGCACATGTATGTTTGTAGTGCATATATATATATATATATATATATATATATGTACGTGTGTACATATATAACCATAAATGGCGTCAATAGAAGATTAGTTTTTGAACTAGATAATTAAGATGACCTTCACATCAAGTGAAAGGTTAGGGCAGGAAAAACCAATACTAGTTTTCTTGAAGCTAGACATTGGAGGGGGGGAAAAATGAAAAACAAAATTATAAAAATACATAAACTTGTTTACATGTTCAAAGCCACCAATTAAACTGTTATTCACAATTTGATATAATCAAAGCATTCTTCACAACCAGACAATTTAAAGGAGAAGCCTCTGCAATAATAACAGCAACTTAAATCCTTACTGGCTATTTTCCATGATGTTTTTCCCAGGTTTAGCATACAAGTTTTAGTGAAGTGGGGGGTATTTTAACCTCAAAAGAACACCAAAGCTCATGATTTTATGCTACATGAGTCCACAGCAAAATCTCAATGTGAAAATGTGGCTTGCTAGAAATGACAGCCAAATCATCTTTAAATCACACAATACTATTTTAAATACAATATTAGACAATGCAGTCCTACATACTTCTAAAAAGACAAGATGTTTATGAGTGGAATGTCATGATCATAGATCTGCTCAATCAAGAGAGCCCTGGGGTTACACAACAACAACAAATTAAAAGGAGTAATGAAAATACACCTTGTTTATTTACAAAATGAAGCCAAAGTAAAATTTGATCAAAAGACAATTCAACCTATTTGTTATGATATTTCAATTGAAATACACTGGCTTTGTTTGAATTAAGTTTTAAAATAACTCGTTATTAAACTAGATTTTAGAACATAAATTGACATAAATTTTGATAGATTTTAATTTAGATCATTTTAAAACAGAAAATTTTGTATCATAGAACCAGGGACAGTCTGTAGCTTAGTTATCAAAAGGATTTCATATTTTATCTTCTACTTTCAGTCATTATACTGCAGCCATGCTTAGATACTGCATTGCATAGTTTCAATCAAACAAATCGACCCCAGTACTTATTGTTTTATAGGGATATAAATAAACCAACACCAGTTATCAGGTGGTGATGACAAATACACATATATGCCAGGCTTCTACACAGTTTCTGTCTATCAAATTCACTCACAAGATTTCGGTTGATCGGGGCACTTGCCCAAGGTGCTGCACAGTGGGACTGAACCTACAACCATGCAGTTGCAAAGAACGCTTCTCAACCACACAGTCAAAACTGCACCTACAAAACAAACATTCCATAAACAACTCAAATTCCTATACATTTTCAAAAAGTTCTGCTGTAATGACTACAAATGACTAAACTATTTTATAATGGCTAATTGTCTACCTTAAAATGAACACCTACAATGTGAGTGATACAATAATGCAGTAACGATCACCAAATTATCTTTTACCTATTTCAGTCATTAAACTGTGGTCATACTGGGGCACCACCTAGAAAGTAACACGTTCCTGTGCCAGGAATTGAATTTGGGTCACCTGGGCGATCATTTTGACATGTTTTCAAGGAAGACTGAAAATGAATGACAGACCTTGTATGATAGTGACACTCTTTAACAATTAAATGTGATATCAACACCAAGAGATACAAATGCATGCACACACACACAAACAGGTTTCTTTCAGTTTTTATCTACCAAATCTATCCACAAGGTTTTGGACAGCCCTTGGCTATACAAGACACTTCACCCAGGGTGCCATGCAATGGGACTGAACTTGAAACCATGTGGTTAGGAAGAAAACAACTACACAGTACACCTACACCCATCAATATTTTACTTGATGTAGGATAACAATGCACATAGAAGGCATAGTTCAGAGTTCACATTGGTCTAGGAGTTTATGAAATATGGATTTCTAACATTGGGCAAGACCTCAGACTTGGTGAGGTGAAGAAGATATAGTTGTTTAAATATCACCCTCAATAAGATGTAAGGTAAAGTTGATTTTGATTAGATTTGAACTCAGAATATAAACATCAAAAAACATTTTGACCAATGCTCTAACAACTCAATGCTATTTCAGTTGAGGACAATCCTGGTAGAAATACATGTAACCTTGTTTATCACTGATTCATTTATCACTGATCTGGGATAACATGGTATGCTTGATAGTGAACCATGTTACATTTAAAATGGATTGATCTATGATAACACGAGTCAGTGAGGAGTTGATTCTGTTCATACCACAAAAATGCCTTAGTAACAATTGCTTGTTTACATGACTGCTGCATATTTCTATAAGGATCTACTCAGACCCACCAACGTAGAATCAGTGAATAGAAAAAAATATGAAGGCATCTAATCCTGACAAATGATGCAAATGAATATATTCTCTACAGGAAGGATAGAAAAATAATAGATTTATAAGCCTTAAAATTCACCCCATAATTGCCCACGGGCATATGGCGTAGTGGTTAAGAGCGCGGGCTACTAACCCCAAGGTTCCGAGTTCGATTCACGGTAGCGACCTGATTAATAATAGTAATAATAATAATAATAATAATAATAAAATAATAATAATAGTAACATCGATAGGAATGAGAACTCAGGTTCGAAATTTCCCCAAGACACCTGACGAAGGCTGGAGGGTATATCAGCCGAAACGTTGTGTTAACAACAAACAAGATGAGGACGAATATCCGTCAAATGTAAATAATGTAAATAATGTAAATAATTCCTCATCTCTTAAATATAGAACTGTATGATTTATATTGTTACTCAATGAGTTTTATCACAAATTCCACCCTTTACTGTAGTGTTAACTGTTGACATTGATCTACACCTATCTATGCAATCATCAACCACACCTGAAACAAATGAGAAGAAATTAAATTACTTTTGTAATATCTAATTTAAAGCGTTATAATTTTTAGGTCAAATCAGGCTGGAACTGACTGCCTTATCACAACAAAAGTTATGTAATAAATAGCAGAATATGTAAGCATCAATTTAGATATACACCTTGACTTCTTACTAAAGTTTCTGCATATAAGAAAGAAAGCCAGTACTGAACACTAAGTGTGCACTCATGTGCTGGGGGTAAATTTTTCATCAGCTCTAAAGGTCTTTTAAAGGCTGGTATTTAACTCCCGTTTTGTGCCCTGAATCACTAGCAACAGAACATTATAATCACAGTTAACAGAGATGATCTGATATCTATTCTTGACAGCTCGAAGACTTAAAATAATGTAGAACAGAGTGTCCTACCCAGAAACATAACAAAACATGAGCAGCAAATCTGTTATCGATGAGCTGGTAGACCAACACTTGTATCTCCCCAGCAGCTTCAGTTCTATTACACATCTCAGTTTCATGTGTATGTTTCAGATATCTTGTACAATATTTATACAGAAAATATAAGCAGGTTGCCTGGTTTAACACAAGTTCTCCAGCTTGTAAATCACTACACCTATAGGAGATGATAAGTGAAAATAGACACTAACTATGCATTGAGCAACAGAAACATTCGTGTTAATCTCTTAGCACTGTCACATTGACCGCAAAGGAAAAATTACTAGAACAAGATATAGATTAGTTTCACCAAACATCTTATGAAGGTAAATGAAGTATCTGTTGACATATATTAAAAGTCACGACATAATAATCTGACATAATCTTAGTTTACAGCAATATCAGCTATGGTATCAATGATTCTACATCCATTTCCTCATGCTAAGTCTACAGTCTGTCCCTCAATATATATATATATATATAGATAGATATTTCTTCCCCCTCAGATCATCTCTAAAACAATAATCTTTTACATCAGATATAAGTACTACTAAGTCTTTCTTGTTTGAGCCATGTCAACATAGTATTAGTCCATTGGCTGTAGTGTGTCACCAGCATAATATTCTTCTCTGGTACTAACCGAATCTTGCTTGTTCATCTAACAGTTATATACCATTATGTAGTGGAGGATGACTACTGACCAGTATATTATTGACTTATAATGCTAAACTCAATCCTTCTCAAAGCTAGTGTAGAAAAAAAAAAAAGACCTTACCTGGAAGTTGTAATTTCGCAAACCCATTAGTGTAACTATATGGATTAAAATTAATGATAATGTTTTTCTGACTGTTGATTTCATGTTAAGATTTTATTGTAAAACAATGTTTAATTTGATTTACCAGATACATGAAGAAAAAGATCATAGAGCTGACAGCAAAGGGAATCTCTCTTCAAATAATGGGTAGATTGCACAATGATTGTGTAGGAGTTGCAAGACAAAGGCATTAAACACTGAAGATGTGTAACAAATGGAGAGAATGAAGCAAGCATACTCTGCTGGATGCGTGATGCTAGAGTGCATGAGGATGAGGGATGAGTTGAGAAAAAAAAACAGAGTAAAAGAGGAATCATAGTATGCGTAAAAGTGTATTATTATGGATATGTAATGTGCATGGATGATAAGAGATAGGCAAAGAAGTATCAAGTGGTTCTTGTAGAAGGAAACTGGAAAAGGAAGACCAAGGAAGACTTAGACAGAAGTGGTGGAGGATGATCTCAGGATGCAGAACTTCACAAAGGAAATGATAAAGAAATGCAATAAGTGGCAGACTGCTTTGTTGGAGGAGACTTCTCCAACCCTTGCAAGAATGGAAAAACAGGCATATAAATGATGATCATGATGATGTATGTCGGCTGAGATTGCAGTCACCATTACTTCATGCAAGAACTTTGTACTTTTATCCACTAGAACCCAAGTAATCTATATTTCAGTTTCAGAATAGGTACCATCATGTTGCTGCGTGGGGTTGGCTGGGCCCATCCAGCCATAAAACATTACTATGTAAAAACCCATCCAACACATGTTAGCACAGAAAAGTGAATGCAAAAACAATAATGACTAGGATAATGATGAACAAATAAAGATACAAATGAGCTTTTCTGCCAGGAACATTTACTATTTCATATTACTAATATTCTTTCTAAGTTTTGGCACAAGACCAAGGAAAGAAGGGTTTACTTGATTCCACTGACCCCAGTATTCAATTGGTACTATTTTATCAACCCTGAAAGGATGAAAGGTAAAGTTAACTTTGGAAGCATTTAAACTCAGAACATGAAACCAGAAGAAATGCTGCTAAGCAATTTTCTGGTGTGCTAATGATTCTGCCAGTTCATATATTACTGATAATGACTTATGCAAATACAAAGCCTGGCTTAATGATACTTAGCACTTTACTACAGAGTAAACTATCTAAAGTATCTGTCAACATTGGTTTACTACCATCACATATACTGTAGTGTTCTCTTTACTACAGTGTAAACTGTCAATGTTAGTCTAGTACTTCCCATAGTCACTAGCACCGAGACATGAATGAAAAGGCAGTAAGACAACTATAGATTACAATCTAAAAGTGTTCCAGTTCAAGATTTAGACACACTAATGATGTTAATTGTTTTGTTTGACCTTTAAAAAAACATGAAGTATCTTAAAATTGCAAGCCACTCACCCCTGTCAGCTGCCCCAGGATAATCATGTAATAGTCGTCTCCTACTGACATTTTGTATGATACTCTGAACTGGAAAGTTTTGTGCTAATAAGTTCTACAATATTAATAATATCATTGTGTGAACAAGTGTGAGGTGTCAGCGCACCAAACGTTTTCTATGGCATTGACCATTATTCTATTATAGCAAGAATAATTTAGAATAGCAATATAGGGGATTTAAAATTCTCTCTAAATGTTAAAATAAAATTACTATTTATTTATTTATTTTTGGAATTGTTTAGTTTACCAAAAGTGAATTCATTAATATTGAAAAAATATTAATGAAAACTTACCATCTATAATTATTACCACCAACTAGTAGTTGGTAATGGTTTATAAAAGTTCAAGTCTGAAAAAAAAAAAAGCCTCATTCTAGAAATATCAGCAAATATATCAGTAGAACCAGCATTGCATGTGTGACAGACTGAGCAACTACTGTTGGGGTTGGGAGATAACTATATGGAAGACTGGAGAATTAAGCGTTTTAGTTCATATCAATATGGAAAAAAAAAACAAATAAAAACTAATAACGATATCTAGAATGGTTTTACTTGTTATTCTTATGATAAACATGAAGGAAAATCTTTACCCCATAGTAGATTACAAACAAAATGTAACCAAGTAAACTAATGAAAATAGCTGAAGAGAGAAAATGTCCACAATCATAGGATTACCAGACTAGCCAAAATAGGGACAAAAAGAAATTGTATGATCAAAGAAAAGTTTCTAGCAAATAAACACCATAATCTGGATTAAACTCCTGGCAAAAGACATTTCATTTTACTCTAAGCATAAGCTTCAAAGTTCTTTTTCTCCTATGAATCCATGAGTCTAGTCAAAAGAAACCAGCATTACTTGTCAGAAGGCAATACAGTAGAGAGAAATGGACAAGTTAGAAAGCTGATGTATATTCTTTCTGCTACACAATGTCGAACAGACACACATATATACATATATATATATATATATATATATATATATATATATATATATATATATATATATATATATATGTTATAGCAAGAATAATTTAGAATAGCAATATAGAGGATCTAAATCAGAGATGACTGCTTATTGAAATTCAAATGTAGAAGAGTTTGTTTCATGGAGCAACAGCTGTGACAATAGCAATGATAAGTGATTTTAGGCACAGAGTCAGCAATTTCAAGAGGAGAGTGTTAATTGAAACTGTCAACCTCAGTATTTGACTGGTGCTTCATTTTATTGACTTAGAAAAAATGAAAGGTGAAGTTGATTGCAGTGTAATTTGAACTTGGAATATACAGAGCTGAAAGAAATATAGCAGAGCTTTTTTTCTGATGTTCTAACAATTTTGCCAATCCAATAATGATTTCTAATACAAATTTTAAGTCACACATTTTAAAAGAGAATAGCTGTCAATTTAATCAACCTCACCACTTTAGCCCTTTTCCAAAAAAGGAATAAAATCGGTCAACCCCAACAAGATTGGAACTTGGAAAGTAAATAGGCGCAAGAGTGGCTGTGTGGAAAGTAAGCTTGCTTACCAACCACATGGTTCCGGGTTCATTCCCACTGAGTGGCACCTTGGGCAAGTGTCTTCTACTATAGCCTCGGGCCGACCAAAGCCTTGTGAGTGGATTTGGTAGACGGAAACTGAAAGAAGCCAGTCGTATATATGTATATATATATATGTGTGTGTGTGTGTGTGTCCCTAGCATTGCTCGACAACCGATGGTGGTATATTTACGTCCCCATAACTTAGCGGTTCGGCACAAGAGATAGATAGAATAAGTGCTAGGCTTACAAAGAATAAGTCCTGGGATCGATTTGCTCGACTAAAGGTGGTGCTCCAGCATGACCGCAGTCAAATGACTGAAACAAGTAAAAGAGGCATAATTACGGCAAAACATCACATCCATTACACCGCCACACATTGCCTTGGGTACAGATCAAATGACTAACATGATGGATATTAAGTGCCATGTGATCTTTAATAAGTTCAAAAGGTACCTGCCTGCATGTAATCTTTAGAGGCTAGCAGTGAACAATTGGAAAACAGAAATTTCAAGCATTCTGAGTTTCATATATGATGAACTTTCAGCTCTTTCTGAATTTTTTTTAATTACTAACAGATCTAAGAACTTCCCATCCAGATTTTAATTTCATGCTTTCTCTCTTTTTAAGATTATTTTTTTATGCTGAGATGAATGTTGGTAACATGATGAAGTTGGCCCCAAATGAGTTCTTATCTGCACATGAACTGCGTGCAAGCAAGCATGACTAGATGATAATCCATTAGTTTATTTTTTTTCCCCTACTGCAGAAGTAGATTTAAAGCTGTCAGGGAAAAGCTAAAATCCACAAACACGCACATGTAGTTATTTATTGAGATATTTTGCAAGGATAGTTATATCTGCCAAAATTTTAGATGGGAGATGGGAGAAGAGGCTACAAAAATTCTTTCAGAGATGATAAATACATTACTTACGAAGAGATAAATTGAATGAATTCTTCTAGATGTTAATGTAAATATTTAATTTAGATTATCAAAAAATACCGATCAAAGTGGAAAAGAAAATTAAATTCAAATATATCTCATATTTCAGCATAACTTATAATGTAAAGATTTGATAAAATTATATTTAAAATATTAAAAATTACTTATTATCAAGACAAATTTATTTAATGTAAGATTTTAAAAATTACTACTATAATACACTATTTTAAAATGTCATGGTTTTGAAATCTTTAATCATGTCACCAAAAGGTGATGTACTCTTTTATAATAGAATATTATCAAAAAGATAGATGCACCTTCAAAGCTCACAGTTGGTGTTATTTGTAAATTACTACTATTACCTTCCCATATATATATATATATATATATATATATATATATATATATATAATCATCATCATTGTTTAACGTCCGTTTTTTATGCTGGCATGGGTTGGACGGTTTGACTGAGGTCTGGAGAGCAAGCAACTGCACCAGGCTCCAATCTGATGTGGCAATGTTTGGATTAGAGCCGTGTGTGTGTGTGTGTGCGCGCGCGCGCTTTCTGCGTATATGATGAGGGCAAAGCATTTCTTGTGCAGAGCCAGAAATCTGGGGTCTGAAATTATCCAGTAATTTTTTTTGCTTGTTTATTTTGTCTCTTTATCTTCTCTCCTGGTGCTGTATGAACATTTAATGTGGTTTCAGAGTCAAGTTTTGGCTGCTATATCTAGCATGGAGGTATCTCTTAGATACCCTTAATTATAATTATAATTATATATATATATATATATATATAATAAACAAATCATAGTTTCAATATCCACTTTTCCATGCTTGCATGGGTCAGACAGAATTTGTTGAGGTAGATTTTCTACAGCCAGCAAGGTAATATTACCCCATAGCTAGATATTTTCTTCAAGGAAGACTAGAAATGAGAGACTCTGGTTGTATGACAGTGATGCTCATTTATAACTGTCCTGCAGTGTCAAGACAAAGGCACACACACATGCACATAACACACACAACGGGTTTCTTTCAGTTTCCTTCTACCAGATCCTTTTTTATTGACATCATGAAAGGTGAAGTCGATCTCAGAGCATAGAGTCAGAACAAATGTCACAAGGCATCCTATTCAATGCTCTAACGCCTCTTCCAACTCACAGCTTATATATAATTCTAACTATATATAATACGTACATACAATACCTACATACAATACCAATTCTAATAGGTATTACTAATGTATTACAAATCATTCTCAACACTTTGCCAACCCAATGTTACTTTCAAACAAAATCTCAACAGCCCAAAGAAAAATAAATGAATGTTTAAGGTTGTAAAACAGAATTGAACTTCACATTTCTGGCTCTAAGTTCCAGTAGAGAAAATAGAAAATCATTCTGCCTCCAATGTTAAGAAATAAAAAAAGGGTTTTCAAACAAAAATAAATATAACTCGAATGAAATAAACATGTAGCTTTCATTTAAAATTTGTGAAATGTCACTTCCATCTGCTAAAAATAAACCCCCTTACAAATAAAGGAAACAGAGGTGATTTTTGGCTTAATCAAATGAAAATTCATGGAAACTGATCTAAGACAGATAAAATGGAGAGAGAAAGAGAGAGAATCGGAAAGACAGGAAGAGACAGAGATAGAGAGAATCAAACAGACAGAGAAGGTGGGGGGGGGGGCAGCAGTGAAACCAGCAGGCAGAAGGAAATATGGAAGTACAGAATTATACTGTGGCTTAGTATGCTGTGATAGTATAATAGATCCCACCTCAGTCACTATTGTACAAATAGGTAGAAAACAATTTATTAAAACTATTGGTTGATGGAATCAGAAAAGTGTTGGACAAAATATACGAAGTCAATAAAATTAGTACTAGATCGATTTTATCAAGTACACCATGTTACATACAAAATTTGAGCCCTTGTACCAAAGTTGGAAACCATCAGCATTATTTCAGTAGTATTGCTGTATTGTCAAAGATTTGTCTTTAGATTTGCTTTTGCTGTATTCCTGAAATAACATGTTAAGATTTTCCAAAAACTGGTCTTATATATCATAGTAATCACAAAAGTTTTGACTATGTCTCATATGAAATAACTTATTCAATATGCACATCCCCAAAATAATTATGATCCTTTGCATGCTAACATTGATTATCTTTTTAGTAATATTAATGATGTAAGTGCAAAGGTTTTTCAGCTAGAATTTGAAACTGGTTTTCATATTTGGTTCACTTAGTCAATTTATTTTGACAAAAAGGAACTAAATTTATAGAGGTCAGATTTGACTGAATCAATCTCCCTTATGCTACTAGTATACACTTAGTAAGATGAAAGGTTAAAGACAACTGTAATGGTAAGTAACATCTCTGCTCTATGTGATCATTTGACCTGCTAAAAATAACAGCCAAATCTCCTTTGAATCAAAATAATATCTTTAAAAAATGGAAGGACTTTAGAAAACATAGTCCTGATGTACTAAATTTTATTGCATAAAAGGCATAGTGACCAAAGCTAGGACACTTTGATCATAGGTCAGAGCTGACCTAGGGTTAAACAAAAGCATCCTATTTTATACAATCATAAATCATAGAGAGATAGTTGTTTATCACCTGACTATCAATTGAGAATACTGCAACAAATCTATTTTGTCCCTTTAAAGTGTTGATATTTACTAGAAGAAACATTTCTTGTCCTTTGAAGGTCAGTGCAATAAAAACATGGCAATTCTACTGCAATCAGTGCAAGCTTTCATAAAAACAGATTTTTTTTTAACCAGGCTATGGAAAAATATAAAGCCTCACATGCAACCACACACATACAGCTGACAATAGTTTCAAGAATACTCTATTGATCTCTCCCCTTTCCACCTATTCCACCCCAACCCAAGAAAGTCCTGAAATGATGAAAGCAATAGAGCAGCTAACCATTGTAGACAACAATGATGAGTTTCATTTCATCCATCACTTTAGACTAAACTACAGCAAAGGAAATCACAAAGCTAGCAGCAATGAATAAATGATTGATAGAAAAGGTTGTTTCTTTATCACCATTAGCATCATCTCCATGAATAAAGATATAGGCCAAAAGCAACATGAAAATAGAGATGTGAAAGCTGACAGAAAAACACAAAAAACTAAAACTATTTAGAATATAATTATTTGTTTGTATACAAATCCAACCACCTTGCAGCAGAATGGGGAAAATATGAGTATAGAATAGTTTGCAATTAAAAAAAAAAAATGATAAGATTAAGATCATAGAGAGATTTGTATAATGAGAACACTAACATGAGAACATATGTTAAATATCTTAATGAGATGAAAGAATAAAAAGCCAAGTTGGATGAAAGCTGTATTATTAACAATAAAATAACTGGAGCTGAAAAAAAACTATTAAATTCTGTCAACGAATCTCCTACATTGGATATCTTAAATTCATTCTCATTCTTCAGCTGAGTATTTTCAATAAAAAATAACAAACACCGGCTCCTTCAGATTATTGTCTATTCATGAACTAATTACATTATCTTCACAAGAAGCAGTATAGTTCTTTGACAATCCTAAAGCCTGCCTGTGTATCTCCTTGCTTCAAAACGATGTCATTGAGAAGTCCTTGCTGAACTCCCATTAATACAAAATTAATGAACCATAGCATGCGACTCCTTCCCCAACCAGGGTGGGTTCGACAAGTTCAGATGAACAACCCCATCAGAGTTCCATGCAAATGTAATTATCTATTTTAGCTTTGTGTTGTTTGCCAGCTAACGGTGGATCATCCTCATTCTAACGTCCACTTTTCCATGCTTGTATGGGTCAGACAATTTGCTGATGCAGATTTTCCATTTGCATGACTGTGATGCTTCTTCACAATGTCAACAACAACAACACACACACACACACACATGCAATGGACTTCTTTCAATTTCTGTCAACCAAATCTCACAAGCAGCAAGGGGTTATAGAAGGCACTTGTTCAAAGTGCTACACAGTAAGACTGAACCCAAAACCATGCAGTTGGGAAGTAAAGTTTTTCACTACACAGCCATGACTGTGCCTATCCATTTTAATAATTGAGAACCCCAACCCCTCTAATTGAAATTCAAGCTATGCTCATCTATGTATATTGTCACCATTTTATATCCATGTTCAGGCTGTTTCACATTTGATAGACTAGGATATTATTATTATTTCACTTGGAAACAAGTGGAGATTGACCATACAAAGGGCATCTACCAAGAGAAAACTCTGCTGCAAAACACTCTTGTCTGACTCATGCAAACATAATAGAGTAGATGTTTAAATGATGATGTGTGTGTACATGCGTGTTTGCCCTTTTAAACTGTATTATAATAGGCACAGAAGTGGCTGTGTGGTAAGTAGCTTGCTTACCAGCCACATGGTTCCGGGTTCAGTCCCACTGCATGGCACCTTGGGCAAGTGTCTTCTATTATAGCGTCAGGCCGACCAAAGCCTTGTGAGTGGATTTGGTAGACGGAAACTGAAAGAAGCCTGTCGTATGTATGAATATATGTGTGTGTGTGTGTGTGTGTGTGTGTGTGTGTGTGTGTGTGTGTGTGTCCAACATTGCTTGACAACCGATGGTGGTGTGTTTACATCCCCATAACTTAGCAGTTCGGCAAAAGAAACCAATAGAATAAGTACTAGGCTTACAAAGAATAAGTCCCTGGGTTGATTTGCTTGACTAAAGGCGGTGCTCCAGCATGGACACAGCCAAAATGACTGAAACTAGTAAAAGAAGAACAACAAAAAAAAAAAAATTAAAAAAAACCTACCTTAGACTAAGACATGATCTGATACATCAAAATTAAAGTACAAATAAACCAATAACAAGGAATCAATTTAAATGGCCATTCAACTTTTCCTTTTTCACTTGTGTGACTTATTGATTTACATTTACTTAACTGGTTTCTGCTAAAAAGTTAACATTACAAGGGCGAAGTCAAGGTGTTTATATGAAAGCAGATATTGAAGTAACTGATCATGGAAATAGTTTTAAACAGTCCTTTTACTCTTATCTAAGTCCTACAGTGATTCTTTGCAGTAAATATTTACAATAGAAGTTTACAATCACAGTATACATTTGGTTGTTTTGTTTGCACTGAACTGACTGGTGGTTTCTTGCTCAGCTAAACACTGAACAACAATCTTTCACTATGGTTAGTTTGAGCAGATGACTGATTTGGAATTCTGGGTGACTTTTTTTTTGTTTAGTTTTTTAAAGCTTTAAAAGTTGAAAGAAAATTAACCTCAATCTTTTATGAAAAAGTGTGCAGCCATTGCGAAAAATTACCTTACTAGCAAACAGGTAAGGGTTGACAATAGGAAGGGCATATAAGGGCAGAAAATTTGCTTCAATGAGTTCTCTCTTTCTGATTCCTGCAAGCATGGAAAAGTGGGTGCTTAATTGATGATGAGGAAGAGAGAGATTTAGGTAGGTCAGTAGATTTTTATCAACTTCAACTCCATAGACCAATAATCAGTTCCAAAAGACTGTGACAAATTCCAGTTCATATGGTTTCAGGATTGAACCTGAAACTATATGGTTGGCAAGCAAGCTTCTTAACTTACCAGCTATATACTCTTTACTCTTTTACTTGTTTCAGTCTTTTGACTGCGGCCATGCTGGAGCACCGCCTTTTGTCGAGCAAATCGACCCCAGGACTTATTCTTTGGAAGCCTAATACTTATTCTATCGGTCTCTTTTGCCAAACCACTAAGTTACGGGGACGTAAACACACCAACATCGGTTGTCAAGTGATGTTGGGGGGACAAACATATACACACACATACGGCAGGCTTCTTTCAGTTTCCATCTACCAAATCCACTCATAAGGCTTTGGTTGGCCCGAGGCTATAGTAGAAGACACTTGCCCAAGGTGCTTGCACTAATCTTGACTGAGAAGTCCTTATTAATTGCCTTCAATAAGGTTCGAGTTAAACATGCATTTTTTACTTTCCAGATAATTTAAAATCAACAACTCTATATGGCTGGTGCAAATGTTTAAAGTTTATGTATGAGGACATGTTTAATCATCATCTCTATAGCACAGAAGTAAAATGTATAGTACCCAGAATGGGCAATGTTGAGAGATTATAAATGTATGTAATGATTGCTGAACACACGTTCTATGTCTTCTTATATACGGAAGGAAAAGTTTCAGTTTATCTATAATTTTAAACATTTTTCTTATGAAGAACAGACAGACCTAATTTGTTTTCATCATATCATGTAGGTATTATCAAACAAATATTATTGGAAGATTATCAGCATTATTTACATTTTTGGATATCTAACCACTATACATTTCACAACTTATAATTCACCTATAATATACAATTTATTCTAAGATATAAACAAGCAATGTCAGCTCTTAGACAATAAGAAATAAAACTAATGTTGATAAGCTCTCAAGTGTTTATGGCTTATATATGTGAGAGAGAGAGAGAGAGAGAGAGAGAAAGAGAGAGAGAGAGAGAGAGAGGATACATTATCAATGAAGATGTGAAAGTCATCTATCAATAATAAAACCTATCTGATAAGTATCAACTTTTAGAATAATGGGTGGTAACCCTTTTATTACCAATATTTACATTGAAATACACTGCTTTTGTTTATATTCATTTTTTAAAATGAATATAGAATTCAGTAAAATAATTTCCATTATAAAACTGGTGTTTGGAACAACTTAGCGTGAAATTACAATGGAAGGTTTTAATTTAAATCTCTTTGAAGTTGGTATTGTGCAATCAAAGGCAGTCTAGGGTGATGTCTTGAAAGGGTTAAAAGATGATTATTAACTTTTAGTTTCTATAAATTTCTTCTGATTTGTCTTTTACATTACCAAGGTTCTTAGCTACAAATGAATTTTGCTAAAAATGCCTGGAAACATGACAATGTAGCATGTTTATATCAATAGGAGTAATTTTCTTAGACATTTGTCATACTGACTTTTAATAGAAATGGATGGCTAAAACAACCCAAATATCCAATGTAGATCTATGCTCTTTCCTCTAGGTGTGCAGAGATTATTCAGAAAGTTATTGATGTCAAGACTAAAGGGATATTCAGTTTATTATGTTTTTCTTATCTTTTGGTGAAATTTTTTATTAAGTCACAGTTTAAACCTGATCCAAGAGACATAATCATAGACATTCCAATCATGGGCATTTAATCTCATTCAAAATCCAACAAAAACATCATATAGTATCCTATTCCTAAGACAGCAGGGTATTATTATTATTTCAGGAAGATACAAGATGATGTGCTGCTGGAATTATTAGCATGCCAGAAAAAATCTTTAGAAGCATTTTGCCCATCTTTACATTCTGGGTTCAAATTCTGACTTTGCCTTTTATCCTTCTGGGGTCAGAAAAATAAGTACCGGTTGAGCACTGGGGTTGATGTAGTAGACTAACCTCCTCCTCAAAATTTCAGGGGAACTTAAGGTTACTACTTCTAGTAGGCTTAGGCCTCAATGTAATGGCTCAGTGTTTTATGTTCGTTTTTTATAGTACTGTGAGCAACCTACAGCTTGTGACAGGAGCACTCCGTCGGTTACGACGACAAGGGTCCCAGCTGATACGATCAACAAAACAGCCTGCTCGTGAAATTAACGTGCAAGTGACTGAGCAATTTACAGACACGTGTACCCCTAACGTAGTTCTCAGGGAGATTCAGCATGACACAGAGTGTGACAAGGCCAGCCCTTTGAAAAACAGGTACTACTCATTTTTGCCAGCTGAGTGGACTGAAGCAATGTGAAACAAAGTGTCTTGCTCAAGGATACAATGCATCGCCGGGAATTGAACTCACGACCTTATGATCGTGAACTGAATGCCCTAACCACTAAGCCACGTGCCTTCATACTACTTGTGATAATGTCACAGAGTAGGGAGTCACCAGAAATGAAGTTTAGAACCTTGAGAGGGAGTGGGGGCCATTGAAAAACTTCTGAGGACTACCAAGGCCTTTATGAAATGAAATTAATTAATGAAAATGTAGGAGCAGGCAGGACTGTTGTGGTTAAAAAGTTTGCTTCCCAACCACATGGTTTTAGGTTCAGTCCCAGTTACATCTTAGGCAAGTCTTCTTTATTATAATCTTGGCCCAACCACAGCCTTATGATTGGATTTGGTAGATGTAAACTGAAAGACATATGTATATATGTATATGTATTTGTGTGTGCGTAAGTGTTTGTGTGAGTGAGTTTGTATTTCCCCCTCATATTTGCATGTTTGCTGGTTGTTGTTGTTGTTTTTGTTTTTAGTTCTCTGTATAATCATGTCCATGTTTGTTGTTGTTTGGCAGACCATGAAATTATTATCTTGCTTGGAAACAGGCAGGGATTGGAGTCATGAAGGGCATCTAGCCATAGCTCCAAACTCAGCTCCAAATTACTCCCACCTGATCCATGCAAGCATAGAGAAGTAGACATTAAAACAATGATGTACAGATTTTTTAGTGCAGAAGCCATATACTATAGTAGGAGTAAGGCTAAAAAACAAAAAAAAAAAAACAAACAAACAGTAATCCATCTTACTGAATAATCTTACATCTAAGATAAATAATACAAGTGTTGTTTAATTTTAATAGTGAAAAAAAAAAAAAAAAAAGACAGCAATGCAGACAAATGGAGTTCTTCACTTCTATTTGTGGTTAAGTTTCACTTATCCATTAAGTGGCAATTAGTGAAGTGTAGTAGAAAACTACTCTGGCAGAATCAATAACTGAAAACTTAAAACTACAGCATAAAGATTAAAAGGAATCTTACATTACAAGATTAAAGCATCAATGATAATTCTTGGATTCAATAACAATAAAGCAAATAGATGGAATATAAATTATCAAGGCGGAAATAATATACTTCATATAGCGAAATACATAAGGAATCTACACACACAGCGTTCCTAACAGCTCAAAATAATATCGTAGTTGCCAACCAGAATATGACAGTTCAAGTTATGTTTTCTTTGAGGAGGAAAAAGTTAAATTGGTGATTTATGCTTTATCTAAGTTATAACATCACAAATTTAGCATGTGGATTTTTATATATATACTCTCTTTTTACTCTTTTACTTGTTTCAGTCATTTGACTGCGGCCATGCTGGAGCACCGCCTTTTAGTCGAGCAAATCGACCCCAGGACTTATTCTTTGGAAGCCTAGTACTTATTCTATCGATCTCTTTTGCCGAACCGCTAATGTTACAGGGATGTAAACACACCAGCATCGGTTGTTAAGTGATGGTGGGGGGACAAACACAGACACAAATTTACACACACACACACATATATATATACGACAGGCTTCCTTCAGTTTCCATCTACCAAATCCATTCACAAGGCTTTGGTCGGCCCAAGGCTAAAGCAGAAGACATTTGCCCAAGGTGCCACGTGGTGGGACTGAACCCGGAACCATGTAGTTGGCACACACAAATATTGGGTTTGAAACAGATAACTACAATTTTTCTTTTTTTCTTTGTCAAATAAGTCAGGCATGGCTGTGTGGTTAAAAGTTCACTTCCCAACCATGTAATTTTGGGTTCAGTCCCAGTGTGGCACCTTACTGCACTCTAGCTCCAGGTTAACCAAAGCCTTGAGTGGAGGCACAATGGCCCAGTGGTTAGGGCAGCGGACTCGCAGTCATAAGATTGCAGTTTCGATTCCCAGACCAGGCATTGTGAGTGTTTATTGAGCAAAAACACCTATGCTCCACGAGGCCCCGGCAGGGGATTGTGGCGAACCCTGCTGTACTCTTTCACCACAACTTTCTCTCACTCTTACTTCCTGTTTCTGTTGTGCCTGTAATTCAAAGGGGCCAGCCTTGTCACACTGTGTCACACTGAATATCCCCCGAGAACTACGTTAAGAGTACACGTTGTCTGTGGAGTGCTCAGCCACTTGCACGTTAATTTCACGAGCAGGCTGTTCCGTTGATCGGATCAACTGGAACCCTCGACGTCGTAAGCGACGGAGTGCCAACAACAACAACAAACCAAAGCCTTGAGTGGATTTTATAGACAGAAGCTGAGAGGAACCCATCAAATGTGTGTGTGTGTGTGTAAACAAATGTTATCATACATTTGAAAACAAATGAGGGTCAAAGACAAGAAGGGCTTAAATCTGAAGATAATCTGCCTTGACAAATTTCATTTGACCCGTCAAAGCATAAAAAAGTGAACTTCAGAAACAAATATGAGGTTTGTCAAACTTCTCACATTGTAATGTGAATTTCCAGCATTGACAGTCTCTCCAAGCATTTCACTGAAAATACCCACATTTGAGAAATTCTCCCACATTTACAATACTCTAAGTTCTACTGTTCCAGAGCACCACTGACAGCACTTCATAATGTTTTATTTGGACTGTTTTTCAGCTTAGTCTGGAACATGTAAAAAATGTTTGCCCTTATTGGGTTTAGAAAGGTCTGTCTGTTATTGAATGATCAATCCTAATGTGTGTACTGAAGTTAAAACTTTACTGGACATGCGATAAAGTGGCAAAACACTGGATGATGAATCTCTGGCAGCAAACAAACAGATTAGCTTTCACAAAGCTTCCTCCCCCTCTGATTTACAATCTGTATCCTCTCTTATGCTCACCTTGTATTGTGAGAGCTTGCTTTGGCACCCTATCACTACCATCTTTTCTTCCCAGCTACTCCTGCACACCCTTATATAATGCAAGGTAGTCACATATCAGTAACAAGACACCTGTACTTGTCTTACCATACTTTAACCCGATCAATTTGAACATGAAACATGTTGTATATTTGGGTCTGATATAGCTATTTTAAATACTAAAAGGTTAAAGATTACAAAGAAATGCTCAAAACTAGATTCACGAGAAAATTATGGAAGCTTTTGTCATGACAGTTTGGCTGAGGTTACAAAATACAGCAATAGTTACCATTTGTGAGCATAAAAGCTTTAAGGGAAGCTTCAATTTATATGTACATACATTTCAATATAATTCTTTTCGACTTTAAATGCCAAAGTTTAATCTGCAATTTTTCCCAGTTCAGTACAACATCCAATGAAAATCAGTCTATTTTCAGTTTGCTAATGACTGAAATATTTCCAGACAATGCAGGTATGGGTGTGTGGTTAAGAAGTTGGCTTTCCAACCACATGGGTTTGGACTCAGTTCCTTTGTGCTGCACTTTGGGCAAGTGTTTTCAACAAGCCCTATGCCCATCAAAGCCTTTTTAGTGAAGAATTTGGTAGATGGAAACTGAAATAAGCTGATATATATGTGTGTGTGTGTGTGTGTGTGTGTGTGTGTGTGTGTGTGTGTGTAATGTGTTAGTCTCTCATTGTTTTGAAATTGTGTGATTATGGTAAATGAACATCTTTCATTTCCAATATGCAAAAACATGTCTGTCCAAGAGAAAATATTATCTTGCTTGGAAACAGGTAAGGATTAGCAATAGGGCATTAAGCTATAGAAAATCTGACCCATGCAGGCATGGAGAATTGGACGTGATAACGACGAGGATGATAATGAATGAAATTGCACTGAAATTCAGTTCCTTGAGAAAACTTGGGTATTACAGTCCTCACTTTTCAAAATAATATTTCTTGTTGCAGTAAACCTGGAAGATGGGGGGGGGGGGGCGTGTTATAAGTATAAGCTAGCCAAGAACATGCTTATGCACGCAAAAAAAGATAACCATGTAGTATAAAACTGGACAGAAACTAGGAGAACATTTAGCTTAATATATTATTGTATTTGAGCACTGGACATGTAAATGATGTAATGTAAGCAAATGAATACAATTATCCTAATCCTTTATGGTGTCCTATTACATAACAAATGGTGCAAGCCAACTTTTAAGAGAACCTCATTAAATTAACATTGTATTTATTGATGTATAATATGTATTTGAATACAAAGCAAAGAAATCTCAGCAAAATATCTCTTGTATGCAAGAGGTGTGTATACAATAGCCTGGTAATTGCAGTTTTCGTTATACATACATAAATATAATGGTACAACAAAATCTGCAATTGTTTTTGCACGAAACCTATAATGCATTTATTTTAAGGTTTAAAATCCGAATATATATATATATATATATATATATATATATATATATATATATAATACAAATAATATGTGAGTATATGCATATATACGTACATGTTTGTACATACCTACATCTACATGTAAATATAGATGCATATCTGGGTACAGGACGTTGCAAAAAACGTGGACAAAATGAAAAACAGAACATAAACAGAGTACAGAAAACACACAGGCCATATATATATATATATATATATATATATATATATATATATATATATATACATATATATATATATATATACACACACACACAAATATATGCTAATATACAAACCTACTCCAAACTAACAAAACAAAACAAAAAAACCCTCAAATCTATAAATGCTTATTTTTTTAGCACTCACTACACTATATTTCTACAAGGGTTTCTTCAAGTTTGTTGACAATTCTGATGTGTATGTGTGTTACATGGATGTAAGTGAACGAATCATGTTATCCTAGTACTTTAAACATGTATACAATGCATGGACAGTAGTGAAAATCTGTTCATAAACAATAAAAACGTGTACGTTTGTCTGTATCCAGCTGTCAGATTTTTTTTTAAACATACACGGTGGCTGTACAGAGGTGGAAAGTTATTCCTAAACTATAGAAATGTGTATGCGTACATCTACACTGATTTGTATGCGTGTGAGAGAGAGAGAGAGAGAGAGAGAGAGAGAGAGAAAGAGAGAGAGAGAGAGAGAGAGAGAGAGAGAAAGAGAGAGAGAGAGAGAGAGAGAGAGAGAGAGAGAGAGAGAAAGAGAGAGAGAGAGAGAGAGAGAGAGAAAGAGAGAGAGAGAGAGAGAGAGTGTTACGGAAAAAGTTAATTCAGAAATTAATTCCTTAAGAGAACAGGTAAAACGGTATATCTCACCAGCTGATTCTACTGTCGTGTGTTTGGTAGTTCAATCAAGAGTAAATGGAAAAAATTAATATCATGCACTGCCCCATGTGAATTTCTTTCTTGACTTGGTGGGCTTAATGCCAAAACAACATCAAGGAGGAGGAAGTAGGAAAGTAAAGAACACACCACATCCTGCTATCGTTCAAGAACAGTTTACATAGCAGCCAGTCCTTCACCACCCAGCTGTGAAGTCTTCTTTCTTAATGAATCTAAAAACAGTACCATTCAAAAGAAACTTAGCAACTATATTATAATAACAATCCTTTCTACTATAGGCACAAGGCCTGAATTTTTTCGGAGAGGGGGCTAATCGACCCCGAAAGGGTTGAAAGGCGAAGTAGACGTCGGTAGAATTTGTACTTAGAGCGTAAAACATTAAGAAATGTGCTAAGCATTTTTTTTTTTGCAGTAGGCTGTGACCCTTATTTTTATTACTATAACTTTAAAAATTGTGTGATTCCTATCACAAACACATACATGCGATTGTATTACTACTATAAATATAGAAATGATTTTAGTTCTAAGCAAGGATACATCACTTTTCTGAAACTATCGACAAAAATTGTTAATTTAATATGATTACAGAAACAGTCTATTTGTTACACAACTTCCATCACAAACTCACATTATATACGTATTTATAATTATAGCTTTCACATACGCACTCGTTACATGCATGCGCAAACCATTTTTTAAAAAAGACAATTCGAAACAGTGAGGCAGCTAAAAACACGTACATATTTCACACTATATGACACCAAACATGATATAAACACCGCCAGCTCATCTCCAAAGGGTAACAGGAATGTTAGTGTTGGCCAAAATGATTATTTTGAAGATCAGGGGAAAAGAGCTGGCACTCAAGTGCAGCCCTGGCTATCGGGCAGTGTTGGCAACCATAGCATGATGCCTTGTAATACTTAATTCTAACTGCTTACATTCTCAGTTCAAATCCCGATGGAGTCCTCTTTGCTTTTCATCTTATTAAGGGTAATAAAGTGGGCACGAGCGGTGTACAGGGATCTTTCTGATTTGGCGAATCAGAAAGATCCAATAAATATATATATATATATATATATATATACACACATTATCCGAAATGTATAGTATTATATATCCATCACGGCTGATCTTACCAATCGGTTTCGCACACATACACACACACATATATATATTCTAGAGAGGCCACTCGCTAGAGAAGCCTTAAGCCAACAGGTTTTGGTATTTGATGATACGCCATAAAACTAAACCCTTTATGGACGACGTGAAACCTAAGGTAATCCCACAAACCGGAATACACACACCACTCGTTTTCGGCGTCACCCTAACTGCTCAGTGTGCGTACTTTTTGCCTTCGCATATATATATATATATATATATATATATATATATATATATATATATATATATAGAGAGAGAGAGAGAGAGAGAGAGAGAGAGAGAGAGAAAGAGAGATGCTATCTTTGAAACGATTATTATTGTCGCAGCATCAGCGCCAAGCAGTGACTAGAAATAAATCAACTTTAGGTTAGTTAAAATGTTTGATATATTTTAACTTCTAAAGGCAAATTCATTGCAGTTACGGGGGAGAAAAAATTCTCTATTATGATAAACGGTGTTAAGAGAGGATTTTTTTTTTCCCCCACGGTAACTGCAGTGAATTTGCCTTTTGAAGTTAAAATATGTCACAAACATTGTCATACACCCAACATTGCCGCACTATAATGAGCAAAACTAGTAAAAGTAAGGTAAACTGGTTTCAATTTCAGATTAGAGCTTTTTTCTTCATATATAGTTGTAGCGCACCTGAGCACGTATGGCTGTACGGTTAAATGATTCGCTTTACAGCCACATGATTTGGGCGAATATCTTCTATAACACCGGGTTGAACAATGCCTCATGTGTGAATTTGGTGAACGGAAACTGTGGAAACCAGTATTGTGTCAGTGTGTTTCTTTGCTCTCCATCACCACTTGACACGTGATGGATTTTTCTTATGTCCACGCCACTTAACAATTGATCAAAACAGACTAAAAAAAAATACTGGTGTCGATTTGATCGACTAAACCATAGAAGGCGGTGCTCCAGCATGGTCACAGTCTGTTGACTGAAACCAGTAAAAGGAATATAAGGATCATGTTACCGTTTTTTTTTCAACTGGGGGAAAAAAAGAAGTTAACCGGGCTGTCGTACAGTAGAAGCTGTTTGAGAGAATGTTGGATATAAATAACAAAAGGGAACAAATGTCCCATGAGAAATTAAAAGAAGAGGAAAAAATTAGCTTCTAAATGCAATAAATATTCACTGAGAAGAGACCACCAAATTTGAAAGTAAGAATATACATCGGAAAAGTCAGCCAGTCAGTCATTTCAGCAAGGGAACTTCACCATCTCTTACACACACCAAACCTAGTCAAGCAAGACTGATTTAGCTTCCGTTTTTCTCACTCACTCTGCTCAGTGAATATACATTGTTGTAATAGTTGTTTGAACCCAGCTCGGCTTTATGATCAAAAGCATTCTAGCCGTAATCACTCCTTTTTTTCTGTAGGGAAGCCAGGACAACTACCGAACAAAGCCTTTTCTAACGAGACTGAGGGGGGGGGGGGGGTCGTTATTTCTAGGAAGTCGAGCGACCACGTTGAAACTCTCTCGTTATATACAAGGCATGGACAACCTTTTTCGAGAAGAGGGATCACTAGAAGAAAAAAAAGTAATTGAAGGTAATTATTCGTCAGTCGAGTCATTCAAGAAGTACCACGGGCCGCAGTTTGCCTAAGACTATTATATACACTTTTTATGACATCATGAACAGGCAACATACACGCATGTCGTATGTATGCATACAACATGGTGTCACACCCCTTCTTTAGATCTAGATCTTAACCCTTTAATGTCGGGTATATACAGCCCAATATTGCAAAAGTAATTTTTTTTTTTATCAAAGTTAGAAAAGTAATCTATTAATTTTTTTTATTGCATGTACAATAAGTCTGTGCCAACTGTCGTATTTAGCAGATTCACCAAATTAATTACATACATACAAGCTCAAGAAATATTAAACAGGTACACACGATATAAGCCATTCATGACATTATGCAGGTCGTACGCGCTAGATATGAAAATAAGTTATATATACTATACACAATGTATTCACAATACAGTTCATTAAGCAATGTGAATGCAGACATACATATATTCGCACACGACAGTTAGTGAAAACTAGACTATTATAAAACATGCAAACATATGGTTAGCCGAGACAGTTGACAACTCTATGTAATATATACTTCAGAACATCCCGAAGAAAACCATTTTTTATTTGTTTTAAATTTTGACAATCTTAATTGCAATTAAATGAAGGCTGGTTTTATATATATGGTAATTTGTTAGATTGGTCATATTAAACGTGTTTGGTAAAGCTAAAGTGCAGTGCTATACAAATTAAGAGAGAGAGACACACCAGGTGTCAACATACACGACCATAAAACTACTAGCATTAACCAACTATATGATATATTCTACCGTTTCCAAGCGTAGTACTGTCTTCAACATGGTTTTTTTTTTATTTGGTGGAGGTGGGGCATTTCCTCGCTCTACAGTACAGATGAAGAAAAGCGTGTGTGCATCTATATTCTTGAATTTACAATATATGTACGATACTGTGTGAGATAGAAGATCGATTCTAAGAACCATTGGACAATATATAATGTAACAGAACAAAGCAAAGAAACTGTTTCCCTTGGAGAATTATCCTGTTTTGGAAGATTATTATTTTTTCCCTAATTTATCAATAATAAATGCTGTCAACTATTTGCAATGAGATAGAAATTGAGCCTGGATAGATCATTAATATTATTCAGTAAATGTTTTTCATATATATTTAAAAAATCGAAAAAGAAAAAGCGACAGTAATGAATAGTCAGTGGCGGACTTTGATGCAAAAAGAATAATAAAAAGTTTTGCAGAATCTTAATTTTGGCTGTTTAAAACATAAAAAGAAATTTGAAGTTGTTCAAAATTCTTTTAAAAAGCATTTTTTAAATCAAAGCAGTGGGAAGGCGATTTTGTCGCTACATTTCGTGTCTGTCATTTTTACGTAAGTCACAAAAATTGTGTATATATATAAACTGTGTGTATGTATATATATATATATATATATATATATATATATTTTTATATATATATATATATATACACGACCTCTATGTGTACATAACATCTGTGTAATACACACACAAAGACGGTAATTTATCTGGGAAATGAAAGACACCACTCCAACTTACAAGCAATGCTATAAGTGGTCAACATGTCGAATTCCGGTAAAAAACGGAAGGAACCACATAAAAACATGCCGCATTCACCTTAATTTACAGTAACTACTAAATTTAAACAGTAAATTAACGTTCTATTGCATATTTTATAGAATGTAAAACATCACACCTTAGAATTTTCGGAGACATCAGGGGAGTCCGACGTGTTGTTGTACATAATAGTTCATTAGTCAATGTGGAAACCCTGTGATAATTAAGACTAATTACACTGGCTTCGTTACAGTTTTATAACATTTTATAAACAATAAAACACAGTACTTTATGATTTTCGTACACATTTGTGGAATTCAAAATGACGTTTCAATGTGGTCCCTTCCGTTTTGTACCGGAGGTCGTTGTTCATAGACATTCGACAACTGAGTATCCTCGCTTTTATACATATAAATTAAAATCAGTCTTGTAATATGATCTATCTATAATTATATTTAGTTGTTGGTCAGCTCCCAAAGAGCTGGGGTTTCATTAATATTAAAAAAAAAAAATTTGGGTGACTATTTTGGTGTTATTTTTTTTTACTTCTGAAATTTTTAGCTGTTTTAATTGATTTTGAAGGCAACGTTAATTAATTTGATACCTTACTCATTTTCGCCACGTTCAAATTTCGCTGTGGCTCGACTTCTTAACTTCAGTAAAAAAACAGCTGCCACTAATTGTTGGATGTATTAGTCTTCAAAATAAATCAAGTAACAAGCTAAAATTCTTAATTGAAAAACAAAGTAATTATAGAAATTCTAGAAAATTAACCAACAACGAATTAGACATAGATACATACATACATACATACATATATATATATATATATACATATATATATATACACATACAGGACCGTATAAAAAAAACAATTTGAATTTAGGATCGTAGAAGCGATAAAGCTCTTTATCCAAGGATACGTTGGTTCTCCAGCATCAAATAAATTTCTAATGTTAAAATATATCGATAAAAAGTCCCAGGACATATAACACAAATAGAGAAAACACGCACTGTCTCATGGAGAAGGAATTCGGTGTTTTGGGGTTATTTTTTATCCTGATTTAAAAAATATTTTTGTGTTTCATATAATAGAAATTATAATTCTAAAAGAATTTTAGAATTTTCTTTCCAAAAATTTCAATATGTTTTTACAATTCCACCCTCCTCCGAGTTTTTACACTTTTCCTTCCTGTGAATTGATTAATAATGGCTCTTTCAAAACTCCGGCAGCACGACATTCAGAATAAATTCCCTCCATGTAAGATTCCTATAATAAATATAGATAAATTACGAAGAAAACACACAACAAGAGACGTATAAGGAGAGACACACACGCACAGAAACATGTCACAGAGTTCTGGTAACTTTGTTTCTGCTTAAAAAAAAAATAGGACCTTTCTTTCATAGCCTGAGTCTCGTCGACGGTTCCCCCCCTTTTTTTTTTGTCCTGGCTTAAAAAACAACTTAAGACGACAGGTAGCAGACAGCATAACAAAGAACTCTTACTCATTGCAGCAATTTCCATCAAATATTTCACCGGTCTTTCATCTATTTGGTAGTTGATGGAGAGACAGAGAAAGAAAGTTTCCTTCCGACGACAATGACTGGAGTAGGCGACATTATGCGAGGGAAAGAGAGATGATGGCAACTACATTTTCCCTCCCTCTCTCTTTATATATATCTATCTCTTCATCACGGACTCTATAGCTATAAAGGTAGTTACTACAGTTTGGAGCCCCACCCCCAAAAAACACCCCCGTTTCTTCATAATTAAAAAAAATATATATATTTTTAAATGAAATTTTGCAGAGATATGTTTTCGTGAGCGAATATAACAATTATGTTGATAACATTTAAACATTTATTTAAAGAAATTCCTGACAATTCCCCACCATCACCACCACTCTCAACTTCGGGTTTTTCATAACTCGCTTTAAATTGCATATTTTTAAACGACATTTTGTACAAGTACGTTTTCGAGAGTAGAGATTACATAATGTTGAAGTTTTAAACATAGAAATTTGAAAAGAAAAAAGTGAAAACGCTAAAGTTATGGAAATTAGTGTTAAACTCGGAGCATCCGGAAAGAAGAACGATCCGAAACATTTAAAAAGAATTTTTTTCTATATTACTATCAACATAATTGTAATATATACTCTCAAAAAGATAACCGCAAAATTTCATTCAAAATATATGTACATTTCCCAGAAAATATGAGTAAACAAATTCGAGGTGGGGCACTAATCTGTAGTTATATATATATATGTGCGTGTGCGGACATAGTAGGTGGGAGAGTGGGAATAGTAGAGAAGCAAAGGCAGGAGTGGGAGGAGAAAGAGAGGTAGGAATATGAGAGTAATAGAGACAAATGACGTAGGGTGTGAGTTAGAAGTAGAAGCTGATAGAAGTGTGAAAGAGGTATAGGTAGAGGTAAGGGATTGTGTATGCTAATGATAAATAAAGAAGTGGGGAGGGGGGAAACAAAGCGGAAGCAAATTTGGCAGATATGTGTGTGGTGTGGTGTGGTGTGTTTGTGTGAGCATGCATATGTATGTGTGACACGCCGAGTTGAAAAACGTATACTAACCGAGATTATCCTTGTAATTACAAGACAGAAACTCCCGCTAGATGTGTTTACAATCAAGAAATAGAAAGTAAAGGAGATTCAATAATCGATAGCTTATCCCTTTGATATTATTGTTTTTTTAGAAAATAAGGTTACATAGTTATGAGAGGATCTCGTCTTTAATGCCAACTAGTGAAAACAACAGCTATGTTTCATCCTTATTAGACCTCATCAGCAATGCATAATCACCTCAGTTGGCTACAGTGAAGGGTGAGAGTATATATATAAAAAAAAAGAGGTGGGGAAAAAGTGTAATAATAACAGGTTGGAGTAAAATACCTTGGAAAACGATCTAAGTGATATATGCATATTACATACACATACGTGGAGGCGCAATGGCCCAGTGGTTAGGGCAGCGGACTCGCGGTCATAGGATCGCGGTTTCGATTCCCAGACCGGGCGTTGTGATTGTTTATTGAGCGAAAACACCTAAAGCTCCACGAGGCTCCGGCAGGGGATGGTGGCGAACCCTGCTGTACTCTTTCACCACAACTTTCTCTCACTCTTACTTCCTGTTTCCGTTGTGCCTGTAATTCAAAGGGTCAGCCTTGTCACAGTGTGTCACGCTGAATATCCTCGAGAACTACGTTAAGGGTACACGTGTCTGTGGAGTGCTCAGCCACTTGCACGTTAATTTCACGAGCAGGCTGTTCCGTTGATCGGATCAACTGGAACTCTTGACGTCGTAAGCGACGGAGTGCCACATACACATACGTACGTAACACTGTATCGATCAGACTATTGGATGATGTTATACACCACTAGTTACAATGCGCTTCCTCGCAATGTTGCAGCTTTCGAATAACGCGCGCGCGCACACACATACACACGTACAAAAAGAGAAAAAGTAGTACGAAAAGACTTCACAAACTGTTGCTGAGAGATTCATGCAACCGCTCATCGGATAGTCGTCTTTCCCCCTCACACCTCTCCTCTCTTGCTCCGACTCCGACTTCTCTTCACTCCTATCCACCTTCTCATCCCCCTTCATCGTCACCCCTCCCCACCCCTACACATTCCAACCCTTCCTTTCTTATCCTTCCCATTCCTTACACCCACTCCCACATACCCCACCTCTACTCTCAGCTTTCCCCACTCTCGCCTCCCAACACACCACAACACACACACCAGCACTGACCAATTCCCAGCCCCACATTCTCGCACCTACACATACACACACGCACACGTCAAGATCACACGCACATAAAACTCTTATACACATGCACGCGCACCTTCGTTTTGGGATCACCACGACTTTATTATCTCCCCTTCTCCCTAGCTCTCCTATGTGACCCTTCAGTCCGGCATTCGCCATGATAGATCGCTAGCCACAACACATTTTTTTCTCTCCTTGTTTCTTTCCGTGTTCCTTTCTGTGGAAGAGCGTAGGCTCGAAACGTTAAAGACTTTTTCCCTTCCCGAGCGTTATACTGTCTGATATACCGCCTGTCTTCGTCTTTTTTTTGTGTGTGAATTCTCCCTATATATATATATATATATATAAGAGAGAGAGAGAGAGACCCTCATGAAATGGAGTGAAGTTTTAATTGGTCGCTGTTTTTTTTTTACCTTTTTCGTTGGACCAATGAAAAAACAGTACTTCTTAGGCATGCTCTGGACTATATAGACAGAACTCATCTTTCTGTAGAAGCTGGTAGAACATGTCTTGTAAAAGACAAATTTCGCTTGAACGAAGCAGCGATAATCTCTATCTTGATTCCTCCAAGCAATCTTACCATTTATATATTTCTTTCTTTTATTTCAACATTTTCCGCTCACACTAGAGGTGTAACTCAAAAGACCTATATTTTAAGAACGTGTCCCTAACACTTCTTTCACAGCAAGATAAATTTAATCCTTCTTTCTTGTTAGTTTTGTGACTGAAAATTGTGGCTTTTCCCTTTACAAATTACAGTCTCATTGACATCTATACTTTTAGCAACTTGTGTAATCAAGCACGTGCTTCAACTTGTTGTTTGTGAGTTCGTACAACATCGTCGATGCACATTTTTTGGCAGGGTGAGAACAACTGTCCAACTTCCACTTGGACACAGCCTCATCATGCGGTATCAATAACCGACCTTAGAAATACTCCTACTCTTTTACTTGTTTCAGTCATTTGACTGTGGCCATGCTGGGGCACCGCCTTTAGTCCAGCAAATTGACCCCAGGACTTATTCTTTGGAAGCCTAGTACTTATTCTATCGGTCTCTTTTGCCGAACCGCTAAGTTACGGAGACGTAAACACACCACCATCGGTTGTCAAGCGATGTTGGTGGTGGTGGTGGTGGGGGGGGGGGGACAAACACAGACACAAACATACACACACACATATATATATATATATATATATATATATATATACATATATACGATGGGCTTCTTTCAGTTTCCGTCTACCAAATCCACTCCCAAGGCTTTGGTCGGCCCGAGGCTATAGTAGAAGACACTTGCCCAAGGTGCCACACAGTGGGAATGAACCCGGAACCATGTGGTTGGTAAGTAAGCTACTTACCACTCTTGCGCCTCTATGCTAGGAACTTTGTAATAAGTCAAGAAACAAAATGAAAATGTGAATTCCATACACCTTTTGCCTTATAGTTCCTTAATTGCAAATTCAACTTTCTTATCCCACCAAGTATTAAGAAATGATTATCTTCCTTGTAATACCTGCGACTACTATGGGAAGCACACGTGTTTCCACTGCTCTTCTCACTGATAAGCAATTGCACATACACTTCTCATCCCTATTTCTCGCCGTCCACCCACACACTGTGGTCATTTGCTCGACACAGCTACACATTATACGTTATTCACAACGCCCAAATATTTTTCATGCGTACTCACAGGTCGTTTATTTATTTAATTTTTTGTTGTCAACCTATTAAATCTAGGTCCTATTATGTCATTATCAATTACATCCTATCACACCCTACATATTTTATGTCAATATCACACCATTCTATCTTGTCATCATCATACATTTCCACTAACATACTCACACATTCATACACTTCGTTTACACACTTAATTCCTTCCTACCCTCCTTCACACACACACACACACATACATACATACATACCCACCCACACATCCATCTAGCTATGTATCGATTTATTGCTCTTTATATATGAGCGTGTGTCTATTGTCTCGAAGACAGAACACAAATTAACAATATGCCTATTAATTCATATGTGTATTTAGAATTCGGATAAAAATGGTACGGTAAAAATAGCATAGGTAAAAATGGTACAACTGAAAAGGTAAAACTGGCACAATACGCAAGATTTCTTCCAGAACTTTGGAACGTACATCAAGCTGTCCCAATGACTTCGCGACAAAATAAATACGAAAAGAGTTACTCTGGTTACCATTTATCTAAGTGGCCCTACTACAACCCCATCATGGAAGTCATAGCGAGTAATAAAGGAAAAGAGAAGATTTGCTTCCAAGGATACATGTGTAAAAAACAGATTGTAAGATCAACTACTGTCAGATGGAGAATGGAGATGTGTTAAGAGAACATCTTTTTGTAAAGGCACCATGACCACCAGCCTTGATATGACTGATCCTGTAACAGCTAATGACCACAACCATGCTCCTGATTCTGCAGCTATTTCAGCCACAAAATGCATCATCAACATGAAGAGAAAAGCAGCAGAAACGGAAGATAAACCTAGTCAGATTTACAGCAATAACATGGATGACTTATCAGTTGAAGGAAAGGCGCTACTTCCAAGTGAGAACATCATAAAGAGAACTTTGCGTAACCAAAGATCAAGACTCTATCCACAAGTACCAGAAAGACTCGAGGATCTGAAACTTACTGGAGAATGGACAACTGCTGCAGCTCCCGAGCCTAAACCATTTTTGTTTTGCGATAATGGACCAGACACTGGCAACCGCATCATTGCTTTTGGTTCTGATGAATCACTGCGGTTACTTGCTTCTGCCGATATATAGCTGATGGATGGCAACAATGCAATGGCTCCACTGGGATTTCTACAGCTTTATGTAATACGTCCCAGTTGGTAATACTGCAGTTTTTACTGTTTTTGCTTGACTGCAAACTAATACACAAGATACACATGAAACACTGCTGCAAGCAGTTATGGGTCGTCGCCATGAGCTTGAGCTCTACCCAGGTCCAACGACCATAATTGTTGACTTAGAGTAAGCAGTCATCCAAGCTATCAACAATGTTTATGGACCGGAAACACACTCACAAGTTAGTTTCTACTACCTGACTCAGGGCACCTGGAGAGAAATACAGGACCTTGGCCTCACCAACCACTACAAAGAGAGTGGGGACTTTCGTCAATTCTGTGGACAGATCGACTCATTGACATTTATACCAGTTGAAGATGTTCCAGCGGGAAATCAGTTACTCAAGGCTAGATGTCCTGATGAAGCAGCTCTCCTACAAGAATACTTCGATCAAACCTATGTTTCTGGTACATAAGTTCAGAGAAGACGGAACTCCCAGCCAGACATTCCAGCAGTAAACCTTCGGCGCATTTCAGCAAGGTTTCCTCCAAAACTTTGGAGGAAACCTTGCTACCATGAACGACTGTCCGAGAACCAACAACCTATGTGAAGGCCAGAACAACAAATTTTATCATCTTGATGGCTACCAGCACGGATCTATCTGGAAACTTATAAGAACGATTCAGAAGGAAGTGGCTGTTGTGAGTGCAGTGATGGCAAGGGATTCGGTGAACGACCCAGGAAAAAAAGCAAAGAAAGTATATGCTGATCTCCAACAAAGACTAAAAAAATTATGCAAAGGCTACACAGATGGAAGGAAATACCTTGATCAAGTATTAAGTGGACTTGGTCACAACATAAGATTCTAGTTATTAAATTCTGTTTTTAAAGGTTAATATGAAACGGTGTTCTCATGTCTAAACATATTTCATTTTATGGAGGTTATACAGGTATATGATATACTAAGAAAATAGATTATATTCAAAACCAGTTTTTATATTAGACAAACTTTATTCTACTTTATTTGCCAATAGTGTATATTTCAATAGGCTTATTGTGTTATTTTTACATATTTCTTTTACCCGTGCAATTTTTATTGTCCACCGTGTATTTTTGAGCATGTGAACATGCGACCTTCAACACAGTATTTTTAACATCGACCCAGTTCATTCAACTGCCAATGACTGTCACTGGCAATTAGGAGTACACCCCGTGATGGACTGAAATCCCGTTCAAGGGGTTAAGGTAACCCTACAACTCTCACTCACTTAAATGACTCGAAAAATAGGATAAGCAATGATTTTAATGAGAGTGTAGGTTCAAGACTTGCAGAATGGGATACATATTCCTACATGAGACAGAGCTAATAGGGTAGGAATAATTCATGTAGAGCAGGGTTTACACTCTCATCCCATTACCTTCTATAAAATGGGTCGGGGACTGACTTCCAGATGTTGCAGTGTCTGGGTGTGTCCCTCTATTTGAGTAGTGCCAGACAGACTGTTGGAAACTATAGTTTCTACGAGATGCATCACTAAGTGATGAGGACGCACGAATTTTTTGGAGTTGCCATGGTTACTAGAGAGATAGGGATGCACGCGAGATTGGGGTGAGATTGAGCAGGTGCATTGGAGGGGTTGAAATTGGGGAATAGGTAGGTTAGAGCGAAGTGAGCTAAAATTAGGGATTTGGTAGATTAGATCAGCGTGGGGGCGAAATTAGGGAATTGGTCGGTGAGGGCAGGGTAGGATGACAGGTGATGGCTTTGGGTGGGGTAGAAAGAAGAAAGAGAAGAGGTGTGTTACAGAGAGAGAGAGAGAGAGAGAGAGAAAGAGAGACTAGTGTGTGGTTAAAAAAAGTGAAATGAGATGTAGAGAACAGAGGTGAGAGAAGATGGTAGAAGAGATTAAAGGTAAGGTAAGCGACTGCATGTGGCGAGAGGAAGACGGGTCAGAAAGGAATAGAAAAGGTTGATGGTATTCGTGACATATATAGAGAGAAAGGAGATATATTCGATCGAATTAACACTAGTTGAGGTTGTTTAGCTCCAGGTCAGTCCTCGAAAGACACATCTCTGATTAAAAATATTCCAAATGTGACCAAATCCTTTTGTATTCAAACATAGAGGCGCAGGCATGGCTGTGTGGTTAAAAAGATTCTGGGTTTAGTCTCACTGCATGGCATCTTGGGTAAGTGTCGTGTCTTTTACTATAGCTCCGGGCCAACCAAAGCCTTGTGAGTAGATTTGGTCGGCAGAAACTGAAAGAAGCCCGTCGTCTGTATGTGTATTTTTGTGTTTGTCCCATACCGCTGCTTGACAACCGTTGTTGGTTTGTTTACGACCCCGTAGCTAGGTGGTCCAGCAGAATGAGAACTGAAAACTAAACAGTCTACTAATGTAAACAGTGAGGAAATGGAAGGGGAGGGGGTGAAAAGAAAAAGGAAACCGGTAAATAATCGAAATAGAGGCATGCACACTCACTCAATTATATATCGCACTTAGAGAAACTAGTGGTCCCCTCTAAACGTTTTTGGGATACCCCAAAACATTCATAGCGCTATTCGCGGCAGAGATAATGAGACAATCAGGCAACCCGCATATCATCTGATGCTGCAGTGAAGAGAAACCCTAACGAAGTTAAATTTCTTCGTCAATGGTTCATCGTCCCGCCAATGCATTTATGTTTACTTGTGCAAATTATATTTGTTTTTATAATAAACTCCCAGAGAATTTTTATTTATTTTAACGATCCTCGTAAAAGTTTATACTAGAGGGATTCGAACTCAAACCGTAGAGAGACGAAACTAAATACCAAAAGGATAGATAGATAGATAGATAGATAGATAGATAGATAGATAGATAGATAGATAGGAGGAAAGCTAGAAAGAAAGAAACAAAGGATAAAAGATTGATAGAAAGAAAGATAGACAGAAGGAAAGAAAGCTAAAAAGAAGGATAGATAGATAGACAGAAAGATAGAAATAAAGATTGATAGAAAGAATGAAAGAAGAAAAGAAATTTCGTTCTGCATACTCGACATTCCAGAATTATCTCATCGTCCAAATTTTTCAAATTTCTATCTTTTTTTTTTACCTTTCCTGCAGACAATGAACTATAGATGTTGAAATTGAATATCAAATCCGTAAATATCACCCGCCCGAGAGGAATTGCAAGTGAAAAAAAATAGGTGTTATCTCTCTTCTAATTATATCATAAAAAAAAAAATGTTAGTCCTTCCGCAAAGGAGCTTAGCTAAAATGATTTCGATTCTTAGTTGAAGTTATTTATTTCATTTATGACTTTATCCAACGTTGAAAACAGAAGGGAACAGCACAGGCCCTCTTCTCTACCTGTTAACAAGAAAAACATAATGACGCTCTAAATTAACAGGTCCTAGGTATATGGAGAATAATAATTTATTTTGTTTATAACTGCAGCGGATACTAAAATAAATAAATAAAGGAACTGTACAAATCTTTTTTTCTATTTCTCAGGGTACAAGAAAAACAAAATGATACTTTAAACTGATATGAGATCCTAGGTTTGTAGAAATGACTCGAGATAGCAAATGTAAAATTGGGGAGAAGTATAGTTAACTATATCGAAAGTAGTATTTGATTGATATTCTTATTTGGTTGGCGAAGATAAAGGATACGCACACCAGCCGTTTTCGGGGTTAGGGTTACGCCGAAAACGAGTGGTGTACGTATTTTTTTAATTCCGCCACTTATTCCATCGACTAAACAGTATAGAAATTAAAACCGACCTAGACTGTATTTATAATGTCATTAAATCCAACATTGACCATCAATGCAGAAAGAGAAGCTTGGCGATATTTCATACTGGTATCGAAAGATCGCCAGAAGCTTTCATCTCAAGCAAGAATGGAAACCGGGTCGCTCAATTTACGCTAAGTTTTTATTTTCCTATAAAAAATTACCTGCTGACAGCTAGTACTTTCACATTATTTAGCATTAAAAAAAAAACAACGTTGCTAAGTAACAACTACACAAAGAAAAGTGATATGAAAGTTATCTCCCTTAAACGCTTTAAAAAAATTCATGTATTGATAATAGCTGATGGAGCTGCTTCAGAACGTTATGTCAAGTGGCCCACTTCAGTTATTTTCGTTGTGTGTTTGTTTATTTATTTGTTTTTCAATTTTAATGTAAATGATATTAGTCGTTTTAAGCATCATTTTAGATAGACTGAAAATTGCCATAAGCCCACTGAAAGGTTTCAATCACAGTAGCTATCGTAGTATGTTGAGTGGCTTGACAATCGATTACATAACACAGTGATTGTCATTTATCATTCTCAAATTAGGCACTTGAATCGGTTTTACATAGAAGAATTTAATAGTTTATAGACACACATATGTTCGCGCGCGTGTGTTTGTGTGGATACTCACAAACGCACATATACGTGCTTATGTGTGTGCATAAATATGTATATGTTGGCAAGAATAGAGAGCTATTCTTGGTGGGGGTGGGGGCGTTTTTTGAGGGTGATGGAAGGGATATTGAAGGGTCAGTGGGCTGTAGTGCACCTGAGCAGTGTACACAATAATTTCATTGTCATCATCATTACTGTTTCATCCTTTCTGGGTCTATAAATTAAATACCAGTCAAATACTGAGGTTGATGTAATCGACTATCCCCTTCCCTAAATTTCAGCCCTTGTGCCTACAGTAGAAAAGATTATTATTATTATTATTATCATCATCATCATCATCATTATTTGAATATAGAATCCATCCAGCCAGCCAGCCAGCCACATACTCCTTTATATATCTAGTAACCTTCCTATGTATTGATCCATTGTTCTTTATAACGGGGATGTGTGTGCGTGTGTTCTGTCTCAAAGGCAGAACAGATTAATAATATGTCTGTTGATGCATGTGTGTGTTAGTTGATGAGTGTGTGACTGTGTGTGAGAGCATGTGAGTGTGCGTATGTTGATGCCATTTAGAGAATTGTGCCCATTTCATGAATAGTTGAAGATTACTATTATGACTTAATAAGAAGCAAAATTCTTGTTTTTAGAATTCCTAGGCCCAGGAAATATATTAGAGTTATTTTAGGCAAAAGTATGAGAGTTTCAGAGTACGTAAGTCAAAATATTTTTCGCCACAAAGCATTTGCAGCGGAAGTGGTTTATACTGTCATTATGTGTGAGACATTTTCATTGTGAGTCGTTTAGGCTTAAACACCAGGATATCGGCTCCACCGGGCCTTTTCGTTCTAGCAGGTTACATGACTTTGTGATTAACTGAACGTGTTGTTTGTATTAATCGTTTTCAGCCATCCAGTCGTGTTGGCACAACAGTTCGTTCTTCCTTCCGCGGGAAATTAATCACCAGCCCTGGGAGCCTCCTAATCTCGGCTGCGCTTCGTCTTTGGCACACACCACTGACTACACGCAATCGTCTCTGACAACGATGTATCTGACACCTGCCAGTCTCCGCTTTCATCTCCACCTGACGCCTGCTTACATCGTTGATGTACGAATACCACACGACCAACTGACCAACGGCTGCTTCTACACACCACCAAACCGTACTGTTGTACATCAACTTTGTCTACAAGATCAACAGTCCAGCCTGACTACGAAGTCTCTCACACATCTTTGTTGTAACTTGTTATATTAATTTATTTCATGTATGGCAATCATTGTATTTCATAACGGAGAACAAATCGTCGCTTGCCAGTTCATTTTCATCTCACGTCGTATATCATTTTCACATTTCCTTATTTACCAGCGTCGCCTTCCTGGCACTTGTGCCGGTGGCACGTGAAAAGACATTCGAGCAAGATCGTTGCCAGTGCCGCTGGACTGGCTCCTGTGCAGGTGGCACGTAAAATACACCATTTTGAGCGTGGCCGTTGCCAGTACCGCCTGACTGGCCCTCATGCCGGTGGCACGTAAAAGCACCCACTACACTCTCGGAGTGGTTGGCGTTAGGAAGGGTATCCAGCTGTAGAAACTCTGCCAAATCAGATTGGAGCCTGGTGTAGCCATCTGGTTCACTAGTCCTCAGTCAAATCGTCCAACCCATGCTAGCATGGAAGGCGGACGTTAAACGATGATGATGATGTAATACACTGTTTCCACTAAAATCATGGAACATCCACCATGATCCATTTTCAATACTTATTATTCCTGGGAGAGTTGGGGATGGAGAGTCCTCAAACACTTCCTCTATAAGTTCCTATCAGAAGCAACCATCTTTACACTTTACTGCTCAATTCCCAAGTGTGACCAACTGAGACTATGAATATCATCCAGTCATCTCGTTCTTGGCCTACCCTTACATTTGCTAATCAGCTCAGCTTGATGAATCCATCTAGCAATTCTTTCTTGTGACCTTCTAATTACACACACACACACACACACAAAAGACCGATTCTTTGTATTATAAAGAATTCTCTGTGACCAGTTATTTTCACCCTTTTGATGCCTGGTTTTATGATACAAATTGCCTCTAAAAAGTGATCTAAAAACTTTCCATCAAAACTTCTTGTTAATTTATGTTTCAAATACCGGCTTAATAAAGATAAGAAGTTCTTCATTATTTCTAAAATTAATTAAAATAAAATCTGTGAATTTCTTAATATTCTAATCCCCAAATATCCTGATCACAATGGTAGAAATAAAACTGGTGATAGAATCGAAACTATTGGCCTTTTCTCAGTTAGAAATCACCCTACAAGTTTCACTATACAGGCACTCTGTCGCTTATGACATCGAGGGTTCCAGTTGATCCGATCAACGGAACAGCCTGCTTGTGAAATTAACGTGCAAGTGGCTGAGCACTCCACAGACACGTGTACATTTAACGTAGTTCTCGGGGATATTCAGCGTGACACAATGTAACAAGGCTGACCCTTTGAATTACAGGCACAACAGAAACAGGAAGTAAGAGTGAGAGAAAGTTGTGGTGAAAGAGTACAGCAGGGTTCGCCACCATACCCTGCCGGAGCCTCGTGGAGCTTTAGGTGTTTTCGCTCAATAAACACTCACAACGCCCGATCTGGGAATCGAACCCGTGATCCTATGACCGCGAGTCCGCTGCCCTAACCATTGGGCCATTGCGCCTCCACACTTCAGCTATTAACCAGATATCAATTCAACTCTGATCCATCCACTAAACAGATACACATCCAATCAGCATGACTCTCTGAGATTCAATGAAAATAAAAGAATAAAACAAAATGGTAACAATGATAGTAAAGTTTTAAAAAGACAAAACAAAAAAAACTGATGTTTTTCATTTCTATTTTTACTCTATTTGATTATCTTACTGATGAATTAATTGATTAACTGACTGAGAGCAACATCTTTTGATTTTTCTGCTTTCTCCTTCCATAAATATATCCCTCTTTGAATACAGCTTTCTGTTTATTGGAGTGAGCAGAATGACAAGTTGATATGATTTACTTACTCCTGACTAACCTTTCATTAACACTTGACTTCTCACCCAATGATGTCTTTTTCACATAACTACCATACCACTATTTATCTGTCTATCTTTCTGTGTTTGTATGTCTCTCTATCAGTTTGTCTGTCTCTTTATCTTTCTCTCTTTGTCTATCTATCCCTCTATCTGTCTGTTTGTCTTTCTGTCTCTCTATCTGTTTTTCTTTCTAATTGTGTGTGTGTTTGAATGTCTGTCTGTTGGTTGGTCTTTCTTTTCATTTCTACATCGCTTTATCCAACCATCCAGCTAACCCTCTGGTCAGCCATCGATCTGGCCATATATTCACCAGTCCACACCCCTCTCAAGCTGTTTTACATATCAGTTTATTTGTCTATCTATATTTATCTGTCTGTCTAATCCATCTATTTTACAAATTCATCAAGAGTGGGAGAGGCACAGAGAGAAAGAAAATGAAAGAGAGAGTTTGTCTATAACTTACTTTCACCTGATTAGCTATGGCTAAACAGGTCAGCAAACATATATTTTAATAACTGCTATAAACTGAGAAAGAAAGAAAAAGAATTATAGGCGAACAATAAAGAAAAAGAGAGAAAAGAGTGCACAGAAGTAACCAAATAAAGAGAGACAAGTAGAAGAGAGAAAGATGAAGAGAGGAAGAAAATGAGAGAGGAGGAGAAGGTGGTGGTATTGTTGATAGTGATAATAGTTATTGATGTTGGTGAAAGTAATGGTTGGGGTGATAGATACTGAAGTGATAAGGGAGAGAGGAAGAGAAAGACAGAGATAAAAAATGCAGAGGGAAAAGTTAAGTGAAAAGGAAAAAGACAGATTTCTTTATTTCGTGTGCAAGATTCTTGATGTGGATACGTGTGTTGAAAGAAATACAATTAAACCTTGGGAGAGGCATTATGCTGGTAATAAACACACGCACTGGTTCAGTCCTTTATTAATTTATATAGTTTTTTGTTAAATTATTTCATTGCACTCTTGCAATCTCTTCAGCCAAAATTTGAGACCAATATTTGATTAACCCAACTCATTTCTAATGGCTTTGTACTGAAGCGATGACATCGGAATTTATTCAAAATAAATGGAAGTGGAGAGACAAGTTACTGAAGAGATTGCAAGAGTGCAATGAAATAATTTAACAAAAAACTATATAAATTAATAAAGGACTGAACCAGTGTGTGTTTATTACCGACATAATGCCTCTCCCAAGGTTTAATTAGATTTCTTTAGTTAGACTGAAAGAGAAAGAGAAACAAATACATAGACACACAAGCAGAGATACCTTAAATCTGTAAGAAAATATAATAATAATATGTGTTTGTGTTTATGTGAGTATATGTGTGAATATGTCTGTGCATTTACAACCATAATTCCATTTATATGCACACACACATAACGTATGTGTGTGTGTGTGCGTGTAAATTTAATTATGGTTCTAAATACACGAATATACTCACATGCATACACATACACGTAGTTAAAACTGAGAAGAGATATGTGACAGATTAAAGAACTTTTTTAATTCTTATAACCCAATTAACCCTATCTTGTTTGTGCCCTTTTCTTTTCCCCACCATCTCTTTATTTTGTCTCTAATTTCTTTAGCCTTTCCAGGCCTTCCTCTGTGACACACCAACAGTTTATGACATTGCTGTGTAGTAGCATTGTTGTTTTCCTAATCAGTTGTGATACATCATAATTTGGTTGGCACTCTGTTGGTTACAACGACGAGGGTTCCAGTTGATCCGATCAATGGAATAGCCTGCTCGTGAAATTAACGTGCAAGTGGCTGAACACTCCACAGACACGTGTACCTTTAACGTAGTTCTCGGGGAGATTCAGCATGATACAGAGTGTGACAAGGCCGGCCCTTTGAAATACAGGTACAACAGAAACAGGAAGTAAGAGTGAGAGAAAGTTGTGGTGAAAGAGTACAGCAGGGTTCTCCACCATTCCCTGCCAGAACCTTGTGGAACTTTAGGTGTTTTCGCTCAATAAACACTCACAACGCCTGGTCTGGGAATTGAAACTGCGATCCTATGACCGCAACTCCGCTGCCCTAATCACTGGGCCATTGCGCCTCCACACATCACAATTTAAAATCCATAGATATGGGCATGGCTGTGTGGTTAGAAATTTCACTTTCCAGCCACATGGGAAGTATTTTACAAGGCTTTCTAAATGGATTTGGTAAACAGAAACTGAAAGAAGTTCATTGTTTATATTTATATAATCACACACATGTGTCAGTGTTTGTGTCTCCTTGTCTTGATATCACACGTAGGTTGTAACCAAGCATCACCATCATACTAACAGTGTCCTTCATTTCCAGTCTTCAGTAAAAACATGCTTCAGGTCTTATATGTGAAGTTGGTTTGCCTGTAAGCTTTAACACACTAAAATATTTTTTCCTGAATGTATACTGACGGAATATATATATATCATCATCATCATCATCATTGATTAATGCCTGTTTTCCATGCTGGCAGAGATTAGATGGTTTGACAGCATTTGGTGAGCCACAGGGCTGTGTAGTGCTTCAATTTCAGCTTTGGCACAGTTTCTACAGCTAGATACATTTCCTAACACCTACCACTTTACAATGTGTATTGGGTGCTGTTTACATGTCACCTCCACTAGTAACTTGCAAGTGACAGTTACTTGTCTGAGAGTATCAAAAAAAAAAAAAAAAAGAAAAAAAAAAGACAGCCACTACACATTGTAAAGTAGTTAGTGTTAGGAAGGGCATCATATATATATATATATATATATGTATCTTATCTTTTACTTGTTTCACTCACTGGACTACAGTTATGCTGGGGCCAGCCTTGAAGTATTTAGTCAAACAAATGAACTGCAGTACTTATGTTTTTAAACTTGGAGGCTTATTATTTTGGTCTATTTTCACCAAACTGCTGAATGATAGGGATGTAAACAAACCAACTCAGTTATCAAGCAGTGGTGAGGGAAAAAAACACACACACATGTATATAAACATGACAGGCTGACAAGGCTTTGGTTGGTCTGGGGCTATAGAAGACACTTGTCCAAAGTGCTATGCAGTGAGACTGAACCCGAAACCATGTGGTTAGGAAGCAAACTTCTTAAATATATGTGTGTGTGTATATATAATTGTGGGTGTGTGTATATATAATTGTGGGTGTGTATAAGCTCATATGTCTCCTTGTCTTCATGTGTGTTTGCTGTTTTAAACAAAGGCTTTGCTATTCATACAGGTTCATACAGGTGGTATAATTTGTTTTCAATTTTCTGCATAATTATAACTGCATCTAAATAGACTGGGTCATTACTATCTTGTTTGAAACAGATGAATGAATTTGGTGTCAGGAAGGGCATTTAGCTGAATAAAGGCTCTATCCCAATCTAGTCTTATCTGACATCATTTAGGCATGGAAAAGTGGCTGTTGAAATGACAAGAATGATGCTGCTGCTGATGATGAAGAAGATAATGAATGATTCTAAATATACGACAGAATACCTGCAGTGGAAGCCCACTCAGTCATGTTACAACTCTTATGTACTTAGAAAACCACACAAAATGGTTGCTGACATTGTAATTGTTGTTGTTGGTTTCAAAATATGTACAAACAGCTTGTGGGTGTATTGAGCTAGTGTATACGTGTGTGTGTGTGTGTGTGTGTGTGTGTGTGTGCATGCGTGTGTGTTTGCAGATATGGGTGTTGATGAGTGCAAGCTGATAACTGATGAATTAGAGCAGGGTAGGAAAGATAACACAGAACAAAGAAAAAGAATGATGCTAACGACTGTTGCTACTGGATGCAACTAGATATATCATTGTCAATATGTTTATAACCCATATTCAAAATACACAGAGGAAAAAAAAAGATATTGGTGTTGCATATGTATTGAAACAATACTGTTACGAACATTATAACTCATTGAAAATGTTGCACTGAACATTACAATACAACGGTACAGTATGGGTAATGCAATATGGTGTACTGCAATATGGTTTCAAATTTTGGCACAGAGCCAGCAGTTTTTGAAGGAAAGGGTAAATTGATTACAATGATCCTCAATACTTAACTGACAATTATTTTTTTGGCCCCTGAAAGATTGAAGGCAAATTTGACCTCAGTGGAATTTGAACTCAGAATGTAAAGACAGATGAAATACTGTTAAGCATTTTGTGTGGCGTACTAACATTTTTATCAGCTTGCTACCTTACTGAACACTGGAATACACTGGTATTACATGGGTAATGAAGTATTGTATTTTAGACATTATAATACAGTGGGATAATAGAGATAATGAAACAAGTTGTAATCATCATAATCATAATCATTATGTGCACTTTTCCATGCTTGTATGGGTTGGACAGAATTTGTTGAGGCAAATTTTCTATGGCCGGAGGCCTTTCCTGTTGCCAATCCTCACCTGTTTCCAAGTAAGGCAATATTCTCCATGACTAGACATGTTTTCACAGGAGATTGGAAATGAAGGACACTGCTTGCATAACAGTGACACTCATTTACAACAATCATGTGGTATCAAGGCAACACATTCTTATATATCAGTCTTCTTTCAGTTTCCATCTACCAAATCCGTTCACAAAGCTTTGGTTAGAATGAGGTTAGATTGAAGCCATAGAAGAAGACAATTGCCCAAGGTGCCATGCAATAGGACTGAAACTGGAGCC